>NC_137960.1:18569978-19169978 GCF_963924665.1 Micromys minutus | reverse complement strand
ACACAAAAGTAGGTGAATAGGGAAGGAGTTATGGATCTGGGAGGAGCTAGCCGAGAAGGGTAAGTAAATTAAGATAAATTGTGGGAAGTCCTCAAAGACTCAACAGAAAATTTCAAAGAAAAGTGTGAAAGATTTTGTGGGTTCACATTTACTTATAATAGAATTTTTAATAGAGTTGCTTGCATATCTAGTATTCAGGAATGCTGTCTCCCCAATAAGTATCCTAATAACAAATTAGACTCACTTCCAGCCCTGCCTCTGCAACTCAGAGGAACACTTCCCTGACTGTTTTAACAGGCCACCCATTATTCCTTTGAGCTATGGCATCTGAAAAGACAGGTTTCACAATATCACTATTAAAATGGGATGAATAGTTCTAAAAAAGAACTGCTTAGGTGAGCAGTGAGGCATGGGCCTGCTGAGAATGCCCTGTATAAAGATAATAAACATGAGCAAATTAGCTGCAGCTGGCAAAACAGCAGCTGGTTCCTTGAATGAAATTTGTAAGAATAGTATCCAATAATATCCAGAGACAATGTCAGCATGTGACAGGTATTATAGCTCATGAGGACATTATATCAGGGCTTATTTCCATCACACTCCTGCCACCATACCAATGAGTAGCATTACCTGAGAAAAACGGGTATATGCAAGCTGCCTGGTGCATAATTCTTTCCCCTGTTCCTAAGTCTACATTAAGTTTCATGTCTTGATTTAAAAGTTAGCAGTCTCAGTGATGAGGTATTTAACCACACTCACTCAGATGGTAATATTTTAAAACATTCACAGAAGGCTTAAAAATAATTCATATAAAATTATTCAATTATTAAACTTAGTCAAAAATGAGCTAATCTACTGTATGTGTTTCTCTATAACAAAAATAAGTATAAACATATTATGGTCTATACTCATCTTAGGCCCACCCCTAGGGAGTTACTATTCTCACAACACAGCCAGAGCCCAAAGCTTGCACCCTTTCAAAACAACGTCATATACATGGAAACACGTGCTTAGACCAAGATCCTCCAGACAGACTTTTGATATGGACATCCATAAATATATGTATATATATATATATATATATATATATATATATATATATATATATATATATATATATATAATTAAATGGAACTATGATAGAAATAATTATCATGGAGATTGAGTTAGAAAGTATTTCAGTCAATGTCCTCTAAAGCAGTGGTTCTCAACCTGTAGCTTGCAACCCCTTTGGCTAACATCTACCTTCAGAACTACTTACGTTATGATTCAGAAGAGTAGCAAAGTTAAGAGTTATGAAGTAGCAACAATAATACTTTTATGCTTGGGGTGTCAGCACAACAGGAGGAACTTTATTAAAGGGTCACAGCATTAGGAAGGTTAAGGTGCACTGCTCTAGAGGAACGTAACCAATAGAATGCATGTATGCAACTCAAGATGTGTAACAATAGCTGCTCATGTACAGAGAGACTGTGAACGCTGCACCTTCAAAAGGCAAGCAAGCTTCTTTCTCTAATGCCCAATTTTCAATCAGTATTTAATAGAAGGAACTTCTCAACTTCAGAGTGGACGTCCCTCTTCTGTTATGGTAAGTCATACAATTCTTCACGAGAAGGTCACCACTCAGCTGATGCTCATTTGTGGTAAGCCATCATTAAAGCCATGGATGAATAAAAAAAAATACAAATCAAAACAAGATTCCACCTGAGATTCCACCTCACACCAGTCATATTGACCAAAATCCAAAACTCAGATGACAGCAGATGCTGATGAGGATGTGGAGAAAGAGGAACACTTCTCCACTGTTGGTGGGGTTGTAAACTGGTACAGCCACTCTGGAAATCAGTCTGGCGATTCCTCAGAAAATTGGACATAGTACTACCTGAAGATCCAGTTATTCCACTTCTGGGCATTTACCCCAGAGACATACCAATATACAACAAAGACACATGCACCACAATGTTTATAGCAGCTCTATTTATAATAGCCAGAAGCTGGAAAGAACCCAGATGTCCTTCAGTAGATGAATGGATACAAAAACTGTGGTACATTTGCACAATGGGAGTACTATTCAGCTATCAGAAACAATGGCCTAACGAAATTCTAAAGAATATGGTTGCATCTAGAGAATATCATCCTGAGTGAGATAACCCAGTCACAAAAGAACAGACATAATATGCAGTCACTGGTAACGGGATACTAACCCCAGAAAGCTCTGAACTCTACAGAAACAACTTTGTTTGAAGTTCAAAAAAAAAAAAGAAAGAAAAAAGAAAAAAGAAAAAGAAAAAACCATTATGCTCAATCCTTACACACCAAGAAAACTTTGACTAATTCTGGGTTACATCCTGTTTTACATGTACTTTATGCTCATTGTAACTAGTAAGACCTTAATGCACACTATCAAACCTTTGGGGAAGAAAAGCCAAGCACTGACAGAAATGTATTCATATAGTTTTATGCAAAAATGCTTAAAATTTGTACATTTATCTTTGTTTTTTTAAAATAAAGTTGTTCAAAACAATACAAGAGCAACTATACAACTATAGTATGCTAAATTTCAACCAAAATTCAATGAAGGAACAGAATAAATGTAAGAGAAAACAAAGCCCATTTAATGCTGTGTATAGAAATGTAACAAGATATCACAGAAACAAAATTCAGAATTATAATAAAAAAAAGCATGTCCTTAAAAATTGAGATAGAAGGAATGGAAGCACCAGGGTACCAATAAATTGAGGATGAAATGTGACCAGTTGAAGTCCTTCATGGCTGTGATAGAGACTAGTCCAAGTTATACAAGAGGACACACAGAGGACCTCTTTGGAAAAACAGACAAGCTGACCTCCCTTTCTCCTTTGTGTTAAGCTGTAAGTTAAAATGTCATTAACCCAGAGGTTAAGTAATTATCCTGGAAACAGGAAGATCACACACTGGGAGGTGTTTCCTATTGCTGTTACATGGCAAATAAGTACCTGAGAAGATATTGCTGCGGAGCTAAGAGGATGCTTCAGCAGAAGCACCTTACTGCAGTTTCCATCCTAGAACAAATGAACTTGGCCAGTGAGTTAACATCACCGATGTTTTAAAATATGCATACTCAAGAATAATAATAGAAGAAGCAAAACTATGAAAGAGACTTCTCAAAACATATGCAGTGAACCAAGCTTTAGCGGAAAAAAAAAAAAAAAAAAAAAAAAAAAAAAAAAAAAAAAAAAAAGGCAAGGGGATGGGGCTACAAGTTGACTTAGCAAGTAAAGAAGCTTGCTGCCAAGACAGATAACAACAATTCAATCCTCAGGACCAACATGGTGGGGGCTAACTACAGGAAGTTGTTCTCTGACCTTTGATTTTCAATCATGTGCCTCTTGCAAGTTACCTGTGTACCATACATGTGCATGCATGCCTGTACACACACACACACACACACACACACACACACACACACACACACACACACACACACACATTTAAAATTTATATATTTATAAATTCAAATACATAATTTTTCAAGGAGAAAATAAATTTTAGTGTAAATCCTTTCAAAATAGAACAAATGTCAATAATTTTTAAATTAAGTTCATCACCACTCTCAGGCCCCGTAGAAAAGCTAATGAACACAGTAGAGAGCACTGCTCTCAACTGAAAATGAGTGATGATTTGTCTGTACAGGTGAGTGAAGATTATTTAAGTAGAATACTGTAACTCTTATAATGGACAAAGTACCTAGGGATTCTTAATGCAGATGGCAGATGTCGCAAAGATGCACAATTAGCAGATTAAAAATGCTAATCAAGTCTTCAAGATGGTATTCATGTGCAGCACCTTTAGAGAAGGAAGTGCATCTACACTTGATAAAGACAAGCTGCAAAATGATTAGAAAATACAGTCAAAATGGACAAAATACTGACAAGCCATGTACCCACAGTAGAACTGCTCATCGCCTATAACAGATAAAAAACAAAAAATGTATTTCCTATCTGAGTTATCACAGAAACAAAATAAAAGAAAAAGCTCTAACTATGTATAAACCTACCATTCTCCGAAGATTCATGGTTAAAATAAAAATGCTATGGGTAGAAAACTCAAGATATTGGCAAGAATGCAAGATGGATGAGAACCCTTCTGATGCACGGCTATTAGTTTGCTTAGAGCCATTAAGGCAAAAGCTATGACTCAGTTGTTCAGAAGAGATGTTCAAAGATGTAAAGGCATATTTATAATACAGGGGTTCTTTAATATTTCACCTTTTTTCTATAACTAAATCTCAAGTGGTGGGGAAGTGTCACCTAGATATTAATATTGTGAAATGTCCCCTCAAATACTCTTGTGTGTGACCCCTGAGTCTCCCAGCTGGTGGCACTGCTTGGGAAAATAGGGTACATGATATTTTGTGCATGTAGGATACTAAGAACTAATATTTTCACTTTCTACTCAGCTTTGCTTCTTGTCCTCTCTAGATCCTAAGACATCTACCACCCCATTAGAATGTCACTCTCAATACTTGAGTGGATTTAACTACTACTTCCTTTACATGAGCGCTTTTGCTACAATGAGAAAATAAACTCACAGCTATTTTAAGGAACGGTCTGTTTTCTGTTAATAGAACTCCAGCATAAGTAAATGCCTTCTTTTCTTTTCATTACTGGAAACCAGGGTACTGACTCTCTCTATATATCTATCCTCTAACACTTTTCTTTTATTCTCTCTCTCTCCCTTCTTTTTATATATTTGCCCATCACTTCAAAACAGTTTTCATCTCCTTACTATTCTATTTTTGTCCAATTTTAAGAGTAACAAATTAATTGAATTATATATGTCTTATTACTACTGTATCTCAACACAGGCCATATGTATTGTATATATGAATTTATTATTTTGTATTAATAGGTTATTTTAAATTATTTTATTTACATTCTAAAAGTTGCCTCCTTTTCCCGTACACTCTTCCCAATTTCTTCACTCCCTACTCCCTACTGTCTACCCTTACTACTGCCTATGAGAGGATTCTTTCCTATGTGCTCTCTTTCCTGGGGCATTAAATTTCCACAAAATTAGAAGTATCCTCTCCCACTGAAGTCATATAAGGCAGTCCTTTGCCACACACGTACCCAGGACCATGAACCAGCTCATGCATACTCCCTTTTTTGTTTTCTGTTTTTATTAAATTCTGAAAGCTCTGAGTGGTCCAGGTTAGTTGACACTGTTGTTATTTCTATGGGGTTACAGTCCCATTCAGCTCCATCAGTCCTTCATCTAACACTTCCATATTCAATCTAATGATTGGCTGTAAGTAAATATTAGTGAAGCCTCTAAGAGGACAGTCATCCCAAGCTCCTGTCTGCACATGCAGTATGGCCTCAGTAATAGAGTCAAGATTTGGTGTGCATGCATGAGAAAGATTCCAGGTTGGGCCTGTCATTGGTTGGCCTATCATTCAAATTCTGCTTCATTTTTGTCTCCTCATTTCCATTAGACAGAAACAATTCTGGGTTGAAATTTTTGAAGATGGGTAAGTGGCCCACTGCCTCACCTGGGGCCATGTATATGTACTGGCAGTGGGCTCTTCTGGTTCCATCTCTCCACTGTTTCATCTAATGTCATCCCCACTAAATACTGGTAGCTTCTTATAACACATGTCTATGGGACTTTCTAGAAGTTTCTCCTACCTCCTTACCTACCTACTGCTGCATATTTCAAGTCATTCTCTTGGATTTCTGGGTGTCCTTATCCTGCCCCTTGTTTTCCCCTCTCCCCTCTCTTCTCCAACTCAGTTCCTTCTTCTCTCTGCCACCCATGAATATTTTGTATCCCTTCTAATTAAGTTTCAGGTATACACACTTGAGCCTTCCTTCTTGTTAAGCTTCCTGGGGCTTATGAGTTGTATTATGACTACTCTGAACTTTTCGCTTAGTATCTACTTATCAGTGAATACATACCATGCATGTCGTTTTGGGTCTGGATTACCTCACACAGGATGATACTTTCTAGTTCAATCCATTTGCCTACAAAATTCATGATCTCCTCATTTTTTAACAGTTGAACAGTATTCCACATTTTCTGTATCAACTCTTTGTTTGAGGGATATCTGGGTTGTTTCCAGCTTCTGGATATTAAAAATATAGGCTATATGAACATAGTAAGACAATTGTAGAATGGTAGAACTACTTTTGGATATATTCCCAGGAATTGTATAGTTGTATCTTCAGATAGAGCTATTTCCAATTTTCTGAGTAACGACCAGATTGATTTCCAGAGTGATTGTGCCAGTGTGAAACCCCATCAGCAATGGAAGAGTGTTTGTTGTTCTCCGTATCCTTGCTAGCATGTATTGTCCTTTGAGTATTTTATCTAATCCACTCTGATTGGTGTGAGGTGGAATCCCAGAGCCATTTTTATTTGAAATTCCCTGATGATTAGAGATAATGAACATTTCTTCTCAGCCATTTGAGACTCCTCTGTTGATAAATCTCTACTTAGCTCTGCACCCCATTTTTGAATTGGGTTATTTTGTTTTTTGAAGTCTAACTTCTTGAATTCTTTGTATATTTTGGATATTAACCCTCTACCCAATGTAGAGTTAGTAAAGATCTTTTCCTCATATGTAGGTTGCCATTTTGTCCTACTGACATTGTCCTTTGCCTTACAGGAGCTTTTCAAATTCATGTGTAAATATTTGTAAATTTTTGATCTTAGAGCCTGAGCTGTTCAGAAAAATTTCCTGTGCACCAATGTGTTCAAGGCTCTTTCCCACCTTCTCTTCTGTTCGATTCAATATTTTTTTTTTCATGTTGAGGTCTTTGATCCACTTGGACTTAAACTTTGTGCAGGGAGATAAAAATTGATCAATTTATATTCTTGTACATGCAAGGCCATGAGTTAAACCAGCACTATTTGTTGATGATGCTTTCTTATTTTCACTGTATGGTTTCTGTTATTTTGGTCAAAGAAACAGCGTCGATAGATATGTGGGTTCATTTCTGTGTTTTCAATTGTATTCCACTGATTGACCTGTCTGTTTCTGGACCAACACCATATGCTTTTTATTATTGTTGCTCTGTATTACAGCTTATGGATAGGGATGGTGATTCCCCCAGAGGTTTTTATTGTTGAGAATTGTATTTAAATTCCTGGGATTTTTGTTGTTGCTGTTTTTCTATATGAAATTGAGAATTACTCTTTTCACATCTGTGAAGAATTGTGTTGGAATTGACTCTGTAGATTGACTTAGGTAAGTAGGCCATTTTTACTATGTTAATCTACTAATCCATGAGCATGGGAAATCTTTCCATTTTATGAGATCTTCTTTAATTTACTTCTTCGGAGACTTGTTCTTGTTGCTTGTTTCATTAGTCTTACACCCATGTATACATTCACATTCATACACACACACACACACACACACACACACACACACACACACACACACACACACACACACACATATATATATATATATATATATATATATATATATATATATATATATATATATATATGAGACTATTTTAAAGGGCGGTGTTTTCCTATTTTCATTCTCAGCTTGTTTATCATTTGTGTATGGGAAGGCTACTAAATTCTTTATTTAATTTTATGTACAGCCACTTTGCTGAAGTTATTTATAATCTGTAGAAGTTATATGGTATAATTTTTGTAGTGGCTTATGGGTAGTATCATATTGTCTACAAATAATGATGCCTTGGACTTTTCCTTTCCAATTTGAAACCCCTTGATCCCTTTTTGTTGTCTTATTGCTCTAGCTATAACTTTCAGTCCTATATTGAATAGATAAGAAAAGAGTGGGAAGCCTTGACTGGGTTTCTGGGATTGCTTCAAATCTTTCCATTTAATTTGATATTAGCTGTTGCTTTCTGTCTATGGCTTTTGTTGTGTTTAGGTATGGTTCTTGAATTCCTGATCTCTCTAAGACTTTTAACATGAAGGGGTATTGGATTTTGTCCAAGACTTTTTGAGCATATAATGAGATGATCATGTGACAATGTGCTTTTTTTCTTTGTTTTCTACATAGTGAATTATGTTGATGGATTTTCATATATTGAACCATCCCTGCATCCCTGAGATGAAGCCTACTTGATTTTGGTGAACTACAAGATTGAAATAATCCCATTTATTCTATCACAATATCACAGACTAATGCTAGATTTTAATAAAAACAATAACAACTGAAAGTCCATATACTCATGAACATGGGGAAAAACACTCTCTATTCAATGAAAACTTAATCAGAGGAGAAATAAAGACTTTCTAGAATTCAGCTAAACTGAGGACATAGCCCACCAAAACTTATGAGACAAAATGAAAGCAGTTGTAATATAAAAATTCATAGCACTGTGTGCCCTCATAAAGAAATCGGAGAGATCCTACACTAGCAACTTAACAGCAATCCAGAAAGCTCTAAAACAAAAAGAACATACACAACCAAGAGGGGTGGAAGACGGGAAATAATTCATCTCACAGTAGAAGCCAATCAGAAGCAAAGAGAATTCTAGAAAGAATCAGCAAAACCAAAATCTAGTTCTTTGATAGATCAACAAGATAGATAAACCCTTAACTAACTAAAGGAAAGAGAGAAATGAGTATCCAAATTAACAAAATCAGAAATGAAAAGGGAAACATAAAAACAGAAATGGGAGAAATTAAAAAAATTATCAGTCCTACTCCAAAAGCCTATGCTCAACAAAACTGGAAAATCTAGAAAAAATAGATGATTTTCTAGAAAAATATCACATACCAAAGTTAAATCAAGAGCAGGTAAGATATCTAAACTGTCTCATATACATTATGGAAATAGAAGCAGTCATTAAAAACCTCCCAACTATAAATAAATAAGCAAATAAGTAAATAGATAAGTCAATAAATATACTAGAAGAACATGGAAAAAAAGAAGCCCATGGCCAGATGGTTTTAGTGCAGAAATAATTCTACCAGACTGTAAAAGAAGAGCTAATACTAATACTCCTCAAACTATTCCACAAAAGAGAAAAGAACACTTTCTAATTTATTCTATAAAGGCTGTTACTCTGATACCTAAACTACCCAAAGACACAATAAAAAGGAGAACTTCAGACCAGGTTTTCTTATGAATATTGATGCACAAATTCTCGCAAACCAAATCCAGATACACAGATTATATACTTTTGAATGATTTATTGAGAATTGGCATATAAACACTTGAAAAATAATATTAAAATGAGTGCTCAGTTGGATTTTGGGACTTTTCTTGGCCCATTTCCATTATTTCTGCAAAATAAATTCATGCATAGCCTGATTCTGGCTTCTGCAGCTTTGGCTGGTTTGTTGATAATAACCTAAAAGTTGGCTCAAGTTAAGTATACTGTTTTTTCTGAGGCTCATGAGAACTTTGTATGTTAGCAAACCGTTGAAAGGAGAAGACTGGATAATCACTGGATTAGCTCAGTAACTGACACTGTTTCATTAACATTAAAAAGAAACATGGATTCCTACAATAACATTATTAAGAGAATAATTTGTTCTCAGTGTCATGACCACGTCAAAATTTACAAGTTTGCAGATGATGAACTCTTTATTACTTACCTCCTCAGAGGCAATAGTAAGATATTTGAAGACACAAGAGCACATACTACACTTGAATTGCTGTTGCTCTCAATATCAAGGTTGTAACCTAAAACAGATGGCATCACGAAACTGAATATATAAGGGGCAGTTAAATACAGTAGCTATAACGAATATACTACCAATGTTTATCACAGGGTAGCTCAAGTTTGGTTTCTAGACTGCTGTGGTCAAACACTAACCATAGTCAACTTGGGGAAAAGTGCTTATATCAGCTTACAGGTTATAGCTCATTGAGCCACCACATCTTTTGGGTTCAGACTCCATTTTGGAACTTGAGCTAACTAACTGGCCAGTACCTAGCACCAATTTCCAGGTTATTCCCCAGCAAATCTGTACCTCCAGATTACACATCTGCCCCTGCCCTTGGCACTTCACTTCCTAACCACCAACAATCAGGAAGAAAGCAGAAGTTATGTTTCTGACTTGGCTCCCAGCACCAGCCAGGCATTTTAAAGGCCATAATGGCCCACCAATCAAAAGTGTACCAGGCTAGATACCCTCTATTTGCTTGAAACTGAGCTCAGGGCTGCACTCTCCTATTCTATTGCTCTAGAGACACTACTGTGACTCAAGCTCTGGCTTGATTAAAGAGACCCTACTGCAATTCCCATTAGAATTGGTTTCTTAGTAAATCTTTTGGGGTTCACAAACTTTTCCTAAAACAATACCATTAACAAAAGATGTCAAGATTGAAATATGGAGTCAGAACTGAAATAGAAAACACAGAGGAACGCTGCTTACAGACTTACTTAACTGTCTTCCATGTACACTTACGACCCAGGATCCTATGAATGGTACTGCTCACTGTGGGCTGACTTGGGTCCCCACAACATTAATTAGCTATTAAAAATACCTCACAGACAAAGATGTAAAATACTCTTTAATTGATGTACCCTTTTCCCAGGTGTGTCAAGTTGACAGCAAAATCTATTTTATTAGGAATAGTAACAAGATCCTTGAAAAACATCTTAGTATCATAGAAGTTAAATATGCCAACTAAGGTCTAACAAAAGATGAACAAACTCCTGGCCCGTAATGGAAAACCACTCAGCTTAATCTCATTGGAAATCCAAGAGATGCTCTCTGGAAGAAGCTGTAATAGGGTATTTGGAATCATATAAAGGACAGGGATGGTCTAATTTATGAACAAGTATAAAATAATGACTATCAGCTTAACTCATTTTGCTGGATAGTTTTATGTCAACTTGAAGAAAGCTAGAGTTATCAGAATGGATGGCACCTCAATGAAAGAAATCCCTCCAGAAGATCTGGCTGTAGGTCATTTTCTTAATTGGTGATTGTTAGTAGAGGTCCCAGCTCAGTTTGGGTAGTACCATCTCTTGACTGGTGGTTCTGAGTTCTAAAAGAAAGCATACTGAGCAAGCTATGAGGAGCACGCCATTGTCTTAATCAGGGTCTGGATTCTGTGAATAAACACTATGACCAAAAAGCAAGTTGGAGAGGAAAGGATTTATTCAGTTCAGACTTCTAGGCCATAGTCTATTACTGGGATGAGTCAGGATAGGAACTCTAGCAGGAACCCAGAGGCAGAACTGATGCAGAGACCATGGAGCAGTTTTGCTTACTGGCTTTCTTCTTCTGGTTTGCTCAGCCTGTCTTCTTATAGAACTCAGGACCATCAGCCCAAGGTTTGAAACACTCATAATGGATTGTTCTCTTCCAATTAATCACTAATCGAGAAAGGGCCTTATAGCTGTATCTTATGAAGGCATTGCCTCAACTGAGACTCCTTTCTCTGTGATGACACTAGCTTGTGTCAAACTGACACACAAAACTAGCCAGTACAGCCAGTAAGCCTCATTACTCAGTGGCCTCTGTGTCAGCTCTTCCCCACAAGTTCTCGACAACCTTGAATTTCTTTCCTGACTTCCTTTGGTGAGGAACTGTGATATGGAAGCATAAACTAAATAAGCTCATTCCTTCCCAAGTTACTTTGATTTTGGTGTTTTGTCACAGAAATAGTAACCCTAACTAAGACACTTCTAAAAACTAGAAAAAGTGAGAAAATATGATGACAGTCTCTCTCTCTCTCTCTCTCTCTCTCTCACACACACACACACACACACACATCTAGTTGGGGCAACATATCAGTTTCCACATAAGAATGAGGACTCAAGTTAAATCCCCAGCACCAATGTAAAAAAGTAAAATAAAACCATAATATGGTGGCACAGACTTGTAATCTCTACGCTGGAGAGGAGGAAACTGCTGATCCCTAAACCTTGCAGGCCAGCCAGTCCAGTCTAACTTGCTAGACCCAAGGATCAGTGAGAAACTGTGTCTTTAAAGTAAGATGGAGGGTACCTGGGGGAGGAGACTTTAAGTCAACCTTCAGCTACCATGCATGTCTGGACGCATACACCATCCTGCTCACACTAAAGTGCACACGTACATATCCCCCAACACTCACAAATGCTGAAAAATACATATATGACACTAAAGTATACAATAAAAATATAAAAGTGTTACCATTCTGTAATAATTTAAAGAAAATTTACTGTGAGGTTTTATTAAACCTTTAAAATAATTTTTTCCTAAAAGGCAGAATCCCTGCCTTTCAAAGTTTCTGTTCTCCATCTGGTACTCTGCTGTGAACACCTTTTCATTTATGTTGTTGTAAAAAAAATTGGATGTAAAACATTCAGTGTGAATAATAGTGTCTGTTTCAATTTGTTAGAGGAACTATAAAATAAACCCAAACATGCAGTTAATTGATATTTAAAAAGAGTTGCGTGTTTGATTAAATAATAAATCACAAGGACTTTGAATCAAAGTCTTTCACCGGGCAAGTATATTATGATCCCTTAACACAGATTAATATCTCTAAAAGAACTGTTAGGCAAACATGATACAATAGAAATCATCCTGACTGAAAAAGGTGCAATATTCTTGATAGCTTTCTCACCTAGGAAAGCAGATAAAAATCTCTTTGTAGTTCATGATATAAACCAACTGAATTATCACCTAAATATAGTTTTTTCCTTACAAGTGACCCCAAAAGATAGGCTTCAGGGGATAGCCTCACACTAATGACCACTAAACTAAATGGCTCAATAAACAACTCTAGAAGTCCTGAATCTGGGGAATGAACAATTAGGAAGAAGAGTGGTTGATAAGACTGAGATGGAAGAAGGGAGGGGGAGGGAAGACAGTCACTAGAATTCATTATATATATAAGATTTGGATTGTGTATTGAAATTACTCAAGAACCAACTTTATTAATAAGTTAAAACTTTCAATTATCTCTCCCAATGAAATAATGTACAATGGCCTTATATTTGATTAATTTACAAGCTTTTCATCTTAGCTCATTTTAAAATGCTCATTTAGATAGTGCCTTAGTTACTGCATTATTGCTACGAATAGATATCATGAACAAGGGCAACTTTTATAAAGGAATGCATTTAATAGGGACTTGTTTACAGTTTTAGGGAGTTAGTACGTGATCATCATAGCAAGAAGCAGACAGTCCCTGGAGCAATAGCTGAGAGCCATATACCCTGGATGGCAAGCAGAAAGAAAGAGAGAGAGACAGGGACAGAGAGACAGAGAGAGTGAGACAGAGAGACAGACAGACAGAGAGAGACACAGACACAGAGAGACAGAGGGAGGGGGAATTACTGCACCTAGGATAGGCTTTTGAAACCTCCAAGTCCACCCTCAATGACACATCTCCTCCAATAAGACAACACCTTCTAATCCTTCCAGAATTGTTCCACTTATTTGCATATTGGCGCCAAAGGACCCTAAAGTTATCATTCTCCTGTTGATATTTTACTACCTGTCCCCCATAGGCTTGCAGACATATCACAATAAAAATACATCTAGTTCCACTCCAAAAGTCCACATAGCTCTTCAGTGTGAACATTGTTTAAAAGTCCAAAGCCTCTTTTGAGATTCAAAGCAATCTTTTTATATTTTTTATTGAAGAACTTTATTTTAAAAATACAAAGATAAATGTACAAATTTTAAACATTTTTGCATAAAAGTATACGAATACGTTTTTGTCGTTGTTTGGCTTTTTTAACAATAAGGTTTGATAGTGTGCATTAAGATATTACTAGTTACAATGAGCATATAGTACATGTAAAACAGAATGTAACCTAGAATTAGTTGAGGTTTTCTTGGTGTGTAAGGTGTAAACATAATGGTTTTTTCCTTTCTTTTTTTTTCTTGAACTTCACACAGTCTGTGAGTTGTTCATTGTAACCCTTGTAAGATAATAATAGTAAAGCAGACCAAATGCTTTAATCGTACAGAGGGACAGATGTACATCACCAGTTCAAAGGAAGGGAAGGGACATGGTAAAGAGCTATTGGACCAAATGAAGACACACAAAAAGAAAGAATAACAAAAAAAAAAGGAGCAACAACAACATCAATGCAACAGGCCGAACTCCAAATCCCATAACTCTGTGTCTGATGTCAAAGAATCCACCCTTCTGCCATTGCAGACTGCAGCATAGTTCACTCTCTTGGGCTATTCCCTACTTATTTAACATTTCTTTTTGGCAGGTGTCTCATGGCACTGGCAACTCCAGTAATGTGGGTTCTCCAATGCAATTCAGTTTCATCTTCAAAGCTTTAATCAATGTCCTCTTAAGGTCTCCATGTATAGACTCTTCCTGCTACATGCCTCATCTAAGCACTTATTTTTTAAACTCAAAGGAAGTGTCCATGACCCTTTTGCTCCAGTATCCTTCTTGGCTCTAAATCCAAACCCATGCACCCCAAGATCACAAGTTCTTCTGCTTGCTGGAATTGGAATTGAACCCAATTCCTGACTTGAATTTGCCTGAACATTAACTTGTTGGTGGGTTCCTTTTCCATGTAAGCGTTAATTTAATTCCTTTGCACATGTTGGAAGCTTAGCTGGTGTGTTCTTGCCCAGGGACCACCACTGTTTTTAGTATATTCAGGTCTTTATTTAAAATCTTTTATCTCCTTGAGAAAAGAACTTGTTTCTACCATTGCATTTCCTGGTTAACTCTTTCGCGTCAAACAGAACACTTGTATTTCTCTTTGCCCTACTTGCTTTTTTATTGTAGATATTCATAATAATGATCACCAACAATAATATGACACTTTCAATTCTTGGCTGTCTTTAATTTTCCTCTGCCAAGGACCCAACAATCTTCAGTTTGGCCTCACATAGTTTTTTTTTTTTTTTTTTTTTTTTTTTTTTTTTTTTTTTGCACAAGCAGAAAAATTAGTCACTTTCTTTGTTAAAATATCACAAGAATATTTATTACCTTTGAAACATCTTGGGTGAGGCTTGCAAAGTCCAAATTTTTTCCAGCATGACAGTCTTTAATGTTCCTAAGATAAGCCCCACATTAAAGCATTCAGTAAACATTTCTGAATTATTTAACAGATTAATTCACCCCCCTTCATCAATAATTATGAGTTAGTATCATTTTTAAAGATGTATTTATTTTATGTATATGAGTGACTGTAGCTGTGTTCAGACACGCCAGAACAGGACATTGGATTTCACTACAAATGTTGGTGAACCATCATGTGTTTGCTGGGAATTGAACTCAGGACCTCTGAAAGAGCAGTCAGTACTCTTAACCACTGATCCATCATTCCAGCCCTGCTAGTTAATATCTTAAGTGTATGATCTGCAGGCAAATTTTTCTTTAAAATATATGATGATGATCAAATAAGCAAGCTACTTTCAGCCAGACATTCTACCAAGCTTCTCATTATTTTATCCTTTTAGCTTTTTAAAGTTAAACCTATTGAAACAATTAAACATATAACTACACATAAAGCCAACCAGGTGATACCACAAATCATGTGTTTTCAATTAGATGCCCTGAGTCTGCAAGTTAATTTAGTTAGGCCAATGTATAGACATCATCAACAAAAGTATTCATCATCATTATCACTTTTCAGCTGGCAGAAATTAGTAGCAGCTGTTATGGAAGGTTTCCATGTTTATATTTGGAGACGTTGAGCATCCCCCTGTGAATTCAAAATAGGAAAACACAATGAATCATGTTACCCTGTCATAGCAAACCATATTTTGTATCATAATAACCATTTGTCTAACTAAATTCATCTCATGTTTGTTTCCCATCAAAAGGGAGCCACAGAACAGTTGAGTGTCAGTGGAAGACACTGCTCAGACTCAAAAAGGGAAAATTCATTTGTGGAGTGCAATAAAATAGGGCTTAAGATCATGTTAATTGGTTATTCCAACATCTTATTAATGTTTGTTTATATTTTATTATATTGTATTACTAGATCTTTCTAAATTAACGGCAATCATATTTTTTACCCACCCAAAAGTTCTCAGTCACTAAAAATGAGATTGAAACTAATATTGTAATACCAATAGTTTACTCACAGAAAAGCTAAACAGAGCTCCCCTTATAAGCAAATTGTTTTTCTTACCATCTATTTAGAAAAGCAATTACTGCATTGCTCTTTGTATAAGAAGATGTGACATGATTGATGTTATTTTCAATTAAGTTTACTGTTAAAATAAAATCATTTTCTAAATGATATCAGTTACATCAGCATTGGTAAACACTGGAAAATGGCATTTAATTATAAGTGCTAAACACATTGGAAACAGTGAGTATATTTTACAAGGTGTATATATTTCTAGTGGTTTGAGTGAATAGACTATGCATTTTAATGTGTGACTTCCAGAATCACTTCCCAGAGTCATTCCTTCAGAGATCAAGTCACCATGGCCTTCATTCTTTAAATTATTGTGACAGCATCATTCCATTATCTGATGACTTTTGAAAAGTTAGAATGTTATCTGCTGGGATTTTGTGATTAAAAAATATTATATAACTGTTGTAGAATCTGCTCCTGTGGGCAAAATGGCCCCTATTTTCAACAAAGCATGTGTACCTATTTGGAATAATCCATCATAATCAGGCTTATTGTCATTCCTTCTTCAGAGGACCAAAGATAGTCATTGTACCATAGTCCAAAATCTAGCTATTTCCTAACTATTTGTGTACAGTTGCCCTAAGTGTACATGGTCTCAGAATGATAAATATGTTTCTATTTGTACTCTTTAGACATCAATAACCAGCCTCATTTGTTGAAGATGCTCTTCCTTTTTCATTGTATGGTTTCAAACTCTTTGTCAGAAATCAAGTTTCCATAGGTTTGTGGGTTTACTTCTGGGTCTTCAATTAAATTTCATTAACTCACCTGTCTGTTTCTATGTTAATACCATGCAGTTTTTATTACTATTAGTTTTTATTATTATAAAATTTAAATTATTTTATTATTCATTCTGTAGTGCAGTGTGAAGTCAAGGATAGTGATACCTCCAGATATCTTTTTATTATTCAGGATCACTTTAGCTATCCTGAGTTATTTGTTTTAATCATATGAAGTTGAAAATTTTTCTTTAAAGATTTGTAAGTAATTGTGTTGGAATTTTGATGTGGACTGCATTAAAGAGTGGTTTTGGTAACATGGCCATTTTTACTGTTATTCCAATCTATTAATGAGTAGTAGAGGTCTTTTATCTTCTGATATTTTCTTCAATTTCTTTATCCAAAGACTTGAACTTCTTGTCAGATGTATGTCTTTTACTTGTATAGTTAGAGTTACACCAATGTATTGAAATGGAAATTTATGGTTTCTTTGGAGACTCAGTTGTATCATGTGATGTTTATCTGGAAGCTCTTTTATGAGAGATTGTTTTGCTGAAGCAGACAGGTAAGAGGATATTTTGTGAAAACATGTTGTCTTATTTTTGACACTGTCTGTTAAAAGGGCATGCAGTGTTTTGCTGGAGCAGACCTTTGAGAGGACCTGTGGTATTTGAAAAAGAAATATAAGCACAACCCAACAGATAGTGGACAAGACTCTCGCATTAGTTAGCCTTGCTGGTCTTCACTGACAGTGCTCTGCCATTGGTTCAGCTTGATGATCTTCATCGATGATGCTCTGGCATTAGATGTTTTGCCTTGCTAGTTGTGGCTTGCCATGACTTCATATGCAGAAACACACCAAAAGAACTTCTGGTGATGTTTTGACTCCTCCATGGCACTTAAATAAACTAGTACCAATTGACAGAGTCATGTGGTTTCTGCTACATCAAATCACAGCTATTGATTCCTGTTTGGTGTTTATCTAGTGGAATACACTGTTGATATTGAAGTTTGGAATCACTCTTAAAAAAAACAAAAAACAAAAAAACAACAACAACAACAAAAAAAAACACTACTTTTAAACAGGTCCACATATCCCTAGTCCTATTAACCATTTTTATCTTTTATCTTTTGTTAGTTGGCTATAAGGGAGATTGAAGCATTTAAGAACCCTTATTAAGTAGACTTTGAATAATAAATGCCTACAATGTGTTATTGATTTTGTGAAGGTACTCTCTCTCCCTAACATCTTCAGTCCATTTATCGCTTGTGTAGAAAAGGGGTACTGATTATCTTGACTTAATTTTATATCCAGCCACTTTGCTGAAGGTATTAAACAGCTGAAGGGGTTCTCTGATAGAATTTTTGGGGTCACTTATGTATAGTATTATGTCATTGGCAAATACTGATACTTTAAGATCGTTCTTTCCAATTTGTATCCCCTTGATCTCCTTTAGTTGTCATAATGTTCTAGCTAGAACTTCAAGTACTGTATTAAAGAGATAGGGGGAGAGTGGACAGCCTTGTCATTTCTCTCCATTTAATTTGATGTTAGCTATTGGTTTGCTGTATGTTGCCTTTATTGTGTTTATGTATGACCATGTTATCCCTGCTCTCTCCAAGACTTTTACAATGAAGAGCTTTTGGATATTGTCAAATGCTTTTCTGGTATCTTCTAGTGAGATAGTTATGTGGACTTTTTCTTTCAGTTTGTTTATATGGTGGATTATACTGATGAATTTCCATGTATTGAACTACCATGGCATCCCTGGGAGAAAGCCTACTTGATCATGGTAAATGACAAGTTTGTTGTTCACTTTGATTCCATTTTCAAGACTTTTGTTGTGTATTTCTGGATCATTGTTCATAAGGAAAATTGGTCAAAATGTTTTTCTTGATTGTTTTTGTGGTTTAGGTATCAGGGTGACTGTAGTTTCATAGAATGACTTTGGCAATGTTCCTTATGTTTCTTTATTGTAGAATATTGTAAGGTGTATTGTCATCAGTGCTTCTTAGAAAGTCTGGTCCAATTCTGCACTAAAACCATCTGGTCCATGGCTTTCTTTTTGGTTAGGAGACTTTTAATGATTCCCTTTATTTCCTTAAGAGTTCTAAGAGTATTCAAATAGTTTGCCTGATCTTAATTTAACTTTGATAATTACTATATGTCGACAAAACTATTCATGTCATTTATATTTTTCAGTTTTGTTAAGTATAGGCTTTTGAAGTAAGGCTTGATTTTTTTTTTATTTCCTCACTTTCTGTTGTTATGCCTCCTCTTTAATTTATGATTTTGTGTATTTGGATATTATCTCTCTGCCTTTTAGTTAGTTTTGCTAAGGGTTTATCTGTTATATATCTTGTTGATTTTCTCAAAGAAACAGCTCTTGTTCTCATTGACTTTTTGCATATTTTTGTTTCTAATTGATTAATTTAAGCCCTGAGTGTGATTATTTTCTGTTGTCTACTCTGCCTCAGTATATTTGATTTTTCTATTTTTTTCTGGAACCTTCACTTGTAGTTTTAATTCATCAGAATGAAAATTCTCCAATTATTTTTTATAAGTGTTCTCAGTTATATGAACTTTGCTCTTAGCACTGTTTTTATAGTGCCCCATAAGTGTGCGTATTTTGTGCCCACATTTACATTGAATTCTAGAAAGTCTTTAATTTCTTTACTTCTTTCCTGACCAAGTAATCCTTGAGTAGAGAGTTATTCAGTTTCCATAAATATGTAGACTTTCTGTTGGTTCTGTTGTTGTTGAAGTCCAGCCTTAATATATGGTGGTCTTATGCATGGGGTTATATCAATCTTCGTGTATCTACTGAGTCTTGCTTTGTGACTAACTATATTATTAAGCTTGGAGAAGTTTCCATGCACTACTGAGAGAACGGTATATTCTTATATTCTTTTGTGTTTGGGCAAAATATTCTATAGATATGTTAGATCCATTTCAATTATAATCTTTGCTAGTTTCATTATTTCCCTGTTTAGATTCTGTCCATTTGTGAGAGTGGGGTTTTGAGACCTCCCACTATTTTTTTTAATTTCTTTAACTTTATTTATATGAACACACTGTGGCTGTCTTCAGACACACCAGAAGAGAACATCCTATCGCATTACAGATGGTTGTGAGACACCATGTGGTTGTTGTCAATTGAACACTGTATCTCTGAAAGAGCAGTCAGTACTCTTATCTGCTGTGCAATCTCTCTAGCCTTTTAAATTTTTCATTATTAACATGTGTGATTTGATGTGTGATTTAAGCTTTAGTAATGTTTATTTCATGAATGTGGGTGGTCTTGCATTTTGGACCTAGTTATTCAGAATCAAAATGTCCTCTGTGGATTTTTTCTTTAATGTGTATGAAGTGTCCGTTTGATTGCTTTTGATTGAAAGCCTATTTTATTAAATATAAAATGGTCACTTCAGCCTGTGTCTTGGGTCTGTTTTCTTCAAAAAGCCTTTTTATCCAGCACTTTATATGGGGATAACAACTACCTTTAATTCTGAAATGTGTCTTTTGTATACAGTAGACCAAAAAAATCTCTTTATGCATCCATTCTGTTAGTCTGTGCTGTCTTGCTAGAGAAATGAGTCCACTGATGTGGAGAGATCCTAATGACCAATGATTGTTAGTTGCTGTTATTTTGCTGTTGGTAGTGAGGCAATTTACTCTGTGTGAGTGTGTGTGACTGTGACTGTGTGTGTGTGTGTGTGTGTGTGTGTGTGTGTGTGTTCATTCTATTGGTTTTATGGTGTGAAATTATGTATTTATTGCATGTTGTTGAGTGTAATTAGAGTCATTGGGTTAGATTTTTCCTTCTAGTATCTTTTGGGTTAATGGAAAATTATCAAATATCTTGGTTTCTGCATCTATGGTGATAGAAAGTTTTGCTCTGTATTGTAATCTGGGCTAATATGTGTGGTCTCAAAGTTTGTAAGACCTCTGCCCAGTCCCTATTAGCTTTTAGAATCTCAGTTAAGAAATCAGGTGTAATACTGATCAACCTGCCTTAGATGTTAATTGGTCTTTTTCCCTTGCTGCTTTTAAAATTATTTCTTTGTTCTGTACATTTAGTGTTTTGATTATTAAGTAGTGGGAGAATATCTTCTCTGGCTCAGTCTGTTTAGTGTTCTGTAAGCTTTTAGTTCCTTTACATATATTTCTTACTTTAGGTAAGGGAAATTTTCTTCTGAAATTTTGTTGGAGATGTTTTCTGGGCTTTTGAGCTGGAAATCTTCTTCTTTCATTCCTATTATTTTTAGGTTTGGACTTTCTATAGTGTACCAAATATCCTGGATATTTTGTGTTTTGGACGTTTTAGATTTTTACATTTGCTTTGATTAATATATTAATTTCTTCTATTGTATCTTCTATATGTGAAATCCTTCCTTCCATCTTTTGTATTCGTTGTGTTTTGCTTGCATCTGTAGTTTCTGTTCTCTTTCCTAGGTTTTCAATCTCCAGAATTATCTGTCTGTGCTTTCCTTATTTTCTATTCGCCTTTTCAGGTCTTAGATTTATTCATATCTTTTAGCTGTTAGATTGTCTTTTCCTGAATTTCTTTATATTTACTTGCATCCTATTTTAATACCTTCACCAGTTTGAATGTATTGTTTTCTATTTCCTCAAGGGACTTATTCATATCATCTTTGAAGGCCTCTATCATCATTCTAAGATTGGATTTAAGATGCTCTCCTTGAGCTTCAGTTTCATTTGGATATCAAGGGCTTGCTATAGCATAATAGCGAGGTGCTGTCATATTGTACTGGGTCTTGTTGACTGTGTTCTTATGCTGTTCTTCAGGCATCTGGTTTTTCCTGCTGTTGGCTGGATGTTTCTAAAAGCAGCAGGAGTTCTTGGGCAGGTAGGGGAAGCTATAGGTTAGACAATGGAGCTCAGAATTCCAGACTCTGTGGCTGTGCCACAGTCAGATCGCACTTTCTAGGCTGTTGTTGTTGTATGTGTCTGCAATGGTTCGTGGTTCTGACTGGGACGGGATTGGTGGAGCAGGGTTCCAAGCTGGTTAGTTGGGGCCTGTAAAACTTTCCATAGGAATGCATCAAACTGAGAGATATCCAATAGAGCTCTGAGAATGTTGGGCAACTCATCTCTGCAGGATGTTCCAGGATGTCAAGACAGTAATTTGTTGTTGACTACTTGCAATTCTTGGCCTCCCATGGTTACCAACTACCCTTCCATTTCATACTGTGCAAGCTTCTTTGTTTTTGTTATTTATTTATTCATTTAATTATTTATTTTGTTTTTTTTTATTTTTTCATATATATGTATATATGTATATATGAATATATATACATACACACATACACACACACACACACACACACACACACACACACACACATATATATATATAATTTTGCTCCTTTCTATCCTGAATTGTCTTGTCTTACCCTCCATTTGTATACCTGTGCGTCATTTCTTAGCAAGATCCCTCTCTACCTGTAGCATCCTTTGTGTGTGTGACTACTTAGTATGCATAGGGCAGCCTGCAGATAAGATAGAGAGGCAGAAGTTATTTACAGGAAAAAGGCCTCCATGTACACTTTTGAAATCTTTGGGGGTACCTTGAATTTGAACAATGTCCAGCTACGAGAAAATCTCAGGCAGACTCAGGTATTGGATTTTATATCTGTTCCTTTTCCATTATTAGTCGATTTCCAGGTGATTTTTATAGCCATACAGCTTTTATAATAATGCATATATGATTTTATTTATATAATAATCTTAAACAGATATCTAATGCATTATCTCCTTCTCAGGGCCATCTCTTGTTTTCTGCAGGGTAATCCATCTGAATCATTATACCTCCTTAGGTTTCTTCCTAGTTCTATTCTGGCACCACTCCGACTTCTCTCACAAGTTCTCTATAACATGTTGTTCTAACCAAAATTTTAACATTCATATACTATGGATGTGTGTGAATGTGAGTAGTAGTAGTGGTAGTAGTGGTGTGTGTACATGAACATATTCCATAGCATACATGCAGTATATGTGTATGTGCATGAACATTGAACACATATAGGGTGTGTGTGTGTGTTTGTGTGTGTGTGTGTGTGTGTGTGTGTGTTTATAAAAATATGCCATGTCACACATGCACAACTCAAAAAACAATGTGAAAAAATGATTCTCTTCTTCCACAATGTGGATCCTGGGGAGTAAACTCAGGTCACCAGGCTTGGAGAAGGATAGTACAACTACATTCTTCATACTCCAAGAAATCAGTTCAGCTAAGAGTAACATAAACTAGGCAATGGTAACAAAGGAGTGGGCTTACCTTCTTAGAAGAACAATGGACAGTTATCCATCACAAAAATACCTTAACTGATCCTGATTCCATCTCTCTTCTCTCTCTCTAACCCTTAGTTAGGATGTTAGGCATTATATATCTGACTGTGTTCTTGTCTTTTCAGATGTTTGAAAAGTCATATAATTTCTAATACATGTTCCAGGTTAGATGAGAACATGGTCTGAGTATGATCGTGTTGGGGCAGGAAGAGGAGAGGCTGATGACTTTCATTTATGAGATACATTAGATCTACCAGGATCTTTGCCTACCTAACATTGACAAAAGGTTTTACAACTCACTTCTTTTAGTGCACCATGATCTCCACTTTGAGTGGCATATCATATCCAATGTCTTTGAAAAGCATAAGTAATATGTTCTCAGGTTCAGAAACATGATTGGGTGGTATTTGTATTTCTCATGAGGAGCAGATTTTTTATGTTGGCTTTTATCACCATCGATATACTTGTTCAAAAGATTTTTGTGTTTAATTGAGCACTCATAAAATGAATCATAAAATGAACAAACAAAATTAATGGGCCACATGGACACTATGTAAGAATGTACAATTTATCTGGATACATAAATGTTATTCAAAGTATCTGGAGATGACAATATTAAAGAATGAATCTCCTAAGAGAGACTGCAAAATCAAGACCTTCCACACTTCTGAAGAACAGTGATTAAAATACATGTGTGTAGATCTAAAAAACTGAGAGGGAGCACTTATAGTGTCATTGATAATCTGTAAATATGGTATTTTTCTGTATGCATCACACAGTAGTGGTATAGCTTAAGTAAATTTTCCACACTGGTAGGACAGAGCCTTTATCCTCCAATATTTCTACCCTTGATGAATTTTCCCAAGAGCATAGTTACTAAAATCATAAAATACCACTCTTAGAAAATGTTCTGTAGCATTAAATACATAGGTTAGACAGAGGAGGGAGAGAAGAAAAGAATGTTGGAGGCCAAGAGGAAGAGCCAGGGACAGGGATAGAGAGAAGGAGGCAGGGAGGGAGAGAAAAATGGATGGAGGTAAGAAGGAAGGGGACGGAGGGAGTACTGAGACATCAGCGGTCTCTGAACATATGTTAGCTAGACTCAGTTTTATGAAGACTCCAAAAATTTTGCCCTAATGACCTCCTTTTCTTTCCCTGTCCCAGTAGAGTAAGAATGTAACTGTATACAGCCAGAATATGGGGGATAGAACTTTAGGAAAGATGATCATTCTGGGATAGTAGGCACTTGGGAGCACAACTTGAGTATTGTAAAGAGTGTCTAGTTGTGGGACAGTGTGAACTATGTTTGAACTCACCTCAGCACAACTTCAGTGAGAACCATTTCTGGTCCTTTAGGGACTAGGAAAGATTATGCTCAATCTACAATCTGACATTTATGGGAGCTTCCACCATTGTACTCTATGACCCAGTTGGCAGAAACAAACACTAGAAAAAGAAAGTATATTTTCTCTCTGGGAATATGTTATGTTAGGAGATCTGCAGGCAAAGGGCACAAAAAAAAAACTTAACAGTGAATTTTGAGAAATATAAAGCATGACATGAAAGCCGTGGATGACAGGAATAGATCAATAAACATAAATAAGACAATAACTACATTTATCCCACTAATGTTGAACTGTATCATGAACAATCTAAAACTATGTATCTAAAAAAACAACACACATAAGAAAACAAAGTGAAAAAGAGTTCAATATCACATAGAAGAAGTAGGAGGGAAAACATGTATGTTTTTTTATAAAGTTTACTTTTATTCATGTGGGGATTGGGTCTACATGCCACCTGTGCACAGCAGTTGTTCAAAGATGGCAGAGGTCAATGCATTCACAAGAGCTGGAGAAATAAGACATTGTGTGCTGCCTGTTGTAGTTTAGGGAATGGGGCTCTGGTTCCAGGAAGGAGCAGGAATTTCTCTTAAACACTGAACCATCTCCCCTACCCTGAAAATGTTTTTATATAAGAAATAAAAGCATAGGAAGTTATATATGTATTGTACAGGATAGTAGTTATACATAGTATACTGTATCAAGAAGAAGCAAAATGGAAGTTCTTGCACACTAGTACAATTTCATTTTCTTGATCTTTTTCTTAAATAAATATGTTTGTGATAACTTATTGTCACACCTATGATATAGATATATATATATAAATTTACAGTATATTATTTATAAACAAAATTTTTTATTATCTTAAACATATAAGATTATTCAACAGTTAAAGAATGAGAAAAGTATTAGTCTCACAGAGGGAGGGTAAAAATCTGTGCATGGCTGATGGGAGAACTTAAGATAATCTTCTTCAGAGCTTTCTCCCCAAGATCACATTCTCTCAGACAAGTTTCATAGCCAGGTTATTATTTCCTTTTAGAAGTGAAGCAGCTCAAATATTCTGTGAGGTGCTTATTTCAGCGTGAAAACAGATAGAAACAAAACCAGTATCTTCAGAATGAATATATCTTAACTGTCAAATGTACAGCCATAAAACTAACTGTTATATTATGTAATTTCATATTATATTAAAAAGAAAATAAATGTTTGTTTTATTGATCTCTAGAGATACAAAGATTAGCAGTCAGCGAGTGTGATAAATAATTCTGTTAAGTAGAAGAAAGGTAGTGATCAGTGATTTTCTTGTATAAAAGGTGACACCAGAAAATATGTATTCTAACTTGCACCAATGGTTTAAACATCCTTTATCTTTTCACATAGAAAATGGAAGAACACAAAGGGAAATAAAATGAACAATTAACCTTACTGACACCACCAAGTACAACATTTGCTCCATATAAAAATCACTTTACTGTTTCCAGTAATGAAACGGTTGGGCATGACTGCATAGGAGAGATACAGTGTATGTTCAGCAGTCATTCTATTCTTGGTTGCTCTAAACAACATGATTAGTACAGATTTTGCATCCTTAAATAAATATACACATGAAATCTGAAAAGATATTTTGGAGCTTTGGTGATTTTGCATCACCCCTCCAAAACAGACTCCTGGGTGAAATCTCTTTGCTTATATCAGTTTTTAGTCAACAATATTTTTAATGATTCTTATTTGCTAAGTAAAATTTTCTTTTAATAAGCTGTCATAAATTAGTGTAAGTCTACTAAGCCTATAAGGTAGTTATAAGAATAATATATTATTTGGCTCACACACTTGAGTCCTTTTGTTACAAACACTTGAAATATTTTTTGTATTATCTTCTACCCTGCTTGGATGTCTAGAAAAAATTTTCCAACAGAAGTATACATTAATTATATTAGCAAGTTAACCTACTTATGAATTCTAGTTTATCAGATATCATACGATAACATGTTTTAAAGCAATTCTTTCAGAATCATCAAATATAAATTATCAAGCTCCTAAGTATTAGTTTAAAAACTTTTCTGTTATTTTGTTGATTATACCTCTGATGTGTATGGAAGTTTTATTTGCTTGTTTGGTTTTTAAGGATAAGTGTGCATTGGTTTTATACTGTGCTTGGGGATATCTGTTGTCATAATCTGCTTGTTAATAATCTCTCATTCATAGTCATTAATGTTTGTATCTATATTTATTGATTCTTAGTACTCTTTCATTGGTCTAGGCAGTTAACTTCACCTGTTTGTTTCCATTAATTTGAAACATCTAGAATCTTCCTTGGTAATACAACCCCAATCTTTTAGTAATTTGCATGCAAAATCCATTTCTATCACACAGTGGCTCACAAACATCTACAACCCCAGTTTAAGTGGGGAACTGACACCATCTTCTGACCTCCAGGGTCATCAGACACATTCATGAAGTCAAGCAAAATGGGTATGCGCATAATATTATATATTAGTAGAAACCAGCATTGTGTATGTCTATTAAACGTTGTTCAGATGTTCTAGACCATCTGCCATTACAGGACTTGTTACCCACATTGTTTTGCACAGTGGTCTGAGCACCCAGGATTTTCCTTGCATTTATAAGCTCCAGTTTCATTTGTTTCCTTTTCTCCTCTAAGAGTTTCCAGATATTGTAAGCAGTGTTTATCTTTACATGTATTAGTCACATATTATGATAAATTGGGTTGTTCCACTAGACACCATTAGAAATCTCTCCTTTATGCGGTGTGCTCTGAGCAGAGTGCTCTGTAGCTACTCTTGTATCTCCATGAGATCTCCCGATTGTGACTGACAGGACAGCGTGTGGAATAAGAATAATGAGTGACCGAGAATCAGCTCAGTTGAGCGCACAGGTGATGTAATCTCAGATCTACAACATAAAATGCAGTAGAGAAAAGTACTACGTTACTTGCTGAGATGACACCAAATAAGAAATGTAACTTACATTTTTATGTAGCACCATTAGACAGTCAAATTTGTATTTACCTCTGGTTTTCTTTTTTTCTGTTTTTATTTTGTTTTTGGTTTCTTGTAATTTTAGAATACAAAAGGAAGTAATCCAGGAAGAAAAAAATTTATGAGGATTTGAAAATTACTCAAATATAGTTGGCTTCTTAGGACTGGCCGTTTCTACCATTTGTGAAAATAAAGGGCATAAAGACTCTTCTTGTATTTCCTATTCATGTAAACAAATTTAAACAAAGTATTATCCTCAGAATGAAAATTTCAAGAAAGCAAAAAGAAAAAAAAACTCAAAAGAATATGTCTTATAATCAGCTTGTCTTGATTTACTGGTTTTATTACTTTTATTTTTGCTATGTAATACTACTAAAGTTGAACTCCAATATTATATTTAAATTTTCGCTTTTATGGCATAAAATCTATTTTGTATTATTTATACATAACATTTGACAGGCCAATGTAGGCACTTATTTACCATTTTGTTATACAATACTACATAGTTCATTTAAACATTTTTCACATAAGTATTTCATTTATTTATTTTAAGTTATAAGCACTACAAACTAATATCCTCTACTTCACTAGAAATTGGAATTATCTTGGGGATTGCAGTCACAAGCCCAATTGTACCAAACCATCAGCAAGTCTGATAAATGAACCTGTGTGGTTTTAGGTTTTGTTTTGCTTTGTTCTTTTCTTCTCTTTTCTTTTTTCTTTTCTTTCTGTTTTCAAATCAGCTGGGACAAGCCAGGTGACAAATGATTTCCATTAGCTTCAGTAGAATGGAAACAAAACAGATCAATACAAATGATTTGCAGCAACTTAAGATCATAAATTTCCATCTACCCTCATACATCATTTTAATATAGAAGCTTTTTCTTTTCATAGCAAAGGGAAAAAAGTCACTAGGGAAATGCAAATTCTGGTTACAGAACACTGTCCCTGATTTAAGGTGAGATCATTTTAATGCACTATTAATTTTATTCCACTGGTACACAACAATATTATTTTAAAATATGGCAAACACTAAAAATGTTAATGAGCCAAGTTCTAGAAAATTAATTTAACCTGAAAATAAGTTGTATAAAAAATGCCATAAGCTGCGTAAGTCTACAATGTGAAGGTTTTGTTGCTATTTTAGTTTAAGACCGTCATTGTTTCTGGGAAATTATTTCTGTGATTATTTTTCTTCTTAAGTATTTTTATTGTAACTTTTATCTGAGAAAAGTACTT
Source organism: Micromys minutus (assembly GCF_963924665.1). NCBI lineage: Eukaryota > Metazoa > Chordata > Mammalia > Rodentia > Muridae > Micromys > Micromys minutus. Next base: position 19,141,310 of record NC_137960.1, on the reverse strand, counting down.
TCCCTTCTTTGTTCCAATAAATATGATTTGCATCATGTGTCATGTTTCAATAATAGAAAATTATAGAAGACAAGAAAGGTGTGTAGGAGAGACCGGTAGGACAAATCAAATCAAACAACAGAAAAGCCAATCAAGATTATTCTACAATTGTCCCCAACTGGTTTCTGATGTGGTTGTGAGGAAAACTGCAGAGACTCGCAAAACACCTAATGATCACCAAGGGAGCCTTGGCAGCTAATAGATTTATTTATCTATAAGATCTCCAGACCCATAAAGATCTAAACATGAAACTGTCAGTCATGCTCCATATACCAAAAGCACCACTATAGACAATGCTTGGTTGTACCCAGAGTAAATGATAGAACCTCCCTGTGCATTCACAAGACCTCCAGAGCTGCTTTTAAACAAAGATATTTTTAAAGTAGGTCAAACCCAAGGCCATTCTCTGAGAGACCACTAGAGAAAAGTAGCAGGGCAGCCCTGCAGTTTGATCAGATGGATAAAATTATTCTAATGAACAAGGGAAAAAGGAGCTGACCCTAACTTCTATAGGACCAGAGTAGACCACCTAATCGCAGAATGTATATTCGTTTGAGAGCAGCCTCTACTGAGGATTTTCCTTCATCAGACTGACTCATAAGCATGCTTGTGGAGAATGTTCTATTTCTCATGGCACCATCACTATATAGGGGGTCCAGAGCTGTGCCAAAAAGCATAGGCCAGTGGGATAGTCAGAGACAAATCCAGCAAACAGTGTTTCTCCATGGTTCAACTTCTTTGATCTGTCTGCTCTGATCATTTAATGGTGGACAATGGCCTTGAAATATAGTCCAAGTATACTCTTACCTTTTCTTAGTTGTTTCTGATCAAAGTGTTCAATCATAGCAACAGGAAAGAAACAGAGAGCTACAACTGGTCAAAATGCTAAAAGTAACTGACAGTGGGATGTACAGCTCTAACCAATGAATCTATAACACATCCACTATGTCTAAGGCTCACAAAACATCCCAGAATGGGGAGCAGAAAGACTCTAAGAGTCACAGGACCAGAATGTATCTCATGATGTAATGTCTTCTATATACAAGGAAGATGCACCTATAAAATTCTCAATTTGTCTGTCAATACATGATCTGAGAAATGGCAATTGACATGGTAGATCAAATGGGAGGAGAATCTCACAAGTTCCTACTTCCAGTTGAAGAACTATGGGTACTCAATGGATTCTGAGAGAGGAAGAGGTAGTCTTTTCTTGAAACAAGCTTTCTAATACTTTTTAATGCAAGTTTGATTTTTTTGTTACAGTTACTTAATTTTTCAAGAAAATTAGGAATCCAGAAGAAGCCAAGGTTTCTTTCAGAAATACAATGTAGGGAGACTTGGCACATATGTGGTGCCTTTTATAATTGTCATCTTGTAGGCTTACTAGTTCATTTTTTCTAGTTCTTCTCATCTCTGTTTGGCTGGTTCAAATCAGTTCTTTAGTCCAAAGTTTTCTCCAGGCTGACTGATTCTGGCAGCTGGCAGCTTCTCAATGAGCTGCTCTGCTTGGCCTTACTCTAAAAATCTGTTCTATTCTTTTGGACCCATCACATTCTCCTTCCATTTTCACCAGTGTCCTGCTTGTTCTCTCTGCATGGAACTCTGCTCTACTGCACAGCCACTCTACTCCTGGCTCAACTAAACTGACTAACTCGAACTCAGATACCTGCATGCTTCTGTCCCCTGAGTGTTGGGATTAAAGGCGTCCATGATCCTAAGCTTTTTGTTACTTGAAACTTGCTCTGTATCAGGCTGGTCCTGAACTCAGAGATCTGCCTGCTTCTGTATTCTGGAATTAAAGACCAACCAAACCATCCAGAGTTCTCAGGGACTAAAACACTAATCAGTAAGTACATATGGAAAGACCCATTGCTCCAGTTGCATATGTACCAGAAAATGACATTGTTTGGCATCAATGGGAGAAAAGGTCTTTGGTCCAGTGAAGGTATGTTTTCCCAGTGTAGGGGGATGCCAAGGTGCTAATGTGGGAAAGCGTGGTTGGGAGAGGGAGCACCTTCATGTAACTACCTTGAGGGAGAGGGGAGATGGGAGTGAGAATAAAGGTGATAATATTTGAAACATAAATACAGAGAATATCCAATTTAAAAACAAAGGGAAAAAACGATGTGTTTTTCCCAGCCTGATTATACAGATGTAGAAGATAAAGCTATTCTCCCCCAGAGCAGCTGTGTTTCTGGGTTAAAATTCCTCTACAATAACATATATGCAAAAGATCCCTAAGGTGCAAATACAAAACAAAAAAAAAAATTGAACTACCTTGACAAAGCACAAGAAGACCTCCAAAATGTTCTCTGAGATTGTTTTGTGTTGGACAGCTACTGCTGAGTATGTGACCTGCCTTAAAATGTGGTTTATATAATGGAGATACATTTTATTTTGAGGATGAGGGCTTGTATCTCAGAGCTGGTACCCCATCTGATCCAGATCTACGCAGGTCCTATGCCATGTTTCCAAAGTGTCTTGGAGCTCATACATTGCACTTCCAACCTGGTGTGTATAGAAGGCCTTCTTTTCCTGGTGTTCTTCCTTCCCTCTGAACCTTATTATATTTCTTTGTCCTCTTCAGCAGAGTTTTATGAGTCCTGAGGCTAGAGAATTGATGGAGACATACCATTTATAGTTGAATGTTCAAAAGTATCTCCCTCTCTATACATTGTATGGTGGTGGGCCTTTTTATGTGACCCCATGTACTGCTTAAAGATGCTCTTCTTATAATGGCTTATAAAGCAGTGACCTATGAGTATATCATAATGTTGCTAGAAATTCCTTTATTACTGTCTTACTTGAGCTGAACAGCAGTACATGATTTCCCTCCCATACACCCTCCCAAGTCTAGTCTCAGGTTCTTTGCCACTGAGCAGGTCTGTGGATGAGTTTCATATTACAGAGTGAGTGTTCAACCAAAAAGATATTAGTTGGTTACTTCCTTACTTTTTGTGCCACTACCATATCAGTTTATCTTGTAAGTAGGTCACCACTATAGACTGAAGGGCTTTTAGCTGGATTTTTGGGTTGTTTTCTCCTTTGGGAGCATACAGAGTACTTTCTAGTGCCATGAATACAGGAGGGATGAAAGTGGGTAGGCACCAGCTCTACATCTCCCTGTTTAATGAGTTGTATAGGAGTTTTATTTAGTAATAGTGAAGAGCAACCAATACCCTGTGTTGTTTTGGGGTTCTGACAGTGTCCCTTTGGCTAACTACTTGATTATATGTAACCCATTACTGGAACAAGAGCTTCATTGGTGATAGGAAACATCCAGTTGGGGATTTATTTTATTGTTATTTGATGATTCCATTGTAATATCCTTAATACATGTATGTATTTTAGGAAGATCCTATAGTATTAGGTTTCTGTATGACCCCTGCATGGTCCTATACATAACCTCTGTGGTTATGGAAATTGTTATCTTATTCCTACACACTGAACAGCCAATATTCATGTAAAAGTGAATATATACCATATTTGGGGGCAGGACTATGTCACTCGGAATGAATTTGTTTTTTTAAGATTCATTCATTTACCTGTGCATTTCAGGATTTTCTTTTTAAATGATTCATATTCTATTGTATAAATACACTACATTTTCTTTACCCATTCTTCCACAGACAGACTTCTACCCTTTTTTCCTGTTCCTGGCTATCTATTAGATATATCTAATCTATTTTCAATTCCTGAGTGGCTGTTTTGACAATAATAAGAATGAACAGAGTTAAACAAGTGTCTCTGGGATCCTTTGGTACTTCCATGAGAGCAGCACAGTTGGATCTTGAAATATATCCATCCCCAGGTTCCTAAGGAACTTCCACTGTTGTCAAAGGTGTCTGCATGAATTTGCACTCCCACCAACAATGGCTGACTCTTTCTACCACATCTTTCTTAGGACAGGCTGCCATTTCTTTTATTTGTCTTCGTCATTCAGACTAATATACAATTAAACCTCAAAGTAGTTTTGATTTCATCTTTTTTTTTGTGATGACTAAAAATATTGACCATATCTTTGGGTCCCTCTCAGCTGTTTGTGCTTTGTCATTTCAGAACTTTTGGGTTAAATCGGCATTTAATTTTTAAAATTAAATCTTTAAAATTGGATTTTATCTTGTTGTCTAGTTGGTTTTTTCTATTGTTGTTGTTTTCTTGTTTCGTTGTTGTCCTTTTTGCTTTTGATTCCTCATACATTTTGGATATCAGCCCTTTGTGAGATATGTGGTTGTTAGGCATCTTTAACCATTATGTAGCTCATCATTTTGTCTAAATGATTCAGACATTTGAATGCAGGAGCATTTTAGTGTGATGAAATCACATTTGTTGAATGGTGTTCTTGGCACTTGTTATAACATTGGACTGTTTAAAAAGTCCTTGTCTGTGCCAATAAGTACAGGACTATATAAAACTGTCTCTTCTAGCAGATTTAGTGTATCAGGCCATATGTTGGGGAATTTGATCCATTTAAATTTTTATGCAGGGTAGTAAGTGTGTATCTATTCACATTCTTTTACAAGTATCTACACAGTTTGATCAGTGCCACTTGTTGAAGATGTTGTCCTTTTCCAGTGTATATTCCTGGCTTCTTTGAAAAAAGAAACTATCCATAGGTATGCACACTATAGTGGTTTGAAAATGTTTGGAGAAGAGAGTGACACTATTTGAATGTGTAGCCTTGGAGTAGGTGTGTGACTGTGGTAGTGGGCTTTAAAACCATCTTCCTAGGTGCCTGGGTGCTATTCTTTTCTTGTTTGCCTTTGGATAAAGATGTTGAACTTTTAGTTCTTCCTGCACTATGCCTACCTACATGCTGCCATGTTCCTGCCTTGATGATAATGGACTGAACCTCTGAACCTTTAAGCCAGCCCCAGCTAAATATCATCCTTATTATAGTTGCCTTTGTCATGGGGTCTCAACACAGCAGTGAAATTGTAAGACATGGAAGGATCTTTAAGTTTTAATTCTATTCCCATTGATCCCTGTTTCTGATTAAATGCTAATACCATGTTATTTTTCTCATTATAACTGTAGAACAATTTAAGATCAGAGATGGTAATACATTCATTCAGCAGCTCTTTTAATTTTCAGGATCTATTTTAAAGCCCCTTTATGTTTTGTTTCCAGATAAATCTGAAAATTGTCCTTTCAGGTTCTGTAAATAATTGTGTTGGAACTTTGATGGTATTTTTCTCTTAAGAGACATTTACAAAATCCAAATGATTAGAAATCATATATCAATACCATAGAACTATAAGATATATAAATCTTTCTAATTCAGACTCCAACTAGCATGTATTCTGTTGTTCCACTCATAATTTTGAATGCAGACAAAATAGTTGTATAATATACTTAGCTGTATCTTCTGAGGTAGTTACTCTGCATTGTGAGGGAATTGTTGCCATCAAAATGAGGGTAGCAGATTGCTGAGAAAAAAACCTGTCAGTTTATGAGTGGGGGCTGTTGGTTGATTTTACACTTGACCTTTAAAGTGATTACATAGAGATTTACATGTAATACATTTGTAGATGTGCATTCTGCTTCTATGAAGATTCCCCTACATGTTTTACTTCAATACAGGAATGGTTTATATTGCTGTCAGTTTCTTAAATCATCTATATTTCTTCCTTCATATCTACTATGGTTTTGATTAAACCTTGGTTGGTATGTTTAAGAGTTTGAAGTGATATCTTGAGAAGTTCTTAGGGGAAGAACAATTCATAATGGCTACTCACTGTTGACTTAGCAAAGAGATCATCTTTAAATAGCATGCTAGAATAATTTGAAAACATTACTTCTGCAACAGAGTATAGTAACTCTATGACATAATAACATTATAGTTTCTGTATGCACGTAACCATGTTACATGTGAGAGATGAATGACGCAGGAAACAAGATATCGGATATTTGACTAGAGGTGGGTTCCATAGAAAACTGCCAAGAGCACCATTCCTTTTCTCCAAACATTAAAACCTTGTAATTCTTCCTCTGGATCCTTTCCTAGAATACACATACTGTAAAATGCCAGCCACCCCATTCTAACTGAAGATTTTAACATTGCGGGAGTCATGGAAACAAAGAGAAGTTCACGCACCAGGGATTGTAAAGTGTAAAGTCTTGTTTATCAGCATGCTCCAGATTGGGAATCTGTATATTCAAATAGTCACTGAAAGTTTATCACTGTCATATCCTTATGTCATCTCATTTTCATTATTGATTTCTGAAGTCTGTTTGTTGGAACTTAAACATATAATAGAAATACACACACACACACACACACACACACACACACACACACACACATACAGGAATAAAGAACAACCTTGTAGATTTCCAGGACGAATATCACAGATATCATCTGTGGTGGCTATTTTTGGTTGTGAACTTGATTCCACCTAGAATTAACTAAAATCCAAAAGTGAAGGGTAAACCTATAAATAATTTTCAGTTAATTTGAAGTGAGAAGATATAATTCTAATCAGAGACTTTGAGGTAGGAAGACACACCTTTAGTCCAGATCTTTTGAGCTGGGAAAACTCACTTCTCACTGGGTCGTGCCTTTTCCTGGAAGCTTAGGTAAGGGCACGGAAGAAAGAAGCTTTTGCCTTTTGTCTACCTGCTCTCACCTCACTAGCAAGTCAATTTCTTCACTGGAATTAGAGCCTACTCCTTTGAGATTTCAGCATATACTAGAGAACAGCTGAGCCCATTCTTCATGGAATAAATAATAACCAGGTCTTTCTACTTTCCTTTTATATGTAGCCATTGGATTATTTGGATTGTAGACTGTAATCCCTTCAAAGAAATACCACTTCTTTGAATGGAGAGATTAATTCTCTATGCCTTGTTACTCTAGAGAACCCTGAGTAACATCTTATCTTAATTTGTTCCCAATATTCAACAGGATATGAGGTACACATTATGCCTTGTGGGAGTTGATTTCACTATAGACTTTGAGTGAAACTATTTTAAAATTTAGATTTTTGTTTAAATAAGGCTTACTTTCTCTAGTGTCTACAAGTTTGGTTTGCTGAAGCTAATTTTATTAGCAAATTAATATGATAAATAATTATAAATTATGATAATAACCTGTAACTAGAGACTTTTATGCACATTAACATGATGCTTAAGTCCCTAAATCAACCAGTTTTCTGAATAAATATACATGGAAGGTAGAGGGGTGCCATGTACAGGAACTGAGCACAATACATGGGGACGGGTTAGTGGCATCTCCTTTGTGCCTTATCTGACATCATAACTAATGTGTCTTTTACAACCATTCTTCCCTCCAGTTTAGCCCTCTCTAAGATTCTGTGATGGTGGAACTGAAGTCTTGCTTTCTGTACCCAGTAAGTTGTCTAGTACATATGTAGATGAGGTCATGGTGTATGCATTGGGAGAAAACTCAGCCTTGAATGCAAGCTGCATAACCTCTCTCACGATCTTAGAATAACAAGATGTCCAATATACCATTAGCATTAGCATAGTATTGATATTGAATGCCTGATGAAGTGCTAACCTTTTGAGACAACTGCCTGCATTATGTGGATTGCTAAAATTAATCTTATTTCCTTTATACATATCTTTGGCCATCATGGCTACAGAAAACTAAAACCTACATATGTGGCTAGAACTGTATGTTTGTGCATCTTCAACATGTTTTTAAAAATGTATGCTCCATTAAGTATTAATAAACTTTATAGTCAATGAAATATCAGACCATTTTTCTGCCTTAGTCCATTTTCACCTCTGCCATAAGTTGATGATGATAAAATGGATGCCATGGCAGCCTTGGTGCCATGAAATACAGTAGAGATCAACTGCTTACCAGGTCTTTAGGAATCTCTCCCAGTAACGTCATGGAAAGCAGTGTCGTGGGAGAAACTGCTCGAGTACAAGAGTACTTGCCAAAGGGTAATTATTCAGAAGAGAGTACTAGGCGAATACTTAAATAAAATGGTATGCTCTAGAAGAATAATTGAAGTGGCTCATCACTTCATCCCGTGGAATATTATCTCAACCACTTTGTATAAGTCTTTGGCATTTACTGAGCACAAGAGAGACCATCAATGGTGCAGTGAGGTTTATTGATAACATTTCTAACTGACAATAATAAATTGATTTTATTTTGTATATTTGTCAGGGGGAAAATGGTTATATTTTTAATTAGACTTATTTTAAGTTGATGTATATAAGCATGATAATTATTTAAAATCTGGACATATTTCAATGCATTTAAATTGCACAATGCTGAAAAATTAGTTACAGCATTTACTTTTTTTAATGATAAAATCTTGAAAAGTCCTTTCATGTATCTTCTTAGAACACAGGCAATATCTACAGGTGTCTTATTGCCCAACAGCACACCAAACTATTTGCTTCTTCCTGTCCATGCCATAGTGCCGTTTGTTAAATGTTCAGCATCCTCTCCTGTCCACATCTCTCAGCACTGGTCCCAGACGTTATGGGCTCATGGATGGTAGAATTAAACAATAACCTGTCCCTTCACATTCATCTTCTCCTTGCTTTGCTTTGTTTCATTTGTTCAGGTTCTATCCTTTCTCTCGTAAATTTGGTTTTGGTTTATGAATTTCTTGAGATATAGAAAAAGTTATTTATTTATACCTATTCTGATGGTAGCAATCACTATGAATGCTACCATATTTCTGATTTTCCTTTATGCCTCAGGTTATGTTATGTTGTGACTCCCTTCCCCCTTTTCAAGTTGGTTAAATAAATTTAATTCTTTTCAAGTTTGGATAAATTTGAGGGAAAGGAAAATACAATTATTTAAATATATTTGAATGCTAACATTTTTAAACAACTTTATTTTTTGAAAAAGAAATAAATGTACAGATTTTTAAAAGCATTTTTGCATAAAACTATATGGATATATTTTTGTCAGTACTTAATCATGTTAAAGAGCAAGTTCTGTATAGTGGCATACATATAAAACCTTAGGATTTGGGAGGCCGAGGTAGAACAATGAAAAGATGGATGGCAGCCTAGATTCCAGAACAAAACATTGTTTCCAAAAACCAAGAATAATTAAATAATATGTGAAGCAATATAAAGAAATTACAGATAATATCTGTGCAGATCCAATAACCACACACCTCTCTGGTTGCTCCAAGAAAGGAACTCTCCAATTATCTGTCACATCACTATTTCTCTACATTAACCAATATAATATAGCTCCATATTATATTAATGAAAATAATTTAATTTATTACTTATAACAATCATATATTTATCCCCAACAATTAAAGGTAGAAAAAAACCCAAATCATACTTGGCATTTATTTTCCCTGACACCTATCAACGCCAATAATTATATAATATTAATTTTTTTGCTGATTATGTTTGAACCCTCAGAAAAGTTTATAGGCTATATTTTGCAAAATATAAACTTTCTCTCTCTCTCTCTCTCTCTCTCTCTCTCTCTCTCTCTCTCTCTATCTCTATCTCTATCTCTATCTCTATCTCTGACTATGTAAATATAATGTTATCAGGCAATATTAAATATAATACTACATCTGGTTACACTCTTAATTCAGTGCAATTATCTTAAGAAGAATGTAATTATTTCTTCTTTATACACACACACACACACACACACACACACATATACATACGTTCACAAAGTAAGTCATGAGCTTTTGTTCTGCACATACATTACATAAAAAATGTAATTCGATGAGGGTTTATACAATAAAGATAGTTTAGTATTAAAAGTATCTCACTGAGTAAATTAGTAATAGTAGTAAGTTGTTGATAGATGCTAACCAAATTATTGTTAAATATATGATAAAAGGCAGTTTGAAAGCATATTCAAATATTTGGTTAAATGAACAAATTAATTCTAAGAGAGATGTTCTATTAGAGTTAATGTATCAAGTAAGAATGAGTAATTTAAACCATTGTTAATATACTTTTGATTTAAAGAGAATAGGAAAGAGCTGAATAGATCTTAAAGGTCAAAGATTTTAATTGCATTGTTCAACCCAATTATAAATGTACATTTGGCAATTATGAGAATGGTTGACCACAAGTTTAATCACATAATATTCTGTAATTAAAATTAATTAAATAAGATATATGGTCATTAAATACACATACAATTTAAAGCTTAATTTAAGAGAATATTGTGGTCCTTTGAAGTGCTATACGTTATTGATTTTTTCAGAAGAAAAATATGTCCTTGATCTTGAAGTAAATCTGAGAGAGTCTAGGTAGAATCTTTGAAGGATGCTCTATATCACTGCTTCCCTCTTTTCTCTCTTCAGATACATATTTCAAGTCTTCGTGGGTTTGAACAGCTAGTAGACTAATAAATATAATTACTCACAAAACGATGATAGCCATTTAAAAAAGACCTTCAAAATTAAAAGTTCATCTTTCATTTCCACACAACCAAAGTCTGAATTGCTTACAGAATGAACACTCTTGGTATAGCTAGTCCTTGAAAATACCTCCTGATTGAAATTAAAAGAAGGCATCTTACCCCTACTAATGTGGAACGTGGAGCCTGAATCAGCCATCTTCTGAAACAAGGCAAAGCCTCAAGCAAAGGGATTGGAACACCAACCCAGCCATAAAACCTTAGACCTAGAGTTTGTGTTCTGGAACCATAGCCCAGCAGAATCATGACCTAAAAAGATCAGAAAGAATTTATCTATCAGCTAATGGGAGCAGATGCAAAGTTACCCAGACAAACATTAGGTGGAGTAAAGGAAGTCCTGTGGAGGAGGGGAAAAATGATCAGAGAAATCAGAGGGACCAGGGACACCTTGAGAATATGAGCCATAGAAGCAGCTGATTTGAATTCTTGGGGTGGGGTGGGGCATGCTCACAGAGATCAGGTAGCCTGTACGGAGGGAACTGACCTAGGCCCTTTGCGTGTATGTTATGGCTGAGTAGCTTGGTGTTCTTGTGGGAAACTTAAGAATGGCAGCCTGTGTTGTTCCTGACACTTTTACTTACTTACAGAACCCTTTTCGTCCTATTAGGGTGCTTCTTCTAGCCTTGATGTGATGGTTTGTACCTGGTCTCATTGTAGCTTCTTATGCAATGTTTGGTGATATCCCTGGGATGCCTGCATTTTTCTTAGGGGAAGCAGAGTGGGAGCATCTTAGAAAGTGAGGAGGTGGAAAAGAATGGAGGGTGGGGGGGAAAGAGAAAACATCATAATGCACATAAAAATTTTTTAAAAATGAAACACTTTAGACATCTTACACCAGTGATTCTCATGACACCTTTAGATATTGAAGGACTCTTTCAGAGGGGCTGCATATAAGACACCCTACATATCAGATATTTATATTATGATTTATAACATTATCATTGCATTATAATATGGAAAGAAGAATAATTTAATGTTTGGAGGTCACCACAAGACAGTGAACAGTATTATAAATGGACACAGCATTTGGAAGAATAAGAAACATTGTTATGGATAAAGAAGTAAACATAACAATTTTAAAAAATAAAGAAGCCAGGAATTTGAGAAATAGCAAAGAAGGCCATGGCAAACAATGGAAGGAAAAACAGGAACGGGAAGAAATGATGTAACTGATCCATAGCTCCAGATATATATGTAGCAAAAGTTGGCCTTGTCAGTCATCAATGGACGGGGAGGCCCTTGGTCCTGTGTAGATTTGATGCCCCAGAGTAGGGATATGCTGGAGCACTGGAGTGGGAGTTGGTGTATGGGTGGGTGGGGGAGCACTCTCATAGAGGCAAAGTGGAGAGGGGAGAGGGTGAATGGAATGGGAGGGTGGAGAGATAACCAGGAAGGGGGTTATCATTTAATATATAAATGAGTAGAATGACTAAAAGAGAAAGAATAAAGCAAATTTCTTAGGATTAAAAAATGAATAAAAATGAGGACATAAAATAGCATTTATTTATTATATCTTATTTTTCATTAATAAGAAATCAACAAATCTGTCTAGTACAAATGAACAGGGTCCACACATTGAAATTAAAATGATTTTAGCTTCACATAATAATCCAGCAATTGATCACATCCAGGGAAAACAGTGGATAATTTCACACCAATCGTGAGCCTGAATGAACGTTCATCTTTTTATGTTTCACTTATATAAAGCAATCTTAATTGTTTTGCTAGATTGATAAAATAAATTTCAAAGAGTAGGTGGTATAGGTTGAAACCGCATTGTGAAGAATTGCTAACTCTCATTTTAGAGTCCTGAGAAACAAAAGAAGAAAGTCTTGGGGGTTCAAGATGGAGCTTACATGGAAGGAAATGAAATGTCACAGAAGGTGCTTATGTACTAAGTATAAAGTGAGCAAGTCCTATGCTTCTTCTTTCAGCTGGGTGAGGAACTTATTTTTCTTCTTCACCAACCCCTGTGCAGAGCTATTTGAGGGGAAGCAAAAGATAAAGGCTAGATATCTGAAAACTAAGTCTGAAAAAGTTGGAATCTGCTCAGCATATCCTTTAGTGAATTTGTTGCTTCAGCACATTCCCATTAAAACACACTGTTGTTCAACTACTTTTAAAATAATTATAATTGCTATACTTATCTAAGGAAGTATTTCTTCATAAGAGTTTGGTTTTTTTTTTTTTTTTTTTTTTTTTTTTTGATTTGTCAATTTTATTTTTTTTTTAACTAACAAACCATCATGTATTCTGAAAACACCTATATCTTATCTTTGTGGTTGTGAATGCCAAAGAGACTGTGATGGTTTAAATATGCTTGGTTCAGGAAGTAGCACTGTTTGGAGGTATGGCCTTGTTTGGGGAAGTGTGGGCTTTACCACCCTCATCCTAGCTGCCAGGAAGCCAGTCTTCTCTTAGCTGCCTTCAGAACAAGAGGTAGAACTTTCAGATCTTCCAGCCCACATCTACCTGAACACTGTCGTGTTCCTACCTTAATGCTATACTGACCAGTTGTTTTATGCAACAGTGTATTATTCTGACACTGGTCTACTTCTATCAAGAAAGAACAAAACAAAACAAAGCCAAGCAAAACAAAAAAATTGCCTTAAAGCATTTTGTCTTCTATAAACTTCATAAAGATACTGAAGTCTGGTTTTGAAAGCCACTTGTGAATACATATGTAACATCAATCAGCAATCCTAACAACATAACAACACTACATTCTTTTGGTATCTAATTTATCCATAGATGTTATTGCTTGTCTTTTCTGTGTAACAATGAGAATCATTTACTGGCTCAAGATTCTGTCGATTTCCATTGTGAGTTTGAAATGGTTGAACAGCTCTTGTGCAAACATTTCTCAGCATCAGGAACCTATAAAATAATGTGTTTGTCTGTAAGTTAGCACCCACACAAGCCTGTGAGTTAGTTCTCATAATCATCTCTAATATGGACAGTGTGTATCTCTTTACTTGCTGAACTGGTCTTCATGATTTCCTTGGGGTCAGTAAGGCAAAGCCAGAGTCCATCTTATGAGTACCAGACATTTCTACCTCTGTGATACATATTACTACTGCCTTACCCAAGCAAGTTACATGGTCAAGCCAAATGTAAAGGGTCTCTGGGCTTTCAGAATGAATTAGCAGAGAGAACTGTAACTAATTTGGCAGAATTTATTCCAATTCACATTCTGAATGACTTTCTAATGAAATACAAATAAATTTACAAATCCACAATAATGAATATATATATTTATATAAACTTATCAGCCTTTAAGTAGTTTTAGTTCAATGAATGCTAAAATGTAGAATCAAAATTACTTTAATGAGAGTCCTAAGAAATATTATATACTTTTTTCAATAATAATTTAAATATTTGAAGTTGTATACTTAATTTTACAGCAGAAAACAGAGAAGGTACCAGCACCTCAATAACTATTCTGAGCCAATATGTAAATACAATCATGGGGCATGAGAAGAGAGGAAGCTCTCTGTTAAATATGAAGACACAAAATATGAGAAGCATGTCAAATCAAGGTATTTTAATTGTACTATCTATTAATGCTGGCTAGCATTTTCTGGTCTCTACCAACTAGAAACTCCTTTTATAGGAAAGAGTCGGGGAACTTCCACAAAGTATAGCTAGGTTTGAGAGAACGATGAAGATATTTATCAAGAAATAATAGCACAACGATTTTTTTTAAAATAATGAGTCCCAGAGCAAATCTCTCTTTCTAAAGTAATATAAAATTTTGTATATAGTGATAAGAATAGCTTGAGAAAAATGAAGATGCTACATCTAAGAAAATATCCAAATAAAACCATTAGCAAAGTAGTTTCAAATAGGAAACTATTTTTACAATGTATTTTATTTATGGGTATATGTGGGGGATGGGGATAGGTAGGGGGAATACGTGTTCTCTCTAGGACTAGAATAGAAAATCATGTCCTCTAGAGATAAAATTTCATGTGCTTGTTGGTGTATAAGATGTGGGTTCTAAAAAAAAAAAAAAAAAAAAAAAAAGATGTGGGTTCTATTCTTCTGTTTTGCTTTGGTGTTTGTTCTTGTTTTTTGAGACAAGGTTTTTTGTGTAGGCCTGGCCTCCTGAATCAAACATATGTATATATATATATACACATACAAACATACACACACATACTTACATACAGATATAGGTATACATATGTATAAATACAGAGATATGGAGATATTATATATACATATTAGTATATGTGCATTATATAACATAAAATATTATACAGTATATAGAGTATATTATATAATAAATCACAAATACACATATATGTATATATACAAAAATATATGCAGACACATACATATACTACAGACATATATCACAGATAAGTTTGTGTGATATAACTTCAGAATAAAGTAGTTGATTTTGAGATTAAAGAAACAAGTTTTTATGTGTCCCTATATGCCTGAAATAATTTTGTTCTGATTCATTAATAAGGTATAATATCCTGGATAATTACATCTGAAGGGAAAATTTAAAACTCACTTAAAATATATCAATAATCTAATATAAAGGCAAAACATATAAGATGAATTATCCACATCTGCCAATTTTAAAACAGTCTTGGGCACTTGCCACGTGCTGGGCTATGTAACAGAATAAAATAAGTCTTAGGATATCTGTGTTCTACTGGTAAATTGTCAAATAAAGATAGGAAATCATATGGAATTACTGTGAT
Source organism: Micromys minutus (assembly GCF_963924665.1). Taxonomy (NCBI): domain Eukaryota; kingdom Metazoa; phylum Chordata; class Mammalia; order Rodentia; family Muridae; genus Micromys; species Micromys minutus. Next base: position 19,126,148 of record NC_137960.1, on the reverse strand, counting down.
ATTCATAGCTGCACAAGATCATAAAGGGCCAAAACAAGCAATAAGATGTACTAGATGTGAATAACCAAATTAATGAATTTAATGCCTTACTTTTCTGTGTCCTATTCTTAACAAAATACCACCGGTGCTTTAGCAAGTCCAGGCATCATCCACTATTTAGGCCTCATCTGTTTCTAGGTGGAGTATGTTTTTTTTTTCTTCAAATTTCATTAAGTAAATTTTAACTTTAGATTCAAGCCACATTATTAGTATTTCTAGACTACACTTCTCCTTTGTCCTGCTCTAAAATTACTCAAAATATAACTCCAAGTTATCAAGCTCGAGAAATTGAAATGGAAATTCAGACGTGGGTGTTTTCGTTGTGGTTAGGAAGCATGCAATTGAAATTGAATGCTCAGCAGTAAACAATATCAGAGCCAGAGGCCTTTTGAATTTTTATTGCACAATTCACGTAAATGATTAAAGCATTTGAGGATATAGCCTTCTCCTTCCTCCATCAATAAGAGAAGCATTTGGAGATATTTAGCTTTGACCCAGAAACAAGTGCCATTCACACTGTAGAATCTGTGAAATTTAGAAGTGTCACAAACTCACGATTTGCATTGTGTTTACTTTACATGAAGGAAATACAAGACAGTATACACTAAGATGAAGAGGAAATGCTTTACGCATTTAGGGGGAACGATGTTCATTTGATCTTCAATTTTAAAATTTCTAAATTTTATTTAGCATAGTGTTCAGTTGCTATGTTTGGTTGTAGACACAGATATACTCGAGCCATACAGCAGGAAATGCAGGAAGCTCTACTATTGATTTTAGGAGATTTCTTGTCTTTTGTGTAAGTAGGGAATGTCTCCAAACTACAAAAAAAAAATATATTTGCTAACAACTCCTAGAAATGTAATTTATTAAGATTTATAATATTTGACTGGCACCTGAAGACATTCAAAGAGTATTGCAGCAAAAGCCCATTCAACTTGGCGCCTCATGTAGAAGCTTTTTATGCTAAGGTACATAGACTTCTCACTTGGGCAGACAAGGTACCAGAATCTAGATGAAAAGCCCACCATCATTGCCTTATTTTATGTCTATCTCCTTTAATTTGGGTGTGAGTACTTGTCTTTATATGCATATGACCATCACTCAAGTAGTGTCTAAACAAGCCAGTGATACCTGACATAAACCCTACCAACTCCAAGGCTAACAGAGCAAGGGCATTAGACAGGTTAGATTCCAGGAACTGAAAAAGCAGGGCATGAAGCATAGATTCCAGGAAATGAAAAGCACAACAAAGTACTTGTGGGATAAACCTCCGCATCTCTGATGTGAGGGTTCATTCTGGAGCAGGAATTATTGACATTTGTTGGCAATGACACTTAACAATCTTTTTGGGCCACTTTATCAGAACCCAAACTAAACTGCACTTAATTGTCCAATGTGACTATGTTTATTTAACTCATCCTTTCAGTCTTCTTGATATATTTTCCTAATTTAAATGTAAAGCTCATGTCAGTATACCAAAAATGAACTTGAGATCACTGAATGCCTTTAATTTTTGCTTGTTTTCTACTTTCCAGTGCACACATGACTTAAATCAACTCTCCTTTTCTCAATGTTCTTAATGCTACTAGTTTTCACTGTAATGTGTGTGCTGCAGTGGGTGGTATAACATGAGTTCTGAAAGAGTCAACTCCAGTCCTTCCTTATTATCTGTTAGAGATCACTTTATAGTTTGGATGTAAGCTACACTTCCACTCCCAGTCTTTCGTTTGAAATGGAGGTATATTCCCCATTTTTGTCCAGCTAGAGCATTTCAGAAATAGCTTATCTTTACAGATTCACAACTGGAAAGCGAATTAACTTCAGTATTTGCTACATCTTGGATCTTAACCCTATACCACTTAAAGATAGTTAGATGAGATTTGGGACATTAGAATTTAAAGTTGGCATTTAGAACAAGTTAATACTTAGGGCTGATAGGATGTAATGAATGTGTTTGAAGGCAGAACACGATACACAAAATGGAGCCCTGTCTGGATTCTGTCTTACTCTCATCCTCCTGATCCATGTTGAAAGAATTCAGACAAAAAATAGAACATAGAAGATAAGGCAGAATACATATCAAAGAGTCATTGCAGACTCTCTCTCACAGATGATAGCAGTGAGGGCCATAGAGAAGACAGCCCAGATCCACATACTAGATGGTCTGACCACTAGAGTCAGAACATCAAAACCCATATCTGTTTAGGGTCTTTATTTTGTTGAGAGGGTCAGAAGAAATTTTTGGAATCTCACTGACTTTTACAAGATGAAATCAGCTTAGCATTGTGTTTAATGGAATGTTTTCTAGGATACATTTTTACTACAAAATAATCTAAATGTTTAAGGATTCCAGAAAGACTGATATAAATAGTTGTTTATTAACAAACCTTAAGGTACATCAAATTATGATATTGGCATTAGAGATCATTTTCTTTTCCCTGGCTAGAAAAACAGATTCAGGGTTTAGCCTCTGAATGTCTGTTAATATGCAGCTACTTCAGTCCTTTTTTAATCCACTGACAATGAAGAGAGGGTTCTGATAAGTTCTCTGAGCCTGCTAATGTATAGCTAGCTACACAGCCTGGTTAACTCTTTATGTGCCCCCTTCAATTCACATACAGGAACCACAAACCTCAGTGGGTTCATAATGGAAGGCTGATAAAGTAGATGAACAGGTGGTGAAACCATGAAAAAGAGCCTTCCTTTCTCATACTTTCCACCATATTAACTCAGGATGAGCAGAGGCTATCTATGAATTAGGCTACCACAATGCCATCCAATACATTGTGACCTTGGTCTTGGGTTCCTTAGTCTCTATTTCTATGAGTAATAACTGCCTCTTAGTTAGTTCACCTACCATAGCATCTTGTAGCATTGCAGAATGAAGCAAACATATTGATGCTCCTTGAATTTACAATAGATATGACTAAATTGGTATCTTGTCCTATAAGTTCAGACATTGAGTTGTGCTACTAAATGGAACTGGGATAGTTCTGCCAATACAGGCAACATTTATAGGCATGAGAGCAGGTGAGATAATTTACAGAATCACTGACATGCTTTGAAGAGAAGAAGATATGTATATGACATGTGGGAATAGTGGAAGGGATTGAGGTGAAAGGAGAAATAGTAATGGGTGTCAGCAACATGAAGACTCATTGCTCCTCTGAGAATGAGTGAACTGTATTTGCAACTTGCCACATACTCAGAGAATTGGGGTTCTTCTTCCGGTTTCCAGTGCCAGGTTTTATTTTCCTACAGTGAATGGAATTAGTTTTCTTACAATTGATTTTAAGTATGAGAATGGTATTTGCTTCAAATCACTGGAATTTCTAGAATATATGATAAAGAACTGTGTTGGGACTTGGACACTACTTGGTTGTTGGTCTCTATCAGGATTGCTCCATCCTAGCAAAAGTATCAATTTTTTCTAGTCAAGAAAAAGGTCAGTTGTACAGTGGAGTCAGCCATGGCCACTGGGAAAAAGGCAATGCTGCTTTAACTTACTCCATACAGACAAGCAACCAGAACCCCCGGAACCATAGCATCTCACAGATGTCCACACCTGTGGAGTCAAGTTAGAGTATCCATGCAGCATATGAACATGGAAATGAATCTGGATTTTGTAAACTCCAGAAATTCTGGCATTGCATGTTATGTAGCATTGCCTTGAACTTTGTATCAGCTGGATAATTCAATACTGTATTTTCAGCTTTAAGGTATATCATCATTTCCCCCCATTATTTTTCAGGGCACTGATGATACCAAAACCTTGACTCATTAAGATTAAAAAAAAATGAGAGAGAAATACAGAGAGATGTATACAAATTATATGAATTCGATAGTAATGTTGAACAAAATGAATACATTGGCATTTATTTATTGTGTTTCCAAAAAATATCACTCCCTGTCTTTCTTTTACTATTTAACTTCTCAATTTTTTTTTTTTTTATTTCTCAAACAAGTTTATATCCGCATGTAATTCTAGGAAAGTGAAAATGTCTTCTTGGTTTGAGTGACATCCTCTAAAACCGAGTACTATGCATAAGGATTATTCCTAAGACTCAGAATTAGGCACAGAAAGATTTGTATTAATAGCTTCATAATATGTGCAATCTTGTATGATTTCATCCACTTGGTTAAATGGAAGGCCACCAGGGAGAAAAAAAGATTTGTCACCAACCCCTTTTACAGCACTCTATGGAATATCTTAATTGCAGATCAAGTATTGTTGCCTCAATAATCTGCTAAGCGGTTGAATGTAAGAGAAAGTATATCTCACATATACATCAAGTAATTAGAGACAGGTGCAGAAATCTGACGCACCTCCCTTCCTGAAACCATTTACTAGACTTGAAAAAAATGGTAGTGCTTTGTGAGGATGGTTATTCCTGGAGAAATTACTGTACGCTGATTTGCAGAAGAGCTCAGAAATCTTGAGTGCTCAGCATTATATGTGAGCAGAATGGAAGGATGGAGAACAAAAACAAATTCACCATTTGCCTCCTGGAACCTCTATTATTTAATAGTGCAGTGAACTGCATCATTGGACGGGACATGAGGACAATGTAGATGAGTGGACCAAGGAGCTTCCCCCAGAATTCTGACAGATCTGGACAAGAGTCCTTTAGGACAGAAAGCAATACCTTCTACCAAGGCAGTAACACCTACTGAGGTAGTCTGTGGATGGCTAGTTCCAAGTTATAGGAGATATTGACTTGCCCTCAAGTTGTAAAGTCATCTCTCTCCATCACTTTCTCTGCTGCTTCCAAAAGGGGTTCTTTCCACTTCCGTGCCTTGCTGTGAGATTTCATACAAGAATAGTGCCTGGACATATCACCAGTCACAAAGTGCCATGATTGATCTAAATGTGATTCTTAGCACTGGTTAATCTTTATTAGTGTTTCTCAACTTTGATGCTGACCGCTTTGGGGGAGGTGTCAAATGAGCCTTTCACTTGGGCCACCTCAGACCATCAGAAAACGTATATATTCGCATTATGATTTGTCACAATAACAAAATTATCATCCTAAAGTAGTAACAAAATAATTTTATGTTTGAAGTCACCAAAACATGAGGAAATGTACTAAAGGGTCATAGCATTAGAAAGGTTGAGAACCACAGTGAACACCAGGGCAAATTACTCTTAGAAAGTATTTTTTTCCAGCAATACTTTCCAGATGGCAAGACTAAATATATAGTTATTCACCTTATTTGGGACAATTTAAAAATACTCACAAGAATAAAGTTTCTGCTCAGTAACATAATTTCTAAATTCATAGAGCTTTAATTTTGTGGTATAAAGAATATCATACCAGTGTGCAAATAAAATAATTGCAAAGATAGACAAAGCTAAATTTTGAACAGGGCGGCAGAATCACCATTTGGCTGAAGTGGTTGGAACTTTGAACAGCTTGTAAAATAAGATATTTCAGGAGAGAGAGATGGTGACTGGGGTAGCACCTGGGTCACAGGCAGGGCGTCAGGCAAGAAAATCTATAAGAAAGGGAACCTCAAAGCAAAAAGGGCAATAGTGCAATTACCCATAAAACAGAGGTGAATTTGGCATGCTCAGATGTGGAATTTGCAAAGCTGGAAAGTGATGAAAGTAGAAATAGCAAAAATAAATAGCAAGAATTCGATCACATGTGGAGTTTGTTTTCCTTTGAAATTGGGCATCATTTCCGATAGAAATACAGGTAGTTCTGAGACAGCAAGTTAACCTCCCCAAACACCCAGTGATGGTTTATGAGAAAAGACAGCACAGCACAGAAAGACGCTATTCATACCAATAAATTAGTGCAAGTTTTTAAAGACTTCTCCTGAAGCAAACACAGTACAGACACAGACATCTAGAATGGACACCCAGCTCTCTAGCAGCAAACCTTTGTTATAGGGAATTCTACCAATGAATTTCCCAGGGGTGATTCTTCATCTCTACCACAGGGGATCTTTCTGGATCCCCACTGAGTGTTTGGTAACTCTTCTAAAACAAAGCTCAGGACAGCATGAGTCAACTGTACCCCTGAAGATGTCATTCTCAAGCCAGAACTGGTCACAGGGATCATTTTCTCATCAATGATGGCCCCAGGGATTCCTATACAGATTTCAGAGTGGAAGTTAAGTCAGAATGCCACTTTTTGTAGGCATCTGGAAGACTCATTTGCTTTACTGTAATTGAAGTTTTTACACTGTAAGGACAGACAGATACTTATAGACCATTTCTGCATTAGAGTCAAATGCAAAGTTTTCTTTCTGATCACTTTTCAAATGAATAAATCCTTATAGTTTCCCTCCAGAGCAAGGAGTTACCTCTACTGTGTTTTCCTTTAAGTTTTAAAAAATAAATTTAGCATATAAGAAGATTCACTGATAATCTCATTAAACTATTTCATGTCTTGCACTTTATTTTTGTCTTTCTGGTGTTAGTAGCTCTTTGTTTTCTGCTTGGGCAACACATTATTAACTGGAGAAATTATTGATTAATAAATGAATGAAATGCAAACAAGGAATTCAGTCCCTATCTAACACTTAAAATAAATGTCCTGCTACACAGCTTGAGTTTTAAAAATAGCTTTACACGTTTGTCCTTTATACACAACTGGGAAAGTCATCATGTGAAACATTTGATTTTTGACATCGGCAGAGCTATCCACTAAAGGTATATGATAACCAAGGTGATGTCTTTACCACCAAAACTATTGCCCCAGCCAACAGGAAGTTTTAATATAAGTCTGAAAACTAAAGGAGAGACACAAGAAGAATCATTTATCGTTTGCTGATATTACCCATACTGATTAGAAAAAAGTTAGAAATAAATCTTGACATTTTTACAGAAAAATACAAAAATAAATACAATCTAGTTCTAAATGGAGAGAGAAATGAAGATGTTTCCAAGAATCCAAAATTATGTTATAGATAATATATTCTCTTTATTTATGTGCCTCATCCCAGTCTATAGATATGTTACTTTGCTCTAATAGACAATGCAAAGCTAAATATATAATTGTGACATATAACATTTGACACAAACTTCACATTCTTATCCTTGTTCTGCAGATATTATATTATAATAATTTTGTATTAAATAAAAGTACAAAATTTAACATATAGGTTTTTTTTTCAGATTTTGTCCAGCTTCACTGAACTTCTAATTAAAACAGCTTCTCACATAATACCCAGGTTCCGTTAAAATCAAGTGCTGAGGAAAAGGTTCATGATATCTGCACACAATTCCCTTTGGAATTATGAAAATCAGCAAAATACTTTATTTATGAGGTTCCATATTCTCATAATCTTTGGGAAATCTTAAAGGTACTTTTGGAAGAATAGACTATTCAATTGTTTCAAGATCTGAATACAAGAAAAAAAAGATCATATTAATTAAGTGTGAGACCTAGGTTTGGCTTAAAACTAGTACAGTTATGAATTGACCTATAAAAATATTCAGAATCTTAGAATTCCTGTAAAAGACATATGTATGCACACTCATGTACACATGTACTGATATAATCATATGTACACACAGATGGGTATATATACTCACATATGCATGTGTGGCTGTGCATGTGTGTACACATACACTCACATACTAATATGTGCATGCAGTCATCTAGACACAGGAATAAATATATGTATGTACACAATACACACCCCTATATACACACACTAAACTCAGACACGTGCTAAAACCTCACTTCAGTCATTCCTCATATTTACCACTTTGCTTTCACCATATCCTCGGTAGTTAGAAATCTCTATCATAAATGGCATTATTACATTAGTGGCTTCTGTACGGAAGCTCTGTTACATCACCATGGGCCCTAACTGAGCCAAAGCTACAGCATAACTCAGTATCAGGTAACAGCTCCACCTACTGATTCACTGCTAGATATCTTTGCTCTCTCACTTGGATGATCTCTTACCGAGAGTGGAACAGAACTTAAGTGACTTAGTTGGTTGACTTTTAAAGATTGTATCAACTTCTGCCTGCTGTCACGGTGCCTCTTCTGTGAGAAGCATCCCCAGTCTTTCTATGTCATGCACATATTTCCACCTACATGTCAGTACCTTCTGTAGTGAAATAGTCTAATGCATGCTGGCACATGATCTTCTGCTCACCGTGACACTATTCAGACACCACCACTCATAGAATAGTAATGATGAGCCTTTTCTTATTCTTCTTTTCTCTTCTGGAGAAAAGAGAAACATACCCCACATCCAGCCAAATACAAAGAGATATTCAACTCTAAACCCAAACTGTAATCTACCAAAACCTACTTTTTAAAAACACTTGTTTTTTTCATTAATTAATTAATTTATTATTCAATTTATATCCTGATCTCAGGCCCATCTCCTCCAGGGACCTTCCTCACATAGCCACTTACACATTCCTCTCATCCACTTCTCCACTAAGAAGGGAGAAACCCCCACTTGGTACCAATGCAAAGTAGTACATAAAGTCTCTAGGTACATCCTCTCCCATTGGAGCCAGACAAGGCAGTCTAGTTAAGGGAACAGGATCCACAGCAGCAACAGATTCAGGGACAGGCTCCATTCCTATTGTTGGGAGATCTACATGAAGACCAAGCTGCTCATCTGCTACATATGTACAGGGGACCTCCATCTTTGGTTGGTGGTTCAGTCTCTGAGAACCTCCGAGAATCTAGATTAGTTGGTTCTGTTGGTCTTAAAGTCTCTATCGCCTCAGAATTCCTCAATCCTTCCCTCAACACCGGCACAAGACTCCCCAAACTCTATCTTTTCTTATTTATCCTTTTCTCTTCAGGAGAGGTGAAAACCATACATGTTATCTAGCCATATCTCAAGAGATATCTAACTCTAAGTATAGCTATCAACTAACAAAACCTATTTTTTCATAAAGGCATCATTTGCTCTAAAAGTGAAACTCAGTATGACACAATGTATTTCAATGAATAAAATCAGAACTTGTCTGCACTATAACAGAAAATTATTAGATACAATTGTATCTAACATTGTGTATTGAGTTATTTGTGATTTACTATAACAAATGTATAACAAAGAGGTACAAGGAACAAAATAAACAATTTAGTTTGAGTTGGTATTTAAGCCCCAAACTCTAGACTTGAAAGTTTGGATACTGTGACATAGGATTATTTTCACTCAGCAGCTATGCATTAGATCTATCATTCAACCAACTGTGTCAATGTTAAGAAACATTAAAAGTTCATGGGTCTAGTTTGGACAATTACAAGTTGCCTTATCTTTTGTTACCTACAGACCTAGCTCCCTTTCTTAGAGATGGATTCTACTAAAGATCCCCTGAACTGTTTATAAAGTTATCTGCTCTTCATTAGCTTTTTTACATAATTTTTTGAGAATTTCATCCATGTATCTATAACATTTACTTCTTTCCTCTCTTCCCCCCAATTCCTCCTATGTGCCCATCACTCCTTGTCAGCTGCATAATTTCTCTTTCATTGTTTTACACACACACACACACACACACACACACACACACACACACACACACACACAAACATACACTTTGGGGGTTGGATAAATTAGCAGGGGACTCAGGATTAGAAAGGAATGATTCCTCTTCCCTCAGCAATAATTAATCACCTAGAGCTCTTTAGAACAGAGTGATGCATTGTAAGATTAGTTTCATCCATGTTGGGTCTCAACTGGTACTAGGATTACAGGAGTTTGCCACTATATTTGCTGAAATGAAATATTGCTACCATGTTGTCTTATAAATAAGTGATTATGTTCTTCCCCATCCTGTGTTCTACAACACATACATCTTTGCATAGAGCAGGCTTAATTTTCAGGATAATTGGTTTTATTAGAATCTAGCTTTTCCTCATGTTGCTCATAATACTGATCACTGTGCCAGTGATTGCTCTCTGGGCAAGCTTGCTAGTACAGTTCCCCCCCCCATACACACATCCAGATGTCAGTCTCTGTAGAACACCTTAGGACTGCATTAGCTCAATAACTATGCCTCCGATCTATCATTTAAGCAATGTTGCCAATTTCCAGAAACATTAGTGTCCGTGGGTCCAGTTTGGTATAGAGTTAAATAATTTACATAGATCAGACCATTGCCAAATGGCATCAAATATTCTAGCAGGATTAAAAAACAGAATTGTATGTATGTATATATTTCCACAATGAATCCCAGCACCCTGAACAGCTTTTGATAAGAAAAGTGGCCCCTGCCATAACAAGTCCCATAGTCTTGATACACACACACAGTACAGACAAAACCTCTTCTTGCATGCCAATGTGTATGTTTATGCCTCGGGATCTGCTAACACTTCCCAAGCAGAAAATATTTGCTGTTGAAACAAATAGTTCTTTTATAAATCCCCAGCTGGGCTGTGAAGGCGCTGACTATGCTGTTGATTTGAGGAAATATCATCACTCATGTCTCGTCCAAGTAAAAATGTGGGGTTTTATTTATTTATTTTTGCTCCACAGAAAGCTGTGCTATCTAAATATTATAACTGTAAGCGGAAAAATATCCATTTATATAATCATTATATTCATATACTGATTAATCACTTTCTTGTGAAACAAGAAACGCTAGAACACTGGTTTTCACTTACCCAGCAAAATTATAAAACTGAGTGCAACAGGAAGGTACTGACTGGTTTCCACATGTACTTGCCTTTGTCAAATAAAGCAAACTGATTGTAAAATGAATGTCTATATACCTATAATATGCAATATGCAATTATGTTTATGTAGACAAAACTTAAAATTGAAGTGTAACAGCTATATGCCCAGTAGCCAACATAGACAATTCTGTCAGCAACGTAAACAGCCAAACGTAGGGTGCATAGATATATAAAAGCTTTTAATAGGTTTTTTTAATTAAAAATAAAATTAGATATGAGACAGCATGTATGGAGCAACAGAAAACTTCAGGGGGAAAAAGAGATACATGGAGTGTACATCACATATTAAGGAGAAAGTTGGCGGGGTGTTTTAGCTAAAGTGAGTTGCTCGGGAGAGAAGAATAAGAAGAACAGTAGATTGCCTTGAGAGGTATTTCATGAAAGACCATTATTAATGTTGACACACTGTATTGGTAAATTCTCTGGGGCCTAGAATAAACTCAAAACTAAATCCTTTTGTTCTGTTTAAGGAACACAGCAATAAAGTGCTTCCTGGGAACATTCTGCTGCATCTACAGATAAGGGCCTCACTCAGCCATTAGCCCAGAAGCTTCTCTTGCACTTGGGAAGAACCACTGCAGAAGCCACACTCAGACAACGTTCAGACTGAGAGATTTTTGGAACACTCGGTTCTAAATGAGATGTCTTCTAGAATTCCTTCCCTTAGATATGAGAAAGAAGAGTCAGAAAGTGTGTAAGAGCCCAGAGTGATGATATAGGACACTGAGGAAATAATGTCTTCCAGACACATCAGGACTGATAGACATCTGAACTCACAAAGATCGTGGCAGAACACACAGGGCCTGAACGAGTTCAAGCCACGTGGGCTTCCAGGACTGAGAGGAGGATGTGAATCTGATCTTCATCCCTGATACAGAAGCTATTTCCAGTTGTCAGCTACTTACAAAGGAAACAGTTTTCTCCAGTGGAGTCTCCCTTAGAATATTAACCAGATTTCAGGAAAGTCTACAAACAGTGTTATACGGCCGAGTCTAAAGGAACCCAGTGGTGTTTTGTACACTTTTTGCCTCACACTGTTTTGTGTGAGTATATTTTTAAATCTTATTTACTGTTTGCTTTTATACTATGATGTTCAGTTTTGTGTTTTTATGTTTTGTGTGAGTGTGTATGTGTGTGTTTGTGTTTGTGTGTGTGTGTGTGTGTGTGTGTGTGTGTGTGTTGTCTTTCTCAATCCCTTTCCTCATGGTTCATTTGCAATTTTGTATTTGCCTCTTTGTTTTCTAAAAGAAGGCATGGGGTTGAGACATGCAGAGTCTTTGAACAGTTCTGGGAGGAAAACCATCATCAGAACATAGTATGAATTTTCAGCTGAAAAAGAAAAAACAAGAAAAGAAAAGAGGAATGGTGCCTTTTCTTTTTCTGGACTGAAAGGCAGATGCAGGTACTTCTTGGATTTGATGCCTGCCTGGTCTACAATGAAAATTCCACAACAGCCAAGACTGCTACAAAAAGAAAACCTTCTACCTAAACCAAAAAGAAAAAAAGAAAAAAGAAAAATAATAAACATGATAAAATATTAAAATAAACCACGAACCCAATCAAGGAGAAAAAAAAAAACAAAAAAACAACAACAACAAAAAAAAACCCAAACCTAAAACCAATTTCTGACATAAAGGAGACATCGGTTAAGACACCACTATAACATATTGAATGAATTATTGTATTAGCTCTTCTGAGGATGTACTCTTTTTATTTCTTTGAGCAAGTATTTTTCTATAATTAATTTTTGAGGATAGAAAGCTGGTGGCACAGAACTTATCCTTTGGCTTATGCCAATAAAAGAAGAACAGATTCATTTGTTTGGTAATGTCTGAATGTCACAATGTTATCTGCTTGGGACAAAAGAAAATAAATACATGATCTTATAACTTTTGTGCCAATACACATTCACTTCACTCTATTTAAGACTATATTTCTCAACTTTAGTTTCTGGGTGAACATTTACAAATAATTTTGTAATTGTCTTTTAAACCAGAAACTGAATTCATACCTAGTAAACATATATTACTGACACTTCAACCTAGACATTTGAGGGATGGGGGTTAACTTAAATTGCTGTCTCATTCACATGAGTTTGTAGTTAAACTAAGCTTTCACACTTTTCTGTGAACACTCTTAAGTCGTACCCATACATTATATTGTCTACCCCTTGAAGAGTAATAGATGTTTTTACATGTGTCTGTACTATGATTCTAGTAGCTTCTGCAAGTACTCACAAACAGAATTTCAGAAACAATACCCTAATAACCATAGGAAAGGATGGTAGAAAAATATTTCCTGTCCCCAAGAAAACAGAAACTAGAACGACCAACCAAAGATTTCTTGCTGTTGATTTCTCCCCCAAAGCATACCATAAGCAACGTCTACTTGACATTATCTAGTACAAAATAACTTGGATGTTGAAAAGTCAAGACACTGGTCACCTCTAGCTGCCTTGGTGGCTCTAGACAGCATTCTACATATGAGATAAGAGACAATTTCACCTTTAGTCATTCCTGCAGTGAAGCAAAAATTGAAGGTGTGACAGTAAGTTATACATCTAAAGAGTTACATATCATCTTCCTCTGTATACTGATTAATCTTGAATATTTAATGTGGAATATTCTGAGTGAGCTATTAGTTGAAATTCTAAGTTGCAACAAATCACCTAACAGAATGACCTATAAGATCTTTAGAAGATGTGTGAAGCAAAAATGGGGGAGGAGAAACTTCTGCCTAAGAGATCTTTAACCTGGTACTTATAATCAGCACCAGGAGTGGGCACATTAGAAGTGCTGTGGTGTAACATGATTTAAAGGAGAGAGCAGGAAAAATATTTCTGAGCCGAAGTATAAAAACACCGAGTATAGAGATGCTTCATAGGGTTGTCGCCTGCTAGGGTCAAAGTTATTAAAGTTCAGTTCAAAGATTTTAGTTTGTCAAGTTGGTATGGTGACATGTGGTATAGCCTGGCACTCCTGAGCCTACGAATCATAATTTGGATGTGTGTCTTTTCTGTCTAGAGATTCTGCCTCTAAAACAGTTCTTTTTTTCACATTTTCCAGAAAAACCTATGACATCTAGTCAGACTCTGTTTCCTTGGTTTAAGTTAATACATAACATGATTCAAAAGAATAGTTTAAGTATCATTTCTTATTATTTTATACTATTTCATGAAACGTGGCTTTTAAAAAGCAAAATAAAAAAAGAATAGTAAGTTTGCTAAAGCTTTCCTGAAAAGCATGTACAAGAGTCTTTTCTGCTTTTGTTATTTCTTTAGTATTTCCACGATACAAGATTATATTGAGAGCTAAGTATCACAAGAGGTTTTAGAGATTTGAGAAAAAAAATCTGTGTTTGTAGTGAAAGGTGGCAGTGGCATTCTGTGGGTTTTGTCCCAGGTATATGTCTCTACTGATGAGGGAATAAGGTTTGGAGTAAAAATAAAAGCCCTCTACAGGCAACTTAGAGAAGAATGTAGGCCCAGGCTCTCATAATACACTTCCTTTGACAATTAGTTTGATGTGTATCCTGAGATGTACAAAGCATCGCAGAAGCTGCATTCTCCCCTAGCATTTGGAAACCAACATTTCATTTTAATTTTCAGCATCCTGGTAATATAGTCCAGAAAAGTCTACTAAAATCTAAACATCGAAGTCCTTACCACAAACTCTACTAAAATCTAAACATCAAAGTCTCTATCACACAGGTTCATTCAAATGCCACCACAGGTGTTTATGGCCACCAATTTACAGTTGCATTTTCTTTTGCATTGTGTTTTATTACTATGTATTAGATGTTAAGAAATCCTATTCAAATATTAATAATCTTTATGTTTTGCACATGGATTTGCCTGGTGCATTCAAAGCACAGAAAAGGACATCCAGTTCACAGCAACTGGACTTACAAATAGTTGAGAGCTGGCTCATCGATACTGAAACCAGGTCCTCTGCAAATCAGAAAGGAGTCTTAACTACTGAGCCATCTTTCCAGCTCCCATAGTAAAATATTCTTTTAAAATTGTTAGTTCTTTACATCAAACAAAGGCAGTGAATTTATTTTTTATTGTGTGCAAAGATCAAAAGGTCTGCATCCTAGGATATGAAAGATACTCACAAATAAAGTGCAGAATAGTAAAACATGGTCAAAGTGCATTGGCTATCTCTAATAAAAGCATCTGCTTCTTTTATTATTATTATTATTATTATTATTATTATTATTATTATTGTTGTTGTTGTTGTTGTTGCTGCTGCTGCTGCTGCTGCTGCTGTTGTGGTTAGTAGTGGTAGTACTTGTAGTAGTAGTAGTGTGTGTGCATGTATGGATGTGTGCATGTGTGTATGTGTTTTTCTGCATCTTGGTATGTATGTTTGTATGAATGTCTGTGTGTATGTGTGTGTATATGTATGTTCATGCAAGTGTGGATATGTGTGTGCATGTCTGTGTGTATGTGTATTTGGAAGTAGTGTTGGGTGCATGCCATGGCACATGTGTAGAAGGCAAACAACTAACTACTCCAGAAGCTGGACCTCTCTCTCACTTTTTGGGTCAAAGAATCAAGTTCTCAAGCTTTTCAGAAACTGGTATTATCCACTGGGCTATTTTGTCAGCTTCTGTTTCTTTTTTCTTCAAATAAAAATAGAAATGATTAAATACATCAAATGCTACCCCAATTAGAAGTTAGCACATTTTTTTTTAATTTAGTAAGGAAAAAAATGTTTGTGAAGAAGCCATTCTAAGAAAAGGCTCTTTACTAAACTACAATAATGTGAGATTTATTAATTTAATTTCAAAAGAACTTGCATGCAAAAGATTTTGTGTGATAACCAGCAAAGACCCAATTAAAAAAATTTTTTTGAGTGTTTTGATTTTTGCCAGTTTTGGTGACCTCTCATTGTGTCTTATTCAGAATTAAGATGACACAGGAAAGGAACTATTGATTCTACTGATCTCTTGCTTGTCTGGTCCTCCCTAAAGTATTCAAAAAGATACAGACTGTTCTTGACATAGAAGTTTAAGTATGGTCTATCTGACTGACAGTGCTTGACAGTTGTCACATGGGGAAAAACACCAAAGTTATTATCCTTCCCTTTATCTCAGAGATCTCCAAACTTATTTCTTATTTCATAATGTTTGGCAAAGGTGAAAAAAAATCAAATTTGGGGCAAGACAAGGCTTTGGCCTGTACTGAGCCAAGGTGATTGGAACAGCATTAGTACTTCTTCTTTCAGAACTGTGTTTGCAGAAGAATTCTCCAGATAATCTACACAGTAAATGGTGTGAGCAATTTCAGATAAGAAATCCTGTCAGAATTTTGATCCTCACCCACACACTTCTGCTTAAGTTTCTTCTGCCTCTGGGAACCAAGCCCCCTTCTTGCAACAGTAATAATGAGAAAAAATTGTGAAAAGGTTCTTGGGTGGAGTGTGAGGTGATCTGAAATAAATCCCAGATAATCTTAGCCCTTTCTTACCTTACGTTATTGAAAAATACAACCTCAGTGCACTTGAAACTTTATTTTTTAATATGGGCTTTATCCGGCTCCAAGACTTAACTCAACTCAAAATATAATTTGAGCTGTATATTTTGTATTCAGCATTTCAGTAACTAGTACAAAGCAAGTATTTGGTAATAATTAGTGAAATAGATTGCATCAGAATTTAACAATTCATTTGGTATTTCCTGGGTCCCCATACAGTTGTCCCTCTTCAGTGAGATTGAAAAGTCCTGAAAAGTTGGATGCTAGAGATGGCTTAGAGCTTAAGAGCAATTTCTGTTTTTCCAGAACACTAGAGTTTCACTCACAGAACCTATGGCAAGTGGCTAACAAACTACTGTAAATTTCAGCAACAGAAAATCTAACGCCACATTCTGGACTCATGGGCAAATACACACATGCAGACACACACAAACATAAATGTCCTATATATTTATTTTAAAATTTTACAGCAATGAAAACAAAATAGAAACCTTCAAAAATCAGAGTGTTATGAAACATATAGCGTCCATGGCAAATAAGACAATAATTTAAAAATGATCTCTATAAACAGCCACATACCAAAACATGTTTTATTGACTAAAGTATACACACACACACACACACACACACACACACACAGAGAGAGAGAGAGAGAGAGAGAGAGAGAGAGAGAGAGAGAGAGAGAGAGATACAGAGAGACAGAGACAGACAGAGAGAGAGAGAGAGAGAGAGAGAGAGAGAGAGAGAGAGAGAGAGAGAGATGCACATCCCAATTGGAAATAAACTGGTTATCTACAGTATATGATTAGTGAATTGTGGCATGCTCCACCATGACAATTTTAAAGAGAACTTCAAAACAAGAATATATCCTATGAATGAGGTACAATTCTAGATAGAAAACAGATGTTCAGTGTAAGAAAATATGGCCTAATAATGTAATACGATATAATATGATATATGTTAATAATGTAAACTGAATGTCTATTCAATAAAAGTCATTCTTCATGGAGATGAATGAAAGATCACATTAGGTAAAATTTTGAATAATTAATTCCTAAAATAGGAAACTCCCAATACTAAGAATCACATATAGTTATTAAAGTAATACAGGGTAAACAATAAATTTCAAGTTAACCATTGAGTTTTTATTAGAGTACAACTTCATACATGTTTGTCTAAAGAGAGAAACAAGGCAAGATAAGCCTACGGAATTCGTGGTACTGCTATATATCTAGAAATTTTGGAACACTCATGGCTGTCATTATGTGGAAAGTTGAAGTTTGCAAATCATTTTGAAAATCCTAAGGTTCTTTATGGTTGCTCAGCTGGCCTCAAATTCTGTTCCAAGATACATATCACAAAGCGTTCTTCCTATACACTACAGAGTCCATATGTAAGCATGATCTTTAAGACAGTGTTTGTAGAGATAAGACAATGAAGATGATTTTAATGTTCATCACTAAAAGAATGCAAGACAAAATACACACATTATAGTATCATCCTGCATTCAATGGTATCAACTACACACACACACACACACACACACACACACACACACACAAAACATCACACTACACCAAACCACACCATATACAAAACACCTATCAGCATGAGTATTTAAAACTTAGAGAGCAGTGAGAAAAGTACGACTTATGTCCTTATTGTAAAAATAATTCATGTTCTATATGCTTGTCACTGAATGAAATGTAGTTGTATGTCTACATTGCTTTTTGTACATTCCGATTGCTTTAAGTCAACTTTATATTGCTTATAATTTCTCCTAAACTATAATTGCTATGTAATAATTATTTTAATGCATTTATTAGTAAATCAGGAAAAAAATGTATCACTTAGTTTGAGTGTGTGTATGTATGTTTGTGTGTACATGCACATGTACATAAAATTATCTATACAAGTTTAGTATGGAGAGTGTTTATGTGTGTTTATATGTACACATATGTGTGTGAAGCATGTTTAGATCCATGTATATGCCTATGTATGGAGGCCTGAGAAAGATGCATATGTCCTTCTCTGTCATCATGATCCTTGTTCTCTATGGAAAGAATCTCCACTTGACCTGGAAGGAAACTGGCAGCCAGCAAGGTCTGATAATTCCATATATATATACATATATATATATATCCTATATTATTCCATATAATATATCCTATATTACATATAGATACATAATTTGTTACATTAATAGAAGCACTATGAACTTGACAACAAAAGTAGAAACATTTTAAAGCACTTTATATGAATATGTCTGTAACCAGGTGAAAGAAAAATAGAAAAGCTAAGGTAGAATACATGAATAAAAGACTTAAATAAAAAACCAAACTGACAAGGAACTTGCCCAATATAGAGAATAAAATATATCCTAAAATGAGAAAACATGATTAATAAAGCTTCTGACTATGTATTCCCAATCGAATTTCTCATTGAGTCAACAAAGATATAGCTTCTCAGTGACTAGTGTAGAATTAGAACAGGATATACCAGTGTGGTTGTATCCATTGGGGATCAGATAAGCAATAGGGACAGGGCTAAGAGAGCGATGTGGGTTAGGGAAAGGTGAGCACAGACTGAAGAAGACAAATGGAAGCAAGGTGAGCCAAAAAGTGGAAGGCATAGTAGACCATGAGATCTCTTCATTTTTGTTGTACAAGTCACGCACTGCTAAGCATAGCTAGATATTTGGTTTCCTTTATTTTGTTTTGTTTTGTGAGATAGAGAATCTAGCACCAGCAAGTCTGGAGCACATAATGTAGGTGAGGATGACTCTGAACATCTATTCTTCCTGCCCTTTCATCTATCCTCCAAGAGTTATGGCAGGTATGCGACTATTAGATGAGAGATGCTGGGGATGGAGCACAAGGTTCACATCATGGTCGGTGAATACTGTGCACCTGAGTTCTCTCCAAGTTTTTTCAGATGGATGTCTAATGGAGAGCTTGATTTTATAAAATGATAAGTCCTCATTTGAGACAATCTAGGAAGAAGACATAACTGCTCACACAGTTACCATGAATGGTCCTTGCAAGCTGCCCAGTTTTGGAATGTTAGTGTCTATGAAGAGAAGATAAACATATAAATAAATGTAACAATCAATTTTTAAGTTAAGAAGTTAAAATAATATATTTGTACAATACTTTAACTTAGAAATTAAATCATTCTAATTTTTCCTTTCTTTTTTTATTATTCCTTAATTGATTATTTAGTAATATACATTTTTAACATTTTTGGGTGTTTTCAATGTTTTTTATTAGATACTTTCTGTACTTACATTTGAAATGTTATCCCTTTGCCGCACTCTGCTCCCATCCTCTCTCCCCATTCACCTGTCTCCACAAAGGTGTACTCGCAGCTGATCACCCTCTTCTTAGTGCCATGGCATCCCCCTACATTGGAAAAACGTGCCCTCACTGGACCAAAGGCCTCTTCTCTCATTGATCCCAAACACTGCTTTCTTCAGATACATATAAAACTGAAGCTATAGGTCTTTCAATCTGTGCTCAATGGTTGGTGTTTTAGTCCATGGGAGTTGTGGAAGGTTTGGTTGGTTGGTGATTTTCTTTTCCCATGAGGTTGCAACCCCTTTTAGCTCCTTCAGTCCTTTCTTTAGCACCTAATTGGGGTCCCTGTGTTCAGTTCGATGACTAGCTGCAAGCATCCTCAGCTGTATCTGTATGATGTGGGTAGAGCCCCAAGGAAGCATCCCTATATGGTTCTTGTCAATAAGTACTTCTTGGCATTAGCAATAGTGCTTGCATTTGGTGGCTGCATATGGGGTGAAGTTCATGATGAAGCAGCTTTTAAATGATCTTTTCTTCAATCCCTGCTCCTCTATTTGACCTTGTATTTCTTCTCTTGAGGGTTTTGTTTTCCCTTCTAAGAAGGAATGAGGCATCCACAATTTGTTCTTCCTTTTTTTTCAAACTTCATAAGGTCTGTGAATTGTTTCTTGAGTATACAGAGCTTTCTAGGGCTAGTACCTGCTTATCAGTGAGTACATACCATGAGTGTTCTTTTGTTACTGGGTTACCTCACTCAGGATGATAGTCTGTAGTTCTGTCCATTTGCCTACAAATTTCATGATGTCATTGTTCCTAATAACTGTGTAAATGTACCACAATTTCTGTATGTATTTCTCTATTGAAGAACATCTGGGTTCTTTCCAGCTTCTTGCTATTATAAATAACGCTGCTATAAACGTGGTGGAGCATGTGTCCTTGTTAGGTGTTGGAGCATCTTTGGTGTATATGCCCAGGAGTGTAATAGCTGAGTCTTCAGGTAGCACAATGTCCAATTATCTGAGGAATTGCCAGACTGATTTACAGAGTGGTTTTACCAGAGTAAAATCCCACCAACAGTAGAGGAGTGTTCCTCATTCTCCACATACTTGTCAGCATCTGCTATCATCTGAGTTTTTTATGTTAGCCATTATGACTGGTGTGAAGTGGAAACTCAGGGTTGTTTTGATTTTCATTTCCCTGATGACTAGGGATGTTAAGCATTTCTTTAAGTGCTTCTCGGCTTCTAAGTCCAGAAAATATTAATACATGTTTTTAAAAGGCTTCGAGTAATGTGTGCCAGATTATGAAACTTTGTAAATTACACTCAATTGAAATTTAAAATAAGTATATAAATTTAAAAACCCAATGTGTTTAAATTATTCGAATTGCTTGACCACTAAACTAAATATCAAGAGATAATGAAAATTCTCTACATCAATTTCATTAAACTTATAAATAAGCTAATTTGTGTTTCTGTAGATGTTTAAATGCAGTTCATAAATTTAGAATAATTAATATATAAAGTTACATGTATCATTCCCTTAGCCTTGAATTTTGAGCTAGAACTTGAGGTATATTTTCTTACACATTTCTGACATGGGAACTGTTCTTACTTATAATTATTTTTAAAAAATACCAAATGTGGACAAAGTATTCCATAAAACACTAAATAATGCTGTAATGCATCTTCATCTCAACATGCTTTGTGAGCCTCCTTTTCCAGTATCCTCTCTTGCCCACAGCACTGGGAATTTATATGATGGCAAAGTATGAGGGCATTTTGTTACTTTTGTTTTCGCTTATTTTGAATTGTTAGTTTTTAGTGATCATCATCCAAACTCCCTTCCACACCTTTCACAACAAGGATCCTTATTCATTTTACTATCTCCTCAGGCTCTAAATGTATGCATCAATTGATTACCTCAATTGATATATATTTACCCATTAGGAAAAAAAGTACGTTTTTGTTAAGCATTTGAATACTTTCACCCCACCGCTTTCTCCCATCAGACTTAGAAAGACTGATTTAGTTGATTGCCTTGCAGCCATGTGATACTTGCTTAAAAGTGTCATCTTCTTCAGTCTAGAGTCACCTAAGATGGGAATCATAATGGAGTACTGTGAAAGTCAGGTTAGCCTGCCTTAATCATGGCAGCAATTTTCTTAGGTGGAAAGATCCAGGAGCAGCACAATGCCACAAGCTGGACCATGAGCTGGAAGAAGAGGGAGAGCAAGCTGGCCACTGGGATGCTGGGATGCAGGCAGAAATCACAGTCCTTTGATCTCCACTGTGGAAGTGATTAACATGCTGCTTCAGCTTCCCACTGCTGTACTCCCCACAGTGTTGTACAGAACCCTGCAATCCTGAACCCAAGGAAGTCTTTCTCCCTTAACAAGCTCTTGTCAGTGTACTTGTTGACAGAAACTGGAGATGAATTTAATATAGAAATCCATTATCAATTTAATTCATGGTGTTCTAAGCAGTACAAGGAATACATTCTTTTTAGTGTTTTCTTTTCTTCAGTGAAACTTAAGTTCCAAACAAAATATTTTAATCATTGTTTTGGTTTCTCCTCCATCCACTTCCTGATGTTCCTATTTCTATTGCCATTAAAATACATACTTTCCCTTTCCTTCTCTCCATATTTAGAAAACACAGATAATTCTTAAGAAATGAAAAAAAAGGAAACACACACACACACACACACAGACACACACACACCAGGGTAAGAGAGGAGAGAGAGAGAGAGAGAGAGAGAGAGAGAGAGAGAGAGAGAGAGAGAGAGATACAAACACAAAATTAGAAACCACCATTTTCAAGAAACCAATTCAACATGAGAAAAGAAGAAATCTCTACTGCTGTAACATGATAGGACACTTTGCTTTATTTTCTCCAATGTTTTTGAACTGAATTTCTAATATATTTCAGTTTAATATTGCATATGGCAATAAGATGTCCAAGCTTGATTTTTCAAAGCTGTCTCATAAGGCAATACTCATGCAATGCTCAAGACTGAATTAAAAAAAAGAAAAACTGATTAAAATAACTACAATCATTGAGGAGAGAAAAGGAAGCTGCTGTCCCAGATCCACAGAGATTTTACTGATCTAAGACCATCTGGCTAACACAAATACACTCAATGGCATTCTAAGAATGTTTTTTTTTTTTTAAATTGGTTTGTTTCCCTTCAAAACATTTGACAGAATTCAGACTTTTACAGATATTTTTAAGAATTTTTGCATAGTGACTGCCAATTGGGCCTTTGTTTGACTTTTGCATCATACATATTCATAGCATATGGTGCCAAGTTACAGGAGGACAGTTCCATGCATTTATGTACACTGGATACTAATTATCTCTTTCAAGGGACCACGACCCCAGTGGAGAGTTTATATTCATGGTATTGCACTTCTATTAACAGCTGTAGAAAACAAAATAATAAATTCTAAATCTACCAACATGCTGTAGGAGAGGGAGCAAGGGCCGTAGAAAGGTGGATTTGATTGTTACCTATTTTGAAGTTTTTCTTTTAATCAATATTTTGAATTTTGACTTGTGTTTAGAGGTTATTGTTTTTCCTTTCCTCTCATTACTAAAAACTTCAACAGGATTTTTAAACAAAAACAAAGATGTTTTTATGTTTGGGGGCTATCTGCCTCAGGTTCTATTTAGAAAGGTATATTCTTAGTGGGAATTGGTAAAATAAACAAACACACACACACACACACACACACACACACACACACACACACACACACACACACACCTACTTGTGCATCACTTAAAATATAAACCACAACTCAAATGAAGACTTGAAGCCCCAGGGTGTGGGGAAGCTGGGGTGAGGCATACTTTTCAAGACCAGGGGGAGAAGGAATGGAGTGAAGAACTGTTGGAGGACAGACTGGGAGTGTAGCAATGACTGAACTGTAAAAAAAAAGAAAAGTAATTTAAGAAAAAAAAAAAACAGTATGTACAGAAAGCCTGTTCCTAGGTGTGATACATTTACCAGTCAATAATTTAGACTTAAGCCTCTTAATATGCTCTTATATAATTATGAAGAAAAATGAACTTCTGAGTCTTGTTTGGAAATGTGAGGGAAATGTATCAAAACTAATAAGAATCTACACCTTAACCAATAATTGGCCCATCTGGAGACCCATTTCATGGGCAAGCACCAATCCCTAACACTACTGATGATTTTTTATGTCTGCAGCATATGTTGTTCTATTATGTTGTCCTCTGAGAGGCTCCATGAAACAATTGACTCAGACAGACACAGACAGAGCTTGGGGACTCTTGTGGGAGAAGAGGAGGAAAAATTGTGGGCCCAGAAGGGTGGGGAGTCCACAGGAAGACTGACAGAGTCAACTAACCTAGACACTTGGGGCTCTCAAAGAGTGAACCATGAACCAAAGAACACACACAGGCTATAACCAGTTTACTCCATACATATATTACACATGTGCAGTTTGACCTTCATGTGGGTCCTGAACAACTGGAATGGGGACTATCCCAAAGGCTGTTGCCTGTGTTTGGGATATGTTCTACTATCTGGGTTGCCTTGCCTGGCCTCAATGAACCTAGCCTCTCAGAGACTTGATGGGTTAGTGTGTGAGGGGGGGATATCCAGGGAGTCCTACCAACTCAGAGAAAAAAGGGAGAGGAGAGGGAGATATTGTGGGAAGACTGACCAGAAAGGAGTACAGTGAATAAGTAAAAACATAAAATTTAATTAGAGAGAGAGAGAGAGAGAGAGAGAGAGAGAGAGAGAGAGAGAGAGAGAGAGAGAGGAATCTAGTCCTTAAAAGGGTGATCTTGTCTCTGCAGGTATGGGACAAGCAGGATCCAAGAATACTGAGCATCCATAGAGAGAAAAGCAAGCCTGCTCTGGAGGACAGAACCAATGTTCTGTCTGAAGGCAGATGTGAGCAAACGGGTACTGAACAGCAATTAAGACACAGAGATGAGCAGTGAGCCTGTCAAGTATCCCTACATTAAGCAACTGCAGAGGCCCATTCAGGGATGAACTGTGCATCTTGTTTCCATCTGAGTGTGTGGTACTAGGGCTAGTCCTTCACTTAGGACAGACGTAATAGAATGACAATTGGTAATCATGAATATCAACTAAGATATCAATGGAGACTTGCATGCAATTATATAACTACCATCTTCTCGATGTAGAAAATGAACACATAGATCAAAATTACATATATTCACATTAGTGTTTTCTGTCTCTGGCTCCAAATAATCGTTGACTATTCTCTATGTATAAGAGATATTACCAGTGTTGTGAAAACCTTCTGTCAACTCAGAGGCAGTAGAAAAGATGATTGGATTTTATGATTGGATAAACACTGAGACAGACTGCAAAGCATATCACTAGCAATTAATCGTCTAATGGAATCCGAGGATGGAAAATTTTATCCTTTTATATAACGGAGCAGATACAACCCTGTGCACTCAGGCTGCTAAATGTGTAATGACTTGTCTTCAACTGAGAAGACAAAAATATTGTGCCGTACACATGGCTCATTCTAACACTGCTTAGTAACTGAGTTAACCACCAGTACAAGATGATTGGCTTTAATCAAAGGCAAATTATTTTCTCATACATCTGTTTTAGGAGGCAAGGTTTTAGCTTAGAAATGATGTCAAATAAAATTGCCCTTGCTTACCAACAGAAATGGAGAGAGATATGCCAACTCCTTGCAGATGGCCCTTCAAAGAAGGCTCTCAGAAACAGACAGAAGGCTTATCTGCTTTCAAACTGACTTATCTGTGAATCAAAGGGAAGAGAAAATACTTAAATTACTCTTTATAGAATACAATCATGCATAGTTTGGAGGATAGTACACATTCTGAGAAACACAGCTTTAGCTGATTTTTCTTATTGAGTGAAAATTGCAGGTTATGTGTCCAGAAATTTTGATGACAATAGCTTGCTGTGCACCATAGCCATGTTGGGAGCCTGTTTCTCTCCCATAGACTTCGTATACACCATGCCAACTGTGTATTTTATAATGAAATGTGACGACTGTAGGATATAGGATTCAGAGCCATAACAATTCATAGCTGATAGGGACTGAACAAATGTTACTGTGTTTAATACATGACAGTAGAGGACCTGAGAAAAGAACACATATTCCTTTTTTATTCTCAGCTTAGAAAGAGTAAGAGTTCTTTTTAGTTTGGATTTGTTCTTATACTAGAGAGTTCACAGGACTTATCAACAAGAAAATTAATGGAACTGGTCATTGGCTAACCTGTGAGTTATCTTTCCTCCTTCCTCATGCTTTTTATTCCACCTTTTCAACCCCTAACCCTAGATAAGAAAGAAAGAAAAAAAAAAGACAGAGAGCAAAGAAAGCCCTGAATAAAGTCAGGGATTGCAAATTAGACAAGGGAACCCTTATACTCCTTCCTGCTAACTAGGGTCACAAAGTCCCCTGTGGCAAGATGGATTTTTTTCCATCAGGATATCAAATTTCTTGTATCTATTTCTTTTTTGCAATGACTATTTAAAAAAACACCACCAACAACAACCCAGCAACGCACCCACACCACGGCCTCAGAGTCATTTAAGCACCCTCTAAATGTTCCCCAGAATTCCAAAAGTCACACAGTCACAGAAGCTACCTACAGCTGGGAAAATTATACCCCCTAATGAGAGCACAAGGCAAATCACAGCTGCTGTGAGCAATCTAAAGTAACACCATATCTCACACTTGGGATTAAAAGAAAAACATTCTTACAATATTTCTGTGTTGTTTTTTAAAAGAAAACAATATTCTCAGTACAGATAAATGTTATGCACTAGTGACATCCATAAAAAATAAAATAAGATTCTACTCAGGATTACCACATCCACAGTCTGCATTCAGTATCTGAGGAAAGACTCCAAGGGATGAGTCCCAAAACCTGTATTTTCACAACACCATACCAGAAATCTCAATTTGATTTGTCCATATATTTTTAATATAACATGAAATCTGACACCATGGTTAAAATAATTAAGCATGTCTTTATATCTATCCATTTTAAGTTGATAAAATAGCTTGCTGCTTTTATAATCAATAAAACTGAGCTAATAAAAATTTGAAATGTGTCTTAATTTAATTTATGTAAAGTTCTGATTCATACTATACTCCATAATTGTTATCTTCTACATTCACTCAGCACATCTATGATATAACCTCTTAGACAAGAACTGGTCACCACAGTATGTGGTGGAGGTTGTTAACATAGTAAACAGTCCAAAAATACCAGGATTCAAGAAATGGCTCAGTGTTTAAAGACACCCACTCTTCTGTGAAAAGATGTGGACTCGGGTCACAGAATCTCACAAATACTCCAGGAGTAGGAAATCTAATTTCTCATTCTCGCCTTTGTGGGTACTGCATAACACACATGCATGCACGAACATTCAGAGACACATGCAGTCATTAAAATAAAAATTAAATTCAAAACGAAACTAAAAGTTTAGATTTACGTCAAAGTAAATTCAATTTTTTTTTTTTTTGTTAATGTGAACATTTGGGGAGTCCCTTCATTTTTCTAAGTTTGATGAAATTTTATATATATATATATATATATATATATATATATATATATATATATATATATATATATATATATATTATACATACACATATATAATTATTGCCTTGATAAAATAATAAAATGAGATTTTCAAACCATCAAAACATAACAGAATATGCTAAGAACATTTTCAAAACTCTTACTCTCCATTTGTTTGAACTCAAATTTAAAAAAATGTGGAAGACAATTTATAATTTTAATTATTTTAAGATACTTATTTGTAAACTTTTATTTATAATTTTTTATCTTCAATTCTTTATCAAGAGCCAGTTTGACCTACATGTCTTTTAAAAATTATTTCTAAATGGCTGGCTAGGCACCATAGTGCATGCCTTTAATCCCGGGATTGTGGACAGCAAATTCAGATGCGTCTCTGTGAATTCCAAAGCAACCTGTTCAATACAAGGAGTTTAAGGTTGGCCAGGGCTCAACTTTAACAGTGTCAACAGACACTGTCTCAAAACCAAAAACCAATATATATATATATATATATATATATATATATATATATATATATATATATATATTGTTAAATTTAATTTTCATTCAATGAAATATCAAATTTTGGTGTCCTGAATTTTCTGCACACAGATTTTACTTTGGAGGAAATAAAATGAAGAGATTCATCAAGTCATTCACTCGCATGCCTTTCGTCATTAATATTGGAAGTATCACCCATCATATGAACAGCTAATGAATCATGCAGCTTCTCAATCACTTAACCTTAATCCTTCTGAATTGCTAGATTCCATGTATAATTAAAAAAAATTTTAATCTGCCAAATGCATTAGAAATTTGCTCACTGTGTAAAAGTTAATAGTTTTTAAAAAGTGAACTCTATGAGGAAAACAATTTAACAGTCCAACTTGAATCCAACTTCCCTCCAAAGAAGCCTTACTAAAACACCCATGGGAGGAAATCAAGGAACAAATAGAGGAGCAGGGATTGGAGAAAAGATCATCCAGAGACTGCCTCACCTAGAGATGTATCCCATATGTGCCCAATAAACCCAAGTACTATTGCTAATGCCAAGTAGTGCTTACTGGCAGGAACAAGATATGGATGCCTCCTCAAAGGCTCTGCCAGAGCCATACTGATAAAAAGGAGGATGCTTGCAGCTAACCATCAGACTAAACATGAGGACCCCAATTAAGGAGCTAGAGAAAGGACTGAAGCAGCTGAAAGCGTCTGCAACCCCATGGGAAGAACAAACTTATCAACTTACCAAACCTACCACAGCTCCCAGGGACTAAAACACCAACCAGAGAGTTCCAATGGAAAGACCCATGGCCCGGGGTATATATGCAGCAGAGGATATCATTTTCTGATATCAGTAGGAGGAGAGGCCTTTGGTCCAGTGAAAGATTGTTTTTCCAGTGTAGGGGAACAGCAAGGTGCTGAGGTGGGAGAGGGTGTTTAGGAGAGGGAGAATCTTCATGGAGGCAATGGGAGAGGGAGGAAGTGGGATTGTAGGAAAGGGATAACATCTGAAAAGTAAATGCAGCGAATTCCCAGTTTAAAAAAAATGGGGAAAAAAAGAAAATTATAGCCTGGCCTTGTATATGTTCCTTCAACAGTTTCAAAATGTCAACTTTCTATTGAGGTTCGATGTTTAGTGAACATTTATTTCATGTGTTTATTGGCCATTTGCACAAATTCTTTCTTTGATGATCTTGTGCATTTGGATGTTCAGATTTTTGAGCCATTAGTATTGGACTGAGCTATGCACAAGGTACAATCTTTTGTCAGACACATGTGTTGTATCGATCTTTGTGTGCCTGAGAAAGCATAAAGACATTCACCTATGTGATGTGTTTGGGGACAGATGTGTTTCAGAATTCTGGAATCCTGTATTTGGGAACATTTACATACTTATTATAAGATCTATAGTGAATATTTTCTGTCACCAATTCCCACTTAGAAGTAACAATCAACAGGATATGTATGGCTATTAAAACCACAGGACAATGTGACTTATACCAATAATGCCAATGCTGCTAAGCTCAAGGGGATCATCTCAAGTTTGATCATCATCCAAGATGATCATCATTTTCATGTCATCTGCAGCTTATGCATGCAGCCTGAATTAGATTTTCTAAATGGTTTAGAATAGTGCATGCATAAAGTTTTACTCATCCAGTCATGAATATAATGTTCTAAGACAAGCAGATCTTGAAGAATCATTGTGATTTCGCTGAAAAGTACATGTATGTCACATAAAATAATTTTACTTAGGCACTATGGTGGATTAGCACCAATTGCTTAAGTAACCTTTCAAACTAATTAGTAGCCACATCCTTAGTCATCCTGTAATACACAACTAAGCCTGCTTAGACTCACTTTTTAGGGAGGAGTGAATGAACAATCCTCTGCATGGAGGGATCAGTTTCACTCCTTGCCAATACTCCCTATACTACAGTCATCAACAATGCTGTCTTTCATACTTTTTATAGAGTTTAGATTTGTCTATGTCTCTCAGTAATCAATATATTAAAATATCATCCTAAGACTGCCATGTGTGAAGTACACATATTCTGAAGGAGTCTTTGTGCTGTGCTGTTAGTTCATCTCATTTCATAACTATGCAGCCAGAGCAGCTTTGGCGATCTGCACAAGCCTTCATAACACAGAGCTCTTCTGCATTCTATAGTGGGGAAAGAGAAAATTTGCCACCTCAGACCTTTCCAGGAAGCAATTGGCAGTAAAGGTTTGCTAATGGAGGGCAAACCACATTCCACTGATACATCACAATTGCTCAAGTTAAAAAAAAAAAAAAAGAAAGAAAGAAAGAAAGAAAGAAAGAAGAAGAAAATGAGAAAAGAGCCTTTAACTATGCCCAAACAAGCAACAGCAATGGAGAAAAATAGACAGAAAAAAGCCCTAAAAAAATAGGGTTCAATGAGAAGAAAAAGAGCATAAGAGAAGATAATGGGGAATATGAACAAAGTGTATTTTATAGGTGTGTGTGTGTGTGTGTGTGTGTGTGTGTGTGTGTGTGTGTGTGAAATTATGAATAAAACAAATAAATTTTAAAAATACTTTCTTATCTTTATTATTTTCAGATCTGGATACTATGTCATTACTCATTTCCTAAAATATAGTTTAGATACAGATTAGTTGCAAAATGACACTCACATCAACTGCTTTGCTACAGGAATATCATCAGACAACCATCCCTTTATTGGTTCCTTGTATGCCCCTCCCCCTCAAGGCCCTCAACCCCGGGAAGCTAAAATGCTGTTCTATGGACATCTGGCAAAGCTGTGATGCTTACATGGGAAGCTGTGAACATCTGCTATTTCCAGAATTTTATTTCAATACTTTCTTTCACAGAATTCTTGTGGCTCTAAATGTACTCCTTTATGTTATGTGTGTAAATGCCATGTAGGTCCTTTGGTATTCATCTCCACAAATGCCACACTAGGTTTTAATTGCTTTATTACGAACATAAGTACAAATCAAGATTAATATCAAAGAGATGATACTTTTGGCTAAAATGTGAAACTGAGGATATATATTGGTCTTCGTTGCTTTGTCTTAATTTCTTTTATCCCTGTGTAATTTACTCATGAAAATAATGTTCTATTTCTTACCAAAGGAGTCCAGTTCATCTTTTTTTTTTTTTTTTTTTTTTTTTTTTTTTTTTTTTTGCCACTGATAGGTTTGGGGTGAAATCTCTCCTTCTCTGAAATATCTACCACTACTACCATGTCTTAACAACAAGCAGAATGATGATATGTCTTGCAAAATAACAATTTTGAATGTTTCTTATTGTTTGTAAATCGTTAAATTTTAATTCATCTCAATATTCTGTTATTTAAAACAGCATACAATGTTGGGGTTTAATTATAGAATTTTTATACTGGCTCTTTTTTGTAAATGCTTCTTTGTGACTCACCTCTCCTCTTGGTACCTTGTTCCCTTCTTACCCACGGATAGACTTTATTTAAGGAGAAACACATTCTGGTTAACATCTTACATTTTTTGACTTTATTTCTCCTCTTCTTCTCTTAATATTTGTTTTTGTATATGACCTTCATGAAACAGGGCTCATCGACATTCTATCTATGACACACCCACAATTAAAGACATAGATCTTGAGTCTCCTAGTCTGAGTTACTTAGCTTAATTTCTACCTCTCTCAATTTGCCTACACATGTCACAATTTCTTTTGTTATGTAGAGATGAAGAAAATCCAATATGTGAGTTTTTTTTTCTATTTGCCTATTGTTAGGCCACTTTTATTTTCTGCCATTGCAACTAGTGAGCCAATAAACAGGGACACCGAAGTATCTCCCTGATAGAACACAGACCTCCTTGGCCCAGGCACAGATCTGGCTTCTAAAGTAGTTCAGTGGTTCAGTTTCTGAGAAACATCCATACTGATGACTGTCATGGTGATTTCACCAGATTTATGTCATACCATCAGTGAAGAAGTTTTCTCTTTCTTCCCAGTTACATGTCATCATCTTTCCTCTTAATGATGATTCTAACTGGAGTGCAATGCAATCTTAAACAATTTGTACATGTGCCTATTTCTGTGCAGGTGAAGGTGTGTTCAATGTAGCTGTACATGGTGCACAGGTATGTGGAACATGGAGGTTAACCTTGAGTCTTTTTTTTTTCTCAGGAGCTGTCCAATAGGGTTTATTATTATCCTGGAACCCACCAACTAAGCTATAATGGTAGCCAGTGAGCTCCAGAAATCTGTTTTTTCCTCCCCATCAGTGTTTATAATTTTCTGGAAGCATAGTGACTCTTCAGATCAAATTCATATCCTCATGCTTAAGAAAAGTACTTTACTGAAAGATTTATCTCTGCTGCTGTCATCATGTGTGTGAGTGTGTTTGTACATGTTCGCATGCATGTGCGTATGTGTGTGTGTATGTGTTTCTATTGAGGCCACAGGTTAATATCAATCATCTACCTCAATTGCTCCCAATGTAATTACTAAAAGTGTATTTGAGGTTTGTATATATGTATTATAATTCCTTGATTCTAAGACATCTCCAGTATGAAACATACTATCAATTTAATAATAGATTTCACACAGCTTCTTGACATACACACAGGTGGAGAACTGGCTCATGCACTAGATCTATTGTTAGTTTCCTGAGAGACATCCATTATAATTTCCACAGTGCTTTCATCGAATTACTTCTCTACATTATAGGTGCTCAGACTGATCAGCAGACACATAAGATTCAGAATCTAATTTGATAAAACTTACAGTTCCTTGAAAAAAATGAAATAAGCATCCATTTTACCCTTCTAACTGAGCTTGCTGGACTCAGTCCCATAAGTGGTAGACAAAACCATAATCAGTAAGGAAAAGATGGCACTGCCAAGTCCTCCTTGTTCTAGAGAAAAGCAAATGTCTAAGAAACGCAACTAAGTAAGTAATTTAAAGGCAGTAAGTAAATTCTGAGAATTGTAAGTGCTATTTTATTTCCTCTGATTTGAAAAATATATAAATATTTGTCTAGTAACATCTAAAACACTAGTGGATATTTCCCATACTTATTTCTATAATTATTCAACAGTTTGATATTTCAAATAGTGCTGATGAGTATGGCTGTGTGATTTAAAAGAAGTATCTCACAGCTGGAAGAGGCCCCCAGTAGATCATCCTTCCAAACTTGCGAATGATGTTACATTCAGAATGAGAGGAAATGAAGGTACAATTTTCATGTCTTTTGCAATATCAGAAACAGCTGGGTATATCTGTGCATGTTCTTTAAATACCAGGTCTGAATCTGCACATCTGGCTGTGAGAATATCCTGGGTATCAGAAAAGATGAGAACTCCTTGATTTTATCCTCATCTTTCTTTCATAGTATGCTGATTAGCATGACACTCACAGGTACAATTTTATCTATTACCTGAGAAATAATAAAGGAACTGCCTGCCAAATTATAGTGTATTATCTAATAAAGTAAAAAAAGACTGCAAAACATCAATTCTGCTGCTTTCAACGATTTCAGCAACAATGTACATGGCATAATTTGCTATCTTTGATTTCTGAAAAGAGACAAACCATATAAAACTAGAGCATAGCTAAGACTTCTCTTCCATCTGTGCTGTCTGTACTCTTTATGCAGTGAGGTAATCAGAGGAAAACTAAATACCAGAACTTGATGATTGAGACTCACTTTGCCTGTTCATTCTCCACACTTCACTGTTCAGGACCAAGGCCAGTTGCTCCCTAAATATCATCATCTCATTGAAGATAATTCAGAACAAGGAATAAGTTACACAACTCTCTGTATGCCTTTGACATTGCCCTTCAGAGATGCAGCTCGTCCATGGGATGAAATATAACATATCCACTTCCAAACCAGCTATAGGTGTTTTTCTATAAATCTATTGAGCTTCTTCAGTTATAAAGTGAAGAAATGTCATGCCTTTGCAGAAACTAGGTAGTTTGCTTCTTCTCTCGAAACAGAGGTAGAATAACTTGATAGTTCTAGACCAGAAGACACTGATTGAAGCAGAGGCACTGTAATACCCAGATCATCAGTTACCATGGCACTTTTGACAGACTTTTTGCATATTACCATATTTTCACTGGTATGTTTCTCATCATGAAGCTTTGAGTTTATACAAATAATTCAATTTAATCTCACCATTTGATATGTGTTTCCCTTAAAAAATATACAGTAATCCAAAAATGCATCCATTTATTAACCCCATAGATTATAATTTTATATCTATTCATTCAAGATTTATCTTCAGACAAAAAAACATCCCAGGGACAATAATTATGCTCACACTTCATGCTTGCTTTTGATTTCGCTGTGATAAAATAATCTTTTTAAAAAAGAAAGAAATTTATAGGTGAACCAGGTATAGTGTAAATTATCAACTTGATAGCTTTTAGAATCATCTTGATTATATAAATGTAGGCATGGTGCCTTGTTAAAACACAAAACAAAAATAATAAAAAACTTTTCTAACCCAGTTGTAATTGGTGTCTCACCTCAGCTGCTCTAGCTCAAAACTCGTCTCCACACTAACCGATTCAAACTGGTATCTAATCCTCTGGTTCCTACTTATTTTCTCACTCACGTGTCTTCACCTGAGACTTGTCTCTGTAAAATTGACCTTGTAAAATATCTCTCTGTGTCTCTGTTTCTCTCTGTCTCTGTCTGTCTCTGTCTGTCTCTCTCTCCCTCCCTCTCCCTCCCTCCCTCCTGCATCCTTCCCTTCTTTCCTCCCTCCTTCCCTCCCTCCCTCCCTCCCTCTCTCTCTCTCTGTTCTCTATGGTAAGTAGCTTCTCCTTCCCATGCTGTTCTCAGAAGTCTTGGACATATCCTGTCTCTGAGTCATTCTGTCAAATCTTTCTCTAATTCAATTCACCAATTTTTCTGCCCCTCAAATAGACTTCACTTTTAAACATGGCTGCTTCCTTCATTGTTTGGGATTATAGGTGTGTACTAGGGGCATTTCTGAATTCCATCTGTATCATATTGTAATACAAGTTGTGGCTGCATCCTAGCCTAATTCCAAAGACCTGGAACGTCTTTAGATGTCATCTCTTGCCAGAGCAGTATGTTGCTGTGCTAAAATTGCTCTACAGTATTTCTATGGGTAGTACTATTCCCTAATCAGGGGATTATAGGCTTTGAAAGAATAGATAATATAAACTGACTGCTAACATGCATCTAGTCATTGTTATAATTTTCTGATTCTGGACATAATATGACCAGGTGTATCAAGCACTGATACCTCAACTTCCCTTCCATAATGGAATATGGCCTTGAATTATAGGCTAAAATGAACACATTCTCTTTTGAGTTGCTTTTGCAATGGCAACAGAAAAAGGAGCAATAGAAGGGCATTGATTGGTTTATGTTCTGACAGTACAGATAATCACAGCGATGAAATTATGGTGGCCAGGGGTGTGGGACAATTGGGAAAATTGGATCTATAGTCAGGAAATGAGAATAAATGGCTGTTTGTATTCAGCTACCTTTCTCCATTTATGCAGTCTGTGAGCAAAGACTAGGAAATGGTGCCACTTTCCTTCAGGATAGGTATTTCCTCCTCAGTTAACCTGGGATAGCTTCTTCATAGGTATACCCATAGGTCAGTGGTAATTCTAGATCCTATAAGTTGGTGATTTTTGGTAAACATGATTCCACGAATATTGGGGAATCTGATGAACAAAAGCCGAAAAGAAATGAAACTAAATTCCCAGTACGATTGTGCCCATGAAAGAGAAATACATGTTCTAAGGAAATAGCTGAAAAAAGATATTTTCTCAGTTTGACTTCTGTTACTAATAATAGAGTACCAGACTGGGCCAGTTAAACAGAAAGAAGTTTTCTGAGGTCATGCCACCAATACAAAGACTAGGAGCAATGGCTATTAATATTCTTCTTAGTGACCAAATTATCAGGTGGCAGAGGAAATCACATGTGTGCTCTGGTATCTGTTCTTCTGGTTATAAAGCAACTAATGTGTGCTCTGGTATCTGTTCTTCTGGTTATAAAGCAACTAATGTGCATCCACCAGAGAGTGCCTGGCAATGCTGTTGGCACCATAACAACCTCTGAGGGGGTTCACCTTCAAATATTATTACCAGATTGATTTTCTCCTTTTTTAACACTTCAAAATGGAGATGAATGACTTTGAAACTTCACTATGAAACGCAGAGTCCAATCTTTAATAGCTAAGTGTTTGTGCCTTTAAATCTAGAAAGACTAGATGACCTGCCCAGCAGCTTTCTCTAAGCAGTGAAGGCAGAAATATATTCTCATTCAACTTGACTTTTTAAGCTTATAACATTCCTCTGAGACCTGAAAAGACCGGTTGAGAGAATATATAACCAGGGAAGATACACTTACACATATGAAAACACAATTTATTAAGTCTTTCATATTTTTATTTTATTGGTCATTTTGTTTACATTTCAAATGTTGATCCCTTTCCTGGTTTTCCATCCACAACACCTCCCATATAGCCCCCCTCAACCTTTCCTCTATAAAGATGCTGCCCTCCTACCCACCCACTCCCACCTCTTCACCCTGGCATTCCCCTACACAGGAAAAATGAGCCTTCACAGGACTAAGGACTTCTCCTATTGATGCCAGATAATGCCACCCTCTGCTACATATGCAGCTGGAGCCAACAGAGGGAGACAATGATCCCTTCATGTGTACCCTTTGGTTGGTAGTTTAGTCTTTGCAAACTCTGGTGGGGGAGGCTCATTGGTTGATATTGTTCTTCCTATGGGCTGCAATCCTATTCAGCTCCTTCAGTCATTCCCCTTACTCTTCCATTGGAGTCCTCAGGAACAATCCAATTGTCAGATGGTGGATGTATGTGACTAAATGCATCTGTATTGGTCAGCTGGTGGTAAAGTCCATTAGGAGACAACTATACCAGGCTCTTGTCAGCAAGCAGCTCTTGGCATCAGCAATAGTGCTGGGGTTTGGTGTTGGCAGATGGTATGGATGCCTATGTGGGGCGGTCTCTGGATGTCCTTTCCTTCAGTCTCTGCTCTGTATTTTGTTCCTGCATTTCCTTTAGATAGGAACAATTCTGGGTTACAACTGTGGGCCATGACTACCAACTGGAATTGGTCTTTAATATGTCCATCTATTTTCTATATCATTGCACTATTATTTTAGAAAATCTTGGGCTATCCTATAAGTTTTCAACTTTTCTAGTAATTAAGTGTAGATAGACCAAGAAGAAACAAAAAAAATACTTCCCTGAATAATTTCTTTGGGCTTGTTAATAAAGAGCCACAGACTTAGAATATACAGAGGATGAATATATTGTTTAGAAATGTAATATAGAGTTATAATCAAAGGAACATTCACTTAAATTATAAAATAATTTAGAACATAATACCTGTCTTAATCAGGGTTTTTACTGCTGCAAGGAAATACCATGACCAAGAAGCAAGTTGGGAAGAAAGGGTTTATTCAGCTCACACTTCCACATTGTTGTTCATCACCAAAAAAAAGCCAGGACTGGAATTAACACAGGGTGGGAACCTAGAGTCAGGAGC
Source organism: Micromys minutus (assembly GCF_963924665.1). Lineage (NCBI taxonomy): Eukaryota > Metazoa > Chordata > Mammalia > Rodentia > Muridae > Micromys > Micromys minutus. Next base: position 19,089,040 of record NC_137960.1, on the reverse strand, counting down.
TGATAGAGAGGCCACAGGAGAGTGCTGCCTATTAGATTGCTTCTCCTGATTTGCTCAGCAGGCCTTCTTGTAGAATCCAGGACTACTGTGCCAGAGGTGGTACCTTCCACAATGGGCTGGGTTCATCCCACACTTGATAACTAATTGAGACAATGCCTTATAGCTTGATCTCATGAAGGCATTTCCCCCAATGGATGGTCCTTTCTTTGTGATAAGTCCAGCTTGAGTCAAGTTGACAAACAAAACCAGACTGTACAATACCTCTTAATGTAAAAATTTTATCTTCACTAATACCAAATAAGTTATTTTCTTTTTGCTTCCCAAATATGTTGATTTGAATATCCTTGGCCCAGGGAATGACATTATTAGAGAGTGTAGCCTTTTTGGAGTATATGTGCCCGTGTTGGAAGAAGTACGTTTGTATGTGGATGGGCAAATAGCATTCCCTTGTTTGCCTTCAGAACAAGATGTAGAACTCTTAGCTCCTTCTCCGGCACCATGCCTGCTGGATGCTGCCATGCTTCCTGACTTTATGATAACTTTCTGAACCCATAAGCCAGCCTTAGTTAAAGGCTGTCCTTTAAAAGTGTGGCCTTTGTCATGTTGTCTGTTTACAGCAATTAAAATCCTAACTAAGACCACAAGGTACAAACCTGGCAAGCTAAGAACCTCTAGAGACAACATACATTAGTTTGAGAAAGTTCTGCTTGGAAGGATGCTCTTCCTTGTCTTTTAAGATAAATTTATAGAAAGATAAATAGTCAATGATGAAGACATGGATACAGATTTGTTGAATAGAGGTCCTTATATCAATACTTCTGGGACAGTGAATGAAAAAAGGATTGGGCAGAGTATTTAACCATTGCTGCATGAAATTTTATTAGACCTGTCATAAAAGTCTGAATGGCCCTTTCAAGTTGCCCTGAACCAGATGAGAGAAGATGGAAGGATGTTCTATGTTCATCATTAAGCAGCCCTTAGACTTGGGTTGCCTCTAGGTAGGAGGTAGATCCTTGAGCACAGTTTCTTTATAGCTCAGAATACTTCCTAGGTAGCCTCAATTGCTTAGGGCTTCAAGTATCTTAATTATGAAGTAGGGAGCAAAGTTCAGTATCTATTCCTCATCTAAAATTTCCTCTTAAGTTACCCAGTGATTTCTTTTCTATCATTGAGAGTTAAACTTTAATAGCTTCCTTGTATTTGATTCTTCAAAGCTCTCAAGTTTGTCCTATAGCTGCAAACTTAAGAACACAGGAACACAATTTCTTTTATACTATGAAGTAAAAAAAAATTATATGGATTACTTTGATATATATCCAAGTCACAGTGTATAATAAAACAATGGTTATTTTATTCTTGTGATGTTGTCAACATAACTTTGTTTTTGGAATATACCCAGGCTGTTGGCATTAAAACAGAATATTCCCTCCAACAGACCACCCTAAAGCTTCTTTGGTCATTCTAAAATCATACTACTTAAAATAGTTCATCCTACAATTAATTAACACAAGTATAGTAACAATTTGTGCTATTTTTTAGCATAGGGAGAAATAAACTAGAAGTAGGAAAGATTGATTTGACCCTTTGCCTTTCAAAGTTCAGTCAAAGCTGACTTCACTCCTATATATATAAAGAGGTGGTAGAAGGTCAAGTTGAAGGGAAGGAGATAGAAAAAGTTGTGGCAGGGCTGCTTATCTCCTAGCTGGTAGGTACTAAATAACCAGAACATAGAAGAATCCACAGACAAAATATACCTTTGAAGCTGGACCCTTGTGACTATCCTTATACAATTGGGCTCCACTTTCTAAATACTCTAACAATTCTCACTAAAATATTAAAGCACAAAAGTTGAATTCATTGATAATGTTTGATTGTGTGTGCTCCAATTGCAGCCTGCCTCTGGACACAGCTGCACCATGAACCAAATCTTAAGTACCTTTAGGAGCCTGTTGGATCTAAATGCCACTCCAAGAATATTAACATTTTATCTAACATTTTCTTTATTTCATATTATGGCTTCATTTACTTTAGGTAGACAATTAAGATTCCCAACTATAGATACTTATTTCTTAAAATTTAATCATACTTATTTCTGAAATATCAGGGCTTTCTAAATATTGTTTTCTTGTTCTCTTCCCACAGCATCTTCTAGAATATGGAGTTAACACTGTATTTTGATGAATAGGGGAAACTTAAACAACTTTAAATTTACTTTGGTTGTGTTCAGAGTATGATGAACCACCAGAAATTTCTATTACAGAATGTGACACTGTTGCTCTTGCTCTCCAGCATTTGATCAGAGAGGTGATGAGACATGAGGAAGACAAAACTGTTTGAGAGTTTCACAATTCTGGTCTTAGTTTCAATTCCCCTGAAACGTTCTGTGTTCGATGAAGCATCTTGGTTAACTGGCTTTCTTGTGATTCTAAGGAATAATGAGAAAGTCCAAACTGACACCCCAGTCTTAATTTAATTATAGCGATGGTGTCTTACACAAAAAAGACCACTAGCTATCAATCAACTTCACCTGCTTCTGGGCTCTGGAAAAGCTCATCTCAGCTGTTTTGTTTTTTTTTTTTTTTTTTTTTTTTTTTTTTTTTGGCAACATGACACACCAATATAACATTATTTAATAATAGTCTTTAATTTTTTGGATCATTCTCAGGATTTCATATGAGTAACAATCATGATATACAATATATTACAAACTAAACAGTCCCACAGTTTGAAAAATCCAAACACTTTCAAAATTCAGCTTCTTTTATGAATGTGGGTGCTCTTGTACTTGGAGCATAGATGCTCAGGATTGAGAATTCATCTTGATAGATTTTTCCTTTGATGAGTAAAAATTGTCCTTCCCTGTCTCTTTTGATAACTTTTGGTTGAAAGCTTAGTGCATATATTACACCACCTTCAATAAATAGGGGGGACTTCAACACCCTACTCTCATCAATGGACAGATCATGGAAACACAAACTGAACAGAGACACAGTGAAACTAACAAGTAATGAACCAAATGGATTGGCAATGCCAATAGTATCTGGGTTTGGGGTCTGCAGATGAGATGGATCAGAGGTGGGGGTAGTTTATGGATGGCCTATTATTCAGTCTCTGCTCCACTTTTTGTTCCTGTGTATTCTTTAGACAAGAACAATTCTGGGCTAACATTTTTGAGATGGCGAGTAGCCCCAACTCTCATCTGGGGGCTGTGCCTATCCACTGGATATGATCACTACAGGTTATATTTCCCCTGCGTTGGGTATTTTAGCTAATGTCATCCCTGTTGTGTCTTGGGAATCTCTTCCTTCCCTGGCATATGGGACTTTCTAGTGGCTTCACCCAATTACACTTTACCCATTACTCTATACCTCCATTCAATTTCCAGACCCTCTGTACTTCTCTGGAGTCTCCTCCCACACTTGACTTTGGAACATAATAGAAATCTTAAAAGTTTATATACCCTGACATGGGAAATGCAAACGAACTTCTACCCTGTGGAGGATGGGAGGAAGGGCATGAGGGAATGACAGGCAACAGATGAAAATGGTGGAATTTTGAACTGAGTTGTTCCAAAAATGCAAGACTTCATGTAATTACTGCAGCTTTAAAAAATGTATTCAACTGGGGAAGTTTGCTAATCACAAGATTTTTTTTAGCTATTCCCACAAATATGTAAGCTATAGTAACATCCACATTTGGTGTGATCATGGGTATTTCGAGCTTCATATAGTCTATAAATTATATCATGGGTATCCTGAGCTTCCTTTTGGCTAATTCACTCATCATTTCATGTGTGTTCTTTAGTGACTGGGTTACCTCACTCAAGATGATACTTTCAATTTCCATACATTTGCCTGTGAATTTCATGAAGTCATTGTTTTTAATAGCTGAGTAGTAGTTCATTGGGTAAATCTACCACAATTTCTGTATCCATTCCTCTCTTGAGGGACATCTGGATTGTTTCCAGCTTCTGGCTATTACAAGCAAGTCTGCTATAAAATGAAGGGAGCACATGTCCTTGTTATATGTTGGAGCATCTTTCGAGTATATGCCCAGGACTGGTATAGCTGGGTCCTCAAGTATAACATTTTTCAATTTTCTCAGGAACCACCAGATTTATGTCCAGAGTGGTTATAAGAGCTAGCAATCCCAATAGCAATGGAGGAGTATTCTCCCTTTTCCATATTCTTGTTACCATGTGTTGTCACCTGAGTCTTTGATCTTAGCCATTTTGACTGGTGTGAGGTATAATCTCAGGGTTGTTTTGATTTGCATTTCCCTGATGACTAAGGATTTTGAACATTTATTTACATGCTTCTCAGCCATTTGAGATTCCTCAGTTGACAATTCTCTGTTTAGCTCTATATCCCATTTTTAAATAGGGTTATAGGGTTATTTGGTCTCTGGAGTCTAACTTCTTGAGTTTTTTTTTTTTTTTTTTTTTTTTTTTTAATATAGTTGATATTAGCCTTCAATCAGATGTATGGGTAGTAAATCTCTTTTCTTTTCTTTTCTTTTTTTTTTAAACGATTTTATTTTTCAAAACAAAGATAGATGTAAAGATTTTAAACATTTTTTGCTTAAAATTATACATTTTTGTCAGTACTGTTTTTTCAGACATTAAAATAAATTTTACATAAAACCATGTGAATATGTTTTTTAGTCGGTACTTGATTTTTTTCAAGGGCTTGACAGTATGCATTGAAAACGTACTAGTTGCAATAAGCGTAAAGTACATGCAAAACAAAACGCAACATGGAAATAGTCAAAGTCTTCTTGTTTTGTGAATATATGTATAGTTTTTGTTTTCTTTATTTCTTGGACTTCATACAGTCTGTGAGTTGTTTCTGGGGGAGTGCAAGCCTCTGGGGTTAGCATCCCACTATCAGTGACTGCATATTATGTCTGTTCTTTTGTGACTGGGTTATCTCACTCAGGATGATCTTTTGTTTTTGTTTTGGTTTTTGGTTTTTTTGGTTTTTTGTTTTGTGTTATTTTTTTTTTTTTTTACACTTTCTTTGATCACTGTCTTACTTTTTGAACAACCTGAACAACCTTTACGAAGAGATGTCTGGATCCATTCCACATTCACTTTTGGTGGACAAAGCAATTTAAGGAATTGGTTCCATGATGTAGTTCATCATTGCTTTTGTTCCTATTGTTTTCCTACATAATGAAACATATTATAATCAATAACCTCTTTATGAAAGAAGATTAATTCTTAGCCAATGAGACATCAGATGGGACCTTTCCAGGAAAGAGAAGCAAACAACTCTTTGTTCCAGCGAAACTTGAAGGAAAAGCCTATTTTCCCTACAAAGATTCATCTTAATTATCTGCTTTAATTACAGTGTAGGTTTTTTGTTGTTGTTGCTGTTGTTGAAAACTCATAAGAAATTATCAATCCTATGTAACCCAGTGTTATTTTGACATGGTGATAAAATACTGTAGGAAGGCAGAAGCTCTCTTTTGGTTAGTAACCATGTATGGCATGAACTTAAAATAATTATTTAAAGACCCATGTAAACTAAGGTGAACTTTTGTAGTTAATGGTATAAGAACTTGACATTGCAGTGACCTCTTGCTCTTTGAAAAGATATTGGATTGAACTAAAAGCAAACATTTTTTTCTCCAAGGACAGCAAACAAGGTCTTCATTTGTAACTACTTATTCAAGGATAATCTAAATGATTCTTATCCTCATTTTATACATTCGAGAGCTGAGAAAACAGTGAAGTCAAAAAATGTTTTTCAAGGTCACTTATCAATCAAGATACCAACTAGATAAGAACTCAGATGGTCTGATAACAAGACAAAAGTGTTTGAAAATGAACAGACACTGAATTTTCTTTCCAACTCAATGCTCATTACATGATCAGTGAAAATGTAAAATAAACAATTATTCATAGGTCCCTGGAAGAAGATTAGCTTATATGGTTCAGCCTGGATCATGCTACAGTGGCAGATTGCAGTGGTAGAGGAAACAGTAGCTGCTAAGGCCATAAGGCTAGATCTTCAGTTTCTCCCAAACCAAGTGATGAAGGGCTGGTAGATGCCTGGAGTCCTGCTAGTCCTCAGTCCACACTAAACTCATGTGGAATCTCGATTCTGATATAAGTGACACAATGGAGCAGCAGAGATGGCAGCAGGTGGTAGAGACAATGTATATCACTCAACAGTGAGACAGGATCCCACCCCAAAAAGTGTTATCTTACTCCATGGGACTTCTTTTTTTTTTCTGGCATCTATCAAAATGTACCACCCACATTTATGGTAACTCTTACTACTTCAAGTAACCTGATCAAAAAACCCCATCCCAGAGGTATCCAGAATTTCTCTTAGATACATCTAGACTCAATCAAGTCAAAAAAAAAAAAAAAAAAAAAAAAAAAAAAAAAAAACCCATAATCAACCATCACAACAAATAGCCTGAAAACCTGCATGTATTTATGTCACCCAGTAAGAAAAAATATCATAGCAAACTCAGTATCTGTATTAACTGCATATGAACCTACTTACATATGAGAACTGTAAGGTGGGTATTTGTTCTCTAGATTCTGCTAATAAAGCAAGATCCAGACTGCATCGATTGCTTAATTGTGTCCTGATAGCTCTGGTCTGATTTATTCCTTTCACTCTTCTAAGTACTAGCAGATAAGAAATCACATTGTATCTATGGACTTAAGTGTCTTGCCTCCACTGGGAACATTTATTCAATTCTTCAAAACCCAGTGCTTCCAAGTATATTTCATTTTAAGCCTGAAGATTCAAGATGCATATAGAGGAAATATATGAATATAAAATAAATGAGAAAAAATAAAATACAAGAGATATATATTTGGCTATCTATACAATCTATTAAACATGGGATATAAATAAATGAGAATGTCATTAAGGGATGGTCTCATCTGCTCCTTCACCTGGCATGTCCTGTGACTTTTGATAGCAGGAAAGTTTTAAGAAATATTCAGTAGAGGATAGGCAAAGTTAAGGACTATGTGCGAACTTCTTTTGTCATTAACTCAATTAAATTGTAAAGTACCTATTCTGAACTCTAGGTCAGATTATTGTTGAGGGCAGAGTATAATGTCAGAACACTGATGGACACTCCTCAATTGAATGAAGTCAACTTGATTAAGAACTCAGAAACACAATAGAGAAGGGCATACTATTGACAATCACCCTCTGTGCCATTCTAGTCCCCTACACTGCACATGCTATAAATGATATCTGTATGCCTCCATTTCATATGCGCCTTATTAAGCTCTGAACACATGGACTTTGCTTTGTATTTATAAGCCTTTGCTTGAGTTTTGATAAAGTATAGACTGCTGAATTTGTTCTCAGCTTCCATGCACTAGAAACCAGTTGCATGTCATGAACTCATTCTCTTTTCAGGAACCTTACTTTCAAAAGTTGCAAGTATAAGTTTCTCTTTAAATGCTATCTCTACTCAAGAATGAGAATGTAAACCCATGGTGTGGTCAGGATTTAAGAACATGCACAAAAGGCCTAGATATGTTTCAGAATGATGACTGCTTCTGCTTCATAATAAATCATAGATGATGATAAATTGAAAATTTCAACTGAAAATACATAATGGTGCAAAGGGATTGCCTCTCTAATGTTCAGCTTTGACTATCATTTTATAATATATTATCAAATGTTGGTGATGTCTCAGAAGTTAGGAGCACATACTGCTTTTGCAAAGGACCCAATTTTGTTATAAACACCCACATCAGGCAACAGCTGTCACTTATAACTCCAAATCCAGAAGATCTGACACTATCTCTGGCTTCCATTGGGTTTTGTACTTATATGCAATACACAAATTCTGATGCATACCTCACACAAACTTAAAAATAATATATAATCAGCACTTTAAGGTCTTTCTGGGGTCACTAGCCCATTTCCTTTCTTGGGGATGTGTTTGACATTCTGAATAACCTGTCTATTTTTACTCAGTGCCTGACTTAAAAGGCATATTTTTCCTCCATCATCTCCTAGTATCTAGAAATTGTTTCCCTAACCTGAACTGTTTTTCTCTTAAATACTTAGAACAATTTTATTTAACATTCAAAAATCTAAGTAATATATTAAAATATAAATATGTTATAATAAATTTGTGATATATAAATCACAAGTGTACATAATTTATAATATTAAATAATTTACTTTATTTTATATGTAAACCTGTATAACATTAACTATATTATGAATATAGATGATAGATAGGCAGATGATAGACAGATGATAAACATTATAGATTAGATTTATACATAGATTGATACATACATACACACATATATACATACATAGCTAAATAGATACATAAATAGATGACAGACATGATAGGTACATAGATAATAGATAGATAGATAAATAGATAGATAGATAGATAGATAGATAGATAGATAGATAGATAGATGTATACATGCATGCAATCATACATACATAGATATATACATACATACATACATATTTGAAATTATGGTTGAAATAAATATAATGATCTTTAAACTCAAATGTGGCTAAATGCTAATATCAATTCATTAAACTGTGAGTCACAGACCTAATGTTCAGGATTTTTCTGAGTACTACTCAACATATTTGTGAATTCATTAGGTAGTAATTCTCTGCAAAAACAACCATAGCAATGCTAACTTCTTCAGTGAGGTGTCCCTTCTCCAGTGCAGAATGGGAAAGAAAGCCTTAAGCAGTTACATGGAAACCATTCATAGCAGTTTTATAAATGCCTTTCTTTTGTGAAAAATGGTGATATTATTCTTCAAATCCTTAACAGATTTGCCATTATGGCATGATAACTCATCTGTAACTAAAAATGTTGACACCTTTTTATATTGCCATAGTTCTTAAAGTAAAAATTAAACAAATAATATGGTCATTATTTTGACATATTATAAATATCAGGCTTTAAAAAAATGGTATTTCCTGCCACATTGCTACACATATTCTGTGATATTGGAGGAAAGGGAGTTCTTGAATAATTCATGGATCTCAAAAGACATTCTTAAATTTTAAAAAATTTGTATCTATTACACCAGATTTTGTGTTTGACTTCACATTTCTCTTTTAACTTCCCTTTATGCAGATGAATATTTCAAGCCATACTCTGAAGACACAGCATTTTAGGATTTACATATTACTGGGACTTAGGTACACATGCCCATAACTCACACAAAGCCACCCATGTCTGTAATACAAGTGTTCCTATGGCAATAAATGAGGTAGAAAGAGTCAAGTCTGTGGAAGTTAACAAAACAGCAAGCTGGAAATACACAGTGGCAAACCAGAAACACTGTCTCAAATAATATAGAAGGCAAGTACTCAAGCCTATTTTCTGACCTACATAGGTTCACCATGGCCCTCGTAGTCCCACATTCACACACACACACACACACAAATACACCACAGATGTATTTGAGCAGACTGAAGGAAAGAAAAATTCTAGAAAACACTGCAGATTCATAATGAGACTCTACTCAACAACTCTCCCCAGTGCTTTCAATCACATGTCTGAAAACACTCCCATTCCTCATTTTAAATTAGGCTAAGAACTGTACTGCTTTTGAAAAAACTGATAGCTATTATTCTCAAACAGCTCTGCCCCTCTGCATTTCATGGCTAAGTGTAGATCCTAATTTTAAATTCAGTTCTTTGAAATAGAACTTGTATTTGCACCTCTGCCTCTTACTAAGCCAGAAATGTGGATATCTTTCCACGTTAAATATTTTTTTAAGAAAACCTGTGGGATGGTAAGATATCTTTGTGGGCAATCGTTTGTGCCACTCAAAACAGGTAACATGAATTCACTTCAACACCCTTGGCCTGGTGCAAGAAAAGAATAAGGTTCATAAATTTATTCTCCAGCCTCCACATTCATAAAACAGCATGTGTGCACTTGTGCATGTATGTATACACACACATATACATGTCCATGTACATTCACACAGAATAGGCACATGGATAATAATAGTAAATACTTCATATAAAATAACCCCTAAGAAGAATCCATGAATTGCCACAGCAATTGCTGACATGCGTTTTCCTTTTGTATGGCAGCAAGATGTTCAAAAAGAGCAAATCTGTGCAAACTGCACTACCACAAGTACAATAGAGAACACTGTCCAGTAGTTGAGGTCCAAACATCCACTTTCTGCTTTTGCATCAGTCTATGTTATGTTCCATGTTAAAAAAAACAAAACAAAACAACAACAAAAAACAAACTAAAAGCAAACAAACAAACCAATAAAATGAAGTAAAATAAATGAAGTGCTGGCATTCAGTTTGAAAAAATATAAGTGTACATTTTAAGTGTTTTCAAATTTCTATCACACTTTTGAAAGTCTCCCTTCACAGTCTCTTGGTAGAAGAAAAACCATTGATATATCAATATACATCTAAACATTATACTTTTATTAGTGGTGAGCTAAAAAGTTTTCTTTCCAAGCCTTCTATAGCTGCCTGGACTGAGAGTTCAGTAAAATTCCTTGGCAGTGGTGTAGAGAGCGGGTATGTATTCTTGCTCATACCCTCAGTCATTTTATTTCTTTAATATAGAATATTGAATAAAAAGTATATTGGTATAAAAAAGGTCAACTAACTAATGCCCACCCATCACCCTTCAATCCTTACATATTTTTACCTCTTCTGCAATGCTCCAAGAGCCTTGTTTTAGGGGTAATATAGGTGTGCAATTTAGGGCTGAGTGGGCCCTCAGTGTCTTACTCTCATCATTCTGAGCAGATATTAAGGCAATAGAGTCGATCCCTATTGGTCGCTGCCTATGGTACACAGGAGCTGCTCTCATTAACAAACTATTCCTGCGAAAAGGTGGGAGTTTGTTTAAAGAATGCAAAGATCAACATAAAGCCTTTTTCAATGAGTCAAAGAATTATGGAAGGAAATCAGCTCTTATAAAATTGAGTTGGAGATCTGCCCTGTCCTTTCTGTGTTCCATCTTCTAGTCCGTACCCTACCTGCAACCTCAGTTCTGCACCCCACCCTCAAACCTATAGCACTGCCTGCCTCCTTGGGGCCTGTTGTCACCTTTAACAACTATTCCCAGACTCCCTCTGTTCCCTTGAACTAGCAGGACAGCCAACACCACAGACAATCAAAAGGCTTAAAGGTTAGAACAAGAATGCAGTAAAAAAAAATCTAGTCCGAATGGCAGCATCGGAATCTAGCTCTCCTATTACAGCAAGCCCTGAATAACTATTTTTAATTGAAGAAATTTATTTTAAAAAAGAAAGATAAATATACAAATTTCAAACATTTTTGCATTAAAATTTCCTGAAAAGAACACCAATAGCTCTTGCTCTAAGGTCAAAAATTGAGAAATGGAATTTAATGAGATTCAGTTGAGGATAACAAATGGCTGAGAAACATCTAAGGAAGTGCTCAACATCCTTAGCCATCAGGGAAATGCAAATCAAAACAACCCTGAGATTTCACCTCACACCAGTCAGATTGGCCAAGATCCAAAACTCAGATGACAGCAGATGCTGGCAAGGTTGTGGAGAAAGAGGAACACTTCACCACTGTTGGCAGGGTTGTAAACTGATATAACCACTCTGGAAATCAGTCTGGAAATTCCTCAGAAAATTATACCTAGTACTACCTGAACATCCAGCTATTCCACTTCTGGGCATATACCCAAGAGACACTCCAATATACAACAAAGACTCATGCACCACAATGTTCATAGCAGCTCTATTTATAATAGCCAATAGCTGGAAAGAATCCAGATGTCCTTCAGTAGATGAATGGATACAAAAATTGTGGTACATTTACACAATGGAGTACTACTCAGATATCAGAAACAATGACTTAACGAAATCTTTAAGAAAATGGTTGCATCTAGAGAATATCATCCTGAGCAAGATAACACAGTCATAAAAGAACAGACATAATATGCAGTTACATGGGATACTAACCACAGAAAACTCTAAACACCCCAGAGACAACTCACAGACTGCATGAATTTAAAGAAAAAAAAAAAACATTATATGCAATCCTTACACACCAAGAAACTTTGACTAATTCCAGGTTACGTCCTATTTTACATGTACTTTTTGTTTATTGTAACTAGTAAAACCTTAATGCATCCTATCAAACCTTTGAGAAAAAAAAGCCAAGCACTGACAAAAATTAATTCCTATACTTTTATGCAAAAATTCTTAAAATTTGTTCATTTATCTTTGTTTCTTAAAATAACGTTGTTCAAAAAAACAGATCTTACTAGTTACAATGAGCATAAAGTATATGTAAAACAGGATGTAACCTGGAATTAGTAAAGTATTCTTGGTGTGTAAGATTTAAGCATAATGGTTTTTTATTTTCTATTCTTGAACTTCATATAGTCTGTGAGTTGTGTCTAGGGTGTTCAGAGCTTTCTGAGGTTAGTATCTAATTATCAGTGACTGCATATTATGTATTTTCTTTTGTGACTGGGTTATCTCGTGCAGGATGATATTCTCTAGATGCAGCCATTTTCTTAAGAATTTGGTTAAGTCATTGTTTCTGGTGGCTGAGTAGTATTCCATTGTGTATATGTACCACAATTTTTGTATCCATTCATCTTCTGAAGGACATCTGGGTTCCTTCCAGCTTTTTGGCTATTATAAATAGAGCCGCTATGAATATTGTGGTGCATATATCTTTGTTGTGTATTAAAGGGACTCTGGGGTATATGCCCAGCAGTGGAATAGCTGGGTCTTCAGGTAGTACTATATCCAATTTTCTGAGGTATCGCCAGACTGATTTCCAGAGTGGTTGTATTTATTAGTTTGCAACCCCACCAACAGTGGAGAAGTGTTCCTCTTTCTCCGCAGCCTCGCCAGCATCTGCTGTCATCTGAGTTTTGGATCTTGGCCAATCTGACTGGTGTGAGGTGGAATCTCAGGGTTGTTTTGATTTGCATTTCCCTGATGGGAAGGATGTCGAGCACTTCCTCAGGTGTTTCTCGGCCATTCGGTGTTCCTCAACTGAAAACGTTTTGTTTAGCTCTGTACCCCATTTTTTAATAGGGTTATTTGATTCTCTGGTGTCTAGCTTTTTGAGTTTCTTGTACACCTTGGATATTAGGCCTCTATCTGATGTGGTGTTGGTAAAGATCTTTTCCCATTCTGTTGGTTGCCGTTTTGTTTTCTTGACGATGTCCTTAGCCTTACAGAAACTTTGCAATCTCATTAAGTCCCATTTGTTAATCTTTGACCTTAGAGCTTGAGCCATTGGTGTTTTGTTCAGGAAATTTTCTCCTGTGCCTATGTGTTCTAAGGTTTTCCCTACTTTCTCATCTAATAGTTTCAGTGTATCTGGTTTAATGTGGAGATCTTTGATCCACTTGCACTTGAGCTTTGTACAAGGAGATAAGAAAGGGTCTATTTTCATTCTTTTGCATGCTGAGTGCCAGTTGGACCAGCACCATTTGTTGAATAGGCTGTCCTTTTTCCATTGAATGTTTACTGCTCCTTTGTCAAAAATCAGGTGACCATATGTATGAGGGCTCATTTCTGGATCTTCTATTCTATTCCATTGATCCACATGCCTATTTCTGTACCAGTACCATGCAGTTTTCAGCACAATTGCCTTGTAATATAGCTTGAGGTCAGGGATAGTGATTCCCGCAGATTTTTTTTTGTTGTTGAGGATGGATTTCCCTATTCTAGGTCTTTTGTTATTCCAGATGAAATTAAACATTGCTCTTTCCAACTCAATGAAGAATTGGGTTGGTATTTTGATGGGGATTGCATTGAATCTGTAGATAGCTTTTGGAAAGATGGCCATTTTTACAATGTTGATCTGTCCAATCTAAGAGTATGGAAGATCTTTCCATTTTCTGAGATCTTTGTTGATTTCCTTCATTAGAGGTTTGAAGTTCTTGTCATACAGGTCCTTCCCTTACTTAGTTAGAGTCACACCAAGGTATTTCATATCTTTTGTGACTATTGTGAAGAGTATCTTTTCTTTAATTTCTTTTTCCACATTTTTTCCCTTTGAGTTGAGGAAGGCTACTGATTTGTGTGAGTTAATTTTATACCCATCCACCTTGCTAAAGTTGTTTATCAGCTGTAGGAATTTGCTAGTGGAATTCGCGGGATCGCTTAAGTACACTATCATGTCATCTGCAAATAGTGATTTTTTTTACTTCTTCCTTTCAAATTTGTATCCCCTTGATTTCCTGTTGCTTTCTAATTGCTCCAGCCAGGACTTCCAGTACTATGTTCAATAGGTAGGGGGAGAGTGGGCAGCCTTTTCGAGTCCCTGATTTTAGTGAGATTGCTTCAAGGGTCCCACCATTAAGTTTGATGTTGGCTGTTGGTTTGCTGTATATTGCTTTTGTTATGTTTAGGTATAGGGTTTAGATTCCTGTTCTTTCCAAGACTTTTAACATGAAGGGAGTTGAATTTTAACAAATGCTTTCTCAACATCTAGTGAGATGACCCTATAGGTATTTTCTTTGAGTTTGTATATATGGTGGATTACTTTGATGGATTTCCATATATTAAACCCTCCCTGCATCCCAGGGATGAAGCCTATTTGATCATGTTGAATGATAGTTTTGATGTGTTCTTGGATTCTGTTTGCAAGGATTTTCTTGAGTATTTTTGTATCAATGTTCATAAGTGAGATTGGTCTGAAGTTCTGTTTCCTTGTAGGGTCTTTCTGTGGTTTCAGAAGAGGGTTATTGTAGCCTCAAATAATGAGTTAGTTTTTGTTTCATCTGATTCTATTTTGTGGAATAGTTTGGAGAGTATTGGTATTATGTCGTCAATAAGTGTCTGATAAAATTCTGCACTGAAACCATCTGGACCTGTGCTTTTTTTGGTTGGAAGGCATTTGATGACTGCTTCTATTTCTTTAGGAGTCATGGGATTATTTAGTTGGTTTACCTGGTTTAACTTTAGTATCTTGTATCTGTCTAGGAATTCATGTATTTCCTCCAGATTTTCCAACTTTATTGAGTATAGGATTTTGTAGTAGGATCTGATGATTTTTTAAATTTCCACAGTTTCAATTGTTATTTTGCCCCCTTCCTTTCTGATTTTGTTAATTTTTATACTCTCTTTTTGCCCTCTAGTTAGTCTGGCTAAGGGTTTATCAATCTTGTTAATTTTCTCACAGATCTGGGTCTTGGTTTTGTTGATTCTTTGGATGGTTCTTTTATTTGTGTTTGGTCTGTTTCTCTCCCTAGTTTGATTATTTCTTGCTGTCTACTCCTCTTGGGTGTATCTGCTTTCTTTTGTTCTAGAGCTTTCAGCTGCGCTGTCAAGTTGCTGGTGTATGTTCTCTCCAGTTTCTTTTTGGAATCACTCAGAGCTATGAGTTTTCCTCTCAGTACTGCTTTCATTGCATCCCATAGGTTTGGGTATGTTGTGTTTTCATTTTCATTGAATTCTAGAAAATCCTTAATTTCCTTATTTCTTCTCTGACTCTGCTATAATTTAATAGAGCATTGCTTAGTTTCCATGTGTATATGGGCTTTTTGTTGTCTTTGTTGTTATTAAAGACCAGCCTTAGACCATACTGATCTAAAAGGATGCATGGGAGTATTTCAGTCTTCTTATATTTATTGTGGCTCATTTTGTGACCAATTATGTTGTCAATTTTCAAGAAGGTGCTGTGACATGTTGAAAGGTGTATTCTTTTGTTTTAGGATGATATGTTCTGTAGATATCTATTAATTACAGTTCTTTCATAACCTCTGCTAGTTTTACAGTGACTTAGTTCAGTTTTTGTTTCCATGATCTGTCCATTGGTGAGAGTGGCGTATTGAGGTGCCCCACTATTATTGTGTGCGGCGCAATGTATATTTGGAACTTTTGTAGGGTTTCTTTTATGAATATCGGTGCTTCTGTATTTGGAGCATAAATGTTAAGGATGAGAGTTTCTTTTGACAAGTTTCCCCTGTAATGAGTAAAAAGTGTCCTTCCTTATCTTTTTTGATAACTTTTGGTTGAAAATCTACATTATTCATTATCAGAATGGCCACTCCACCTTGCTTCTTGGGGCCATTTGCTTGGAGGGTTTTTTCCCAAACTTTTACTCTGAGATGGTATCTGTCTTTGTCTCTGAGGTGAGTTTCTTGTATGCAACAAAATGCTGGGTTTTGTTTATGTATCCAGTCTAATAGCCTATATCTTTTTATTGGGGAATTGAGTCCATTTATGTTAACAGATATCAAGGAATATTGCTTGCCGTTTCCTGCTATTTTTCTGTTGTAGGTTGAATTGTGCCTGTATGTCTTTCTTCTTTTGGTTTTCTTGCTTAGGAGTTTTCTTGTTTTTATTAGGATGTAGTTCCCCCTCATTGTATTGGGTTTTTCCCTATAATTCTTTGTAGTTTTGGGTTTGTGGTCAGATATTGTGTAAATTTAGTTTTGTCTTGGAATATCTTAGTCTCTCCATCTATGGTGATCGAGAGTTTTGTTGAGTATAGCAGCTTTGGCTAGCACCTGTGCTCTCTTAGGATCTGCATGATATCAGTCCAGGCTCTTCTAGCTTTCATAGTTTCTGTTGAAAAGTCGGGTGTGATTCTGATTGGTTTGCCTTTATATGTTACATTGCCTTTTTCCCTTACTGCTTTTAGTATTTTTTCTTTTCTTTGGGCACTTGGCAATTGATTATTATGTGTCAGGAGGGATTTATTTTCTTGTCCAACCTATTTGGAGTTTGGTAGGCTAGTTTTATGCTCATGGTCATCTCATTTCTAAGGGTAGGGAACTTTTCTTCTACAATTTGGTTGAAATATTTACTGTGCCTCTTAGTTGATATTCTTCGCCCTCTTCTCTTCCTATTATCCTTAGGTTTTTGTTCCTCTCATTGTGTCCTGGATCTCCTGGACATTTTGGCTTAGGAGATTTTTGCTTTTTCCATCTTCTCTGACTGTTTAGTCTATGTTTTCAATGCTGTCTTTGGCCCCCGTGTTCTCTCTTCCATCTCTTGTAGTCTGTTGGAAATGCTTGTATCTGTGACTCCTGATTTCTTTTTTAGGTTTTCTACCTCTAGGGTTGTCTAGTTTAGTGTTTTCTTTATTGTTTCCATTTCTATTTTAAGTTTCATCTTCCATTCCTTCATCTTTTTGGTTCTGTTTTCCTCTAGTTCTTTGAGTTTTTTTTTTCTTGTTTCCTCTTTAAAAGCTTCTATTTCTTTATGCTTTTCCTCCTGTTCTTGTTTAAGGATCTCTATCATCATCTTGAGGTATGATTTCAGGTCTGAGTCTTCTTTTTCTGGAGTGTTTTGCAGTTTGCTGTTAGCTGTGATGGGAGAGTTGGGTTCTGGTGTTGCCAGGTTGTCTTGATTTCCCTGGGGTATGTTCTTTCCTTTTCCACTTGTTGTCTGTGATTATATGTGGTCTTGTTGTCAGTGATTGGTTCTTTCCTCTCCCTTGTACCTGGCCTGTGTCCCTGGATCTATTGATCCCATCTACTTGGAACACCTTCTCACCAGGCCTGTGTCCCTGGATCTCTGCTGTTCTTGGTGGTAGATGGTCTGAGCGCCCGTTCTGGACTCAAAGTCCTCTGGCTGGGAATAGCCTGATGCTGGGTTCCCAGTTCCTTGAACCAAGCTGGGGTGGGGGGGTTCAGTTTCTGTGTGCTTAGCAGAGAACTCTCTCCACCATGGCTAGTCGTAACACCTTCTCACCACACCTGTGTCCCTATATATCTGCTGTTCCTGGTGGCAGATGATCTGAGTGCCCATTCTACACTCAATGTCCTCTGGCTGGGAATAGCCTGATACCGGGTTTCTGGTTCCCTGACCCAAGCTGGGTCAGGGTGGCACACTTTCTCCATGCTTGTCAGAGATCTCTCTGCAGAGATTTCTCTGCACACCGGCTAGTCGGAACAGTTTTTCACCAGGCCTGTAGCCCTGGATATCTTAACACACCCAAAGATAAAGATTGAGGCCTTAAATCTCATCTTATAAAGATAGAGGCATTTAAAAAGGAAGTAAATAAATCTCTTAAGATACAATCAGTCATGTAAAAGCCTTTGTAGAGAAACAAATTCCTGCAAAAACACAGGAAATGCAATCAATGAAATGGGTGAAAGAAATGAATAAAACTGTTCAAATCCTGGAAATGGAAATAGAGGCAATAAAGAAAGCACAAATGAAGACAACCTGAGATAGAAAACTTAGCAAAGAGAACATGGACACAGTACTAGCGATGGAAGAGAGAATCTCAAGCATAGAAGGTACACTAAAAGAATTTGATACATTTGCCAAGTCTAAAAAGTTTCTAACACAAAACATCCACAAAAATTTTGGACACTATGAAAAGGCCAAACCTAAGGATAATAGGAAGAGAAGAGGAAGAAGCTTTCCAATTCAAAGGCCCAGTAATTATTTTCAACAAAATTATAGAAGAAAACTTTCTTAACATAAAGAAAGAGATGACTATAAACACACAAGGAGCTTACAGAACACCAAATGGATTGGCCAAAAAAGAAAAATCTCCTGCAACACAATAACCAAACCACTAAATGTACAGAGCAAATAGTATTGCAAGGGAAAAGTCCAAGTAACATATAAAGGTTGCCCTATTAGAATTACACCTTAATTTTCAAAAAATAAAAACCTCTAAACTCCAGAAGGTTCAAACTCTAAGAGACTATAGATGTTAGCCCAGACTAGCATATCTAGCAAAACTTGCAATCAGCATGAATGGTGAAAGCAAGATTAATGACAAAAACCAATTTAAAATTATAGCTTTCTACTAATCTAGCATATAGAGTATATTAGAAGAAAAATCCAAACAAAAAGTAGTTAATGACAGCTAAGGAAACATGTATCACACCCATAAGAATGACTAAGATAAAAAATTCAAAAGTTATCACATGCTGGCAAGGGTGTGGAGCAAGGCTATCACTCCTTCATTGTTGGTGTGAGTTCAGACTTGCACCACCACTCTGGAAATAAATTTGGTGTTTTCGCAAAAATCTTGGAATAGTTCTATCTTAAGACTCACCTATGCCTCTCCTGGGCACATAACCAAAAGATGTTCCAACATCCCGCAAAGACACTTGCTCAACTATGATCATATCAGCTTTATTCATAACACCCAGAAACTGAAAACAACCCAGATGTCTCTTAACCAGGAAAAAAAAGGATAATTAAAATGTGTTTCATTTACACAACAGAATACTACTCAACTATTAAAAACAAAGATATCAGAAATTTTGCAGCCAAGTTGCTGGAACTAGAAAAATATCATCCTAAAATAATCCAAACCCAATATAAATACAGGATACCCATAACATACTCCATAGCCCCAAAGAAGCTAACCAAGGAAAAGACCCAAGAGAATATGTTTAAATCTAACTTAGAAGGGGGAATAAAATGGTCATAGGAGGCAGATGGAGGCAGGGAAATGGATTGGGAGAGGGAATGGGGAGAGGAATGGGGGTGATCAGAATCAGATCTGTGGAGAGATAGGAGAAAGGGCCAGAGAACCAGGAGAATGAACAGAAATATGCAGCTCCCTGGGATGGTTCGATGGGGGGGTAATCTTAGGAGGGAGGCCCTAGAAACCTCGAATGTGGGACTCCCAGGAGTCAATGCTGGTAACCTTAGCTAAGATACACAGAAGTGGGCATATGGAAACTAAAGAAACCACCTCCTATAATTAGGCAGGACTCCCAGTGTAGGGATAAAATCACCAATTTACCTAAAATCTTTTGAACCAAAATTTATCTTGTCTACAAGAAATGCACAGAGACTGGGGAAACAGCCAACCAATAACCAGCCCAACTTCAGACCCATCCCATGGGCAACCACCAATTCTTGGCACTGCTAATGATATATGTTAATGATATGTTATACTTGCAGAAAGGAGTCTAGCATAACTGTACTCTGAGATACTCCACCCAGAATAAGACTAAAAAAGGTGAGGAGACCCAAAAGCCTTATATTGGACAAATCTTAGGTACTCTTATGAAAGAGTCCTGGTAGACCAGGGGAAAATAATTGGGGAACCTGAAAGAAGTAGTAACTCCACAAGAAGACCAATAGAGCTTGACTCATGGGGGCTCTAAGAGACTGAGAGATCAACCAAAGAGCATACATGGGCTGGACAGAGTCCCTGGCACATATTTAGCAGATGTGCACTTCAGTATTCATTGAGTCGCCCAACACCTGGAGCAGGTGCTGTACCTAAAGCTGTCGCCTGTTTGTGGAATCTGTGCCTCTAAGGAGTCTGCCTACTTTGGCTTCAGTAGAAGAGGAAGCACCTAGCCCTGCAGAAACTTGATGCATCAGGGACAGGGTGCCACTCTCTCAGAGGAATGGAGGGGGATTGAAGTAGTGATTATGTGTGTGAGGGGGTGCTCTGAGGGAAAATCTATCAGGATTTAAAATGAATAAATAAATAAATGGATAAAAAACTGAGTTATGTCTTATACTTATCTAAAATATTTTAATTAGAGGCAAACTAGCAGCAAAATATCTGAGTAGGCCCAAAGCATCATCCCAAGGTTTGTTTCTTTACTACTGTGGTAACTTACAATTAAGAAATTCAGCACATGACATCATAACCACTTGAAGAAACTGAGTATTTCAGGAACTAACACCTTCTAACTTAACAAATTCTTTGATGAAGTGCATCCTGCTCCTCAGTAGAAGTTTTGTTTAGTTTGTTTCTGTTTTTTGTTGTTGTTGTTTTGCTTTGTGTTGTTTTTGTTTTGTTTTGTTGGTTTTTGTTATTCTTACTAAAAAGTAGTACAAACACACTTATTCTTCCAGTCACGGGAAGGCATCAAACAAATCCAAATTAGCTGAAATTTCACAGAAAAATATCTTGTATGTTTATCTTTGTTAATGTAAATACAATGAACAAAGGAGAAAGACTGGGGTACTGTTAACAGTCAAAGAGACTGAAAAAAAAGCACACAGTGATGCTAGCCAGGATTTTCTTAAGGTTTTAGGAACCTAAAAAAGTAACATCTTTGGGCTTAGGTGTGTGGCTGTCAGTAGCATATTCCTTGCAAGCACAAGTATGAGATATCAATCTCAAAAACCATGTAAAGAGACCAGGGGTGGGTGGTACACACTTCCAATACAAACACTGGGATATAGGTAGGTGGAAAAGCATTGCTGAATCTCACTGGCTAGCAGGAAAACCTAGTTGAGTTTCTGGGTGAATAAGATATTGTTACAAAGGAGATGCATAGACAATATTCCGGAAGAATGCCAGAGATTTTCTTCCTGTCTCTAGAGGGAAGTGCATACCCATACACATATCAGTTAAAGGAAGAAAAGGAATATCCACTGAAGAACTAGTAAGGTTTTCAAATAGAATTAACTTCCAAGTCACATAATTGAACTGGGGGATATACTGTGTTTGTGTGATCATGGACTATGGTTTTGTGACACAACATTTATAAAAGGTGGAAATGGTTGTCAACATTTCTCTGAGTCTAAAATGAATATAAAATGTTTTCTTTCTAAAAGATAAACCAATAAAGAATGCAGAATTTGTGAAGAACTGAAATGTACATGTTTGTTTGTTTGTTTGTTTGTTTGTTTATAGCCAAATGCTGCTCCCTCATGACCCTACCACAGAGTTCCTCCTTCCATTCCTCCCTCCCCTTCTTCTCTGAAAAGGTGACCCCTCCTGGGTATCCCCCAGCCCTAGTATATCAAGTCCTTGAAGCAAACACTAGAGGAATTTGACATTTAAAATGTGCACACTTCCAGAAATATACACATTTTAAATGTCATTTTTTTCTCTAGTGTTTGCCTCAGTGGTAAATTCTGATGAAAGAGTCTTTTATGTTTATCTATGAATTTCTGGTTTGGTGAAGCATTATTGCTATTTCTTTCAATCTCATGGTGAAGGATGAAGCAGAAAGCAGAGCAGAATACTGACTCTTGTTTGATAGGAGGTAGAGTTCATCTAAAGAAAATCTGTTTTCCACCTTTTCCCTCTTCTCCCCTTTCCTCACATGCTCCTGTTTTCAACCCTCTCTCTTTCTAAGGCTATTTCTCCTGTGTGACTAGATTGCTCAAAGAGAAATGAAATCACAGTCTAACCAGGTTGCGAGTCAGTTGAGAATGCAGAGTCTCTTTTTTTTATGGGTATGAATTGTATTCTGGTACCTGAGATGTCAACAAGAAATATCCATGTTGAACAGATGCATTCTGAGCTCAAAGGGCAGGGAAACACTAGATTTTAAATATGAGGAACTGCTATCTGACATCCCCACTTTTCTTGCTTTTAAACTGTCACCCACTCTCGCTCCCATTTAAAAAAAAAAAAAAACTTCTAAATGAAAGGGCTCAGATATGGAGGAGAAAGATATTTATAACAAGGCTAGAATATTTATCTACTTATTTATTTAGAAGCAGGTAGTATTTTTGTTTGTTTTTCTTATAGTCCAAATTTTTGCATATTCATGTAGAGAAATGCTTAATTATAAGTAATTCACATATACAGTAGCATACAGCTATCTCTTTGTAGTGAGAATTTCTACATTCATGTTCTTCATGTTTTCATTAGAGCTATTGGGTTGCATACATTGAGTGGTTTTATTATGTGAGTTTCATCTTAATAGAAGTGATTACAGGGACTTTAGAGATGAGTTAGAGATTAAGAATGTGTAACTCTCTGTGTACAGGACACAAATGTATGCAATTCCAGCACCAGAGGATCTGTCCTCTCTTGACACTGGAAACATGGTACACATACGGAGAAGTTGGTGCATGTGTGTATCTTACACACATACATAAAAACACACACATAGTCCAAAAAGAAATGAAAGAAAAATTTTAAAGCTACTAGAGGAAATTAAGTTCTAAAGTCACTGGTTTCAGTAGTCCTGACAATGACAGTAGCTATGAATGCTAAAATTAAACAGATAGATAGATTGATAGATAGATAGATGCATACATACATACATACATATAGATACAATAAATGGTAAATGATGGATACATGAACACATACATTATAGATCAATGACAGGTGATAGATGAGAAAAATAGACAATTTATAAATAAATACAGAGATAATAAATAATGCATACATACCTAATAAATAAATGATATAGATGATACATGTATACATACATATAGATAAATGATTGATAGTTACATACATATGCACATATACACATATACTTAGATAATAGATAAATCATAGTCAAATACATAATAGATAATTGATAAATGCATACATAATAAATCGATCATAGATAGACAGACAGACAGACAGACAGACAGACAGACAGGCAGATGGCATACTGAATAGCACAATAACAAAGTAGACCTAGCATAAGTTTGTGGTTGGATCAGTGCTTACCTGCAATGTCACTACTTATGAAAACCAAGTGAACCATGAATATATATATGTACAAAACCCATGAGCATGATTCAAAGTTATAAATTTCCCTGATCAGTTTTAAAGACTCTTCTCTCATACTTTCCAGCTTTGACTTTGTTTTTTTGTTTATTTCTTTGTTCACTTTGTTTTATTTTCTAGGATGTACCAAAAAAAAAAAAAAAAAAAAAAAAAAAAGCCACTGTGTTTAATGGAGTCCTTCCCATTTCAAACAGTGAATGCAGCAGACAAGTCACTGACACAAGAGACGACGGCTTTGCTATCTGTGATAGCTGGAGAAGAAATTACCTTAGAGATATGTGTATTTGCATCTGCCACTCAATTAGGGGTCCTGGAGCCAACCGTGCATAAATAGCAGGAAGAGAAGTGCCACTCCAGGATGAAAGTTAGGACTATCAATTTGAAGAGTCGTTCTCAAAGAAGTGGCCCAATCTATATTTCTGTATTTAGTGAAAGCTGCTTGAAGTGGAAATCAATCTCTAAGTTAATTTGAATATGAAGCTGTTTGAGGATCCAAAGGTCTCATGGCACCTTAAAGCATTTTCTTACAAGATTCCATTAGGGATAAAAATATACCTATCAAATACAAAGGTTAAACACAGAACTTATCCAGAGTTCCACATGTTATATATTGATGCCAATGAAATTTAAACAGGTTTTCCCAATGCTTTTATACCATTCAGTATGAGATTAAAGACATTGAATATTAATAAATTAGCCGAAGCTGCTAGAATGGTTCTCAGATCCATCCTCTGGCAGCTTTCTGTCTATAAATGGTATTTGTGATGTTCAAGGAGAAATCGCTGGACTTACCCAGGCCTTGGTCTTACGTGCTACTATACAAATATGATCACTGGCAAAATAATGGTGCAATTCTTTTGGTGTAGCAAACTCTTGCTTTCTGATTTTATGTGAGACCTGCTCCACTGGAAAGAATTTTATATCTGACACTGTAATCGGATTGATGGAATTGTGGTATGGTATTCTTATGGTTCAGAGGTCAGAGGCTCTGAGGTAAAATCTGCAGTTGTTATATTGCTAAATGGTCATGCTGTTATCTAAATCTTTCTGTTTATAGCCACAGACATGGACTGTTCACAATCTTGGTCAGAGAAACTTTTTTGTACAGTGGGCAGCAGTCAGTGGAGAGATGCATGACTGGTCACATGGCTAAGAATATGTGATCAAGTGTCAGACCCACAGCTATAACACAACCTCTACCACCATGGCCTAGGGAACATCTCAAAAGAGGAATCAGAAAGAGAGTTTAGAAACAATAACTACAAGCAACTAAAGACTGCTAGGAGGGGAAAGACTGTCTTCCCAGTAATGACCTCTACAAGTTATTCAATATACAGTGGCCATATATTCATAAGCCACACTAAGCCACACCCTCAGCAGGTTGTATTTATATATTTATGAATAATGAATATATATAGATACATATATATACATACACAAATATATATATACATATAAAATCAAAGAAGCCATTATTTTAAGAGGGAATAGGATAAAGAAACAAAAGGGGACTCATTGGATGGGAAAGGTCTATTTACATTTTATTTATTTTTTTTTAAACGATTTTATTTTTCAAAACAAAGATAGATGTAAAGATTTTAAACATTTTTTGCTTAAAATTATACATTTTTGTCAGTACTGTTTTTTCAGACATTAAAATAAATTTTACATAAAACCATGTGAATATGTTTTTTAGTCGGTACTTGATTTTTTTCAAGGGCTTGACAGTATGCATTGAAAACGTACTAGTTGCAATAAGCGTAAAGTACATGCAAAACAAAACGCAAAATGGAAATAGTCAAAGTCTTCTTGTTTTGTGAATATATGTATAGTTTTTGTTTTCTTTATTTCTTGGACTTCATACAGTCTGTGAGTTGTTTCTTGGGGAGTGCAAGCCTCTGGGGTTAGCATCCCACTATCAGTGACTGCATATTATGTCTGTTCTTTTGTGACTGGGTTATCTCACTCAGGATGATCTTCTCTAGATGCAGCCATTTTCTTAAGAATTTGGTTAAGTCATTGTTTCTGGTGGCTGAGTAGTATTCCATTGTGTATATGTACCACAATTTTTGTATCCATTCGTCTTCTGAAGGACATCTGGGTTCCTTCCAGCTTCTGGCTATTATAAATAGAGCCGCTATGAACATTGTGGTGCATATATCTTTGTTGTGTATTAAAGTGTCTCTGGGGTATATGCCCAGAAGTGGAATAGCTGGGTCTTCAGGTAGTACTATATCCAATTTTCTGAGGTATTGCCAGACAGATTTCCAGAGTGGTTGTATTAGCTTGCAACCCCACCAACAGTGGAGAAGTGTTCCTATTTCTCCGCAGCCTCGCCAGCATCTGCTGTCATCTGAGTTTTGGATCTTGGCCAATCTGACTGGAGTGAGGTGGAATCTTAGGGTTGTTTTGATTTGCATTTCCCTGACAGCTAAGGATGTCGAGCACTTCCTCAGATGTTTTTCGGCCATTCTGAGTTCCTCAACTGAAAAAGATTTGTTTAGCTCTGTACCCCATTTTTTAATAGGGTTATTTGATTCTCTGGTGTCGAGCTTTTTGAGTTCCTTGTACACCTTAGATATTAGGCCTCTATCTGATGTGGTGTTGGTAAAGATCTTTTCCCATTCTGTTGGTTGCCGTATTGTTTTCTTGACGATGTCCTTAGCCTTACAGAAACTTTGCAATCTCATTAAGTCCCATTTGTTAATCTTTGACCTTAGAGCTTGAGCCATTGGTGTTTTGTTTAGGAAATTTTCTCCTGTGCCTATGTGTTCTAAGGTTTTCCCTACTTTCTCATCTAATAATTCCAGTGTATCAGGTTTAATGTGGAGATCTTTAATCCACTTACACTTGAGCTTTGTACAAGGAGATAAGAACGGGTCTATTTTCATTCTTTTGCATGTTGAGTGCCAGTTGGACCAGCACCATTTGTTGAATAGGCTGTCCTTTTTTCCATTGAATGTTTACTGCTCCTTTGTCAAAAATCAGGTGACCATATACATGAGGGCTCATTTCTGAATCTTCTATTCTATTCCATTGATCCACTTGCCTATTTGTGTACCAGTACCATGCAGTTTTCAGCACAATTGCCTTGTAATATAGCTTGAGGTTAGGGATAGTGATTCCCGCTGATGTTTTTTTGTTGTTGGGGATGGTTTTCGCTATTCTAGGTCTTTTGTTATTCCAGATGAAATTGCACATTGATCTTTCCAATTCCATGAAGAACTGGGTTGGAATTTTGATGGGGATTGCATTGAATCTGTAGATTGCTTTTGGTAGGATGGCCATTTTTAAGATGTTGATCTTTCCAATCCATGAGCATGGGAGATCTTTCCATTTTCTGAGATCCTCCTCAATTTCTTTCTTCAGAGGTTTGAAGTTCTTGTCATACAGGTCCTTCACTTCCTTAGTTAGAGTCACACCAAGGTATTTCATAGCTTTTGTAACTATTGTGAAGGGTACCTTTTCCCCAATTTCTTTCTCCACATGTTTGTTTTTTGAGTATAGGAATGCTACTGATTTGTTTGAGTTAATTTTGTATCCGGCCACTTTGCTGAACTTGTTTATCAGCTGTAGGAGTTCTCTGGTGGAATTTTTGGGGTCACTCAAGTACACTATCATGTCATCGGCAAAGAGTGATGTTTTTATCTCTTCCTTTCCGATTTGTATCCCCTAGATCTCCTTTTGCTGTCTAATTGCTCCAACCAGGACTTCCAGTACTATGTTGAATAGGTAGGGAGAGAGTGGGCAGTCCCTGATTGTCTTGTCGAGTCCCTGATTTTAGTGGGATTGCTTCAAGTTTCTCGCCATTAAGTTTGATGTTGGCTGTTGGTTTGCTGTATATTGCTTTTATTATGTTTAAATATGGGCCTTGGCTTCCTGTTCTTTCCAGGACTTTTAACATGAAGGGGTGTTGGATTTTGTCGAATGCTTTCTCAGCGTCTAGTGAGATGACCATGTGATTTTGGTCTTTAAGTTTGTTTATATGGTGGATTACATTGATGGATTTCCTTATGTTAAACCATCCCTGCATCCCAGGGATGAAGCCTACTTGGTCATGATGAATGATGGTTTTGATGTGTTCTTGGATTCGGTTTGCAAGGATTTTGTTGAGTATTTTTGCATCAATGTTCATAAGTGAGATTGGTCTGAAGTTCTCTTTCCTTGTAGGGTCTTTGTGTGGCTTAGGTATGAAGGTTATTGTAGCCTCAAAAAATGAGTTGGGTAATATTCCATCTGATTCTATCTTTTGGAATAGCTTGGTGAATATTGGTGTTATATCCCCAATAAATGTCTGATAAAATTCTGCACTGAACCCGTCTGGACCTGGGCTTTTTTTGGTTGGGAGGCTTTTGATGACTTCTTTTATTTCTTTAGGTGTTATAGGGTTATTTAGATGGTTTACTTGGTCCTGGTTCAACTTTGGTACCTTGTATCTGTCTAGGAATTCGTCCATTTCCTCCAGATTTTCCAATTTTGTGGAGTATAAGTTTTTGTAGTAGGATCTGATGATTTCTTGAATTTCCTTAGTTTCAGTTGTTATGTCACCACTTTCCTTTCTGATTTTGTTAATTTGGATACTCTCTCTTTGCCCTTTAGTTAGTCTGGCTAGGGGTTTATCAATCTTGTTGATTTTCTCAAAGAACCAACTCTTTGTTTTGTTGATTTTTTCAATGTTTTTTTTTGTTTCTATTTGGTCTAGTTCTGCCCTAATTTTGATTATTTCTTGCCGTCTACTCTTTTTGGGTAAATCTGCTTCCTTTTGTTCTAGGGCTTTTAGCTGTGCT
Organism: Micromys minutus; assembly: GCF_963924665.1. NCBI lineage: Eukaryota > Metazoa > Chordata > Mammalia > Rodentia > Muridae > Micromys > Micromys minutus. The sequence continues at coordinate 19,060,872 of NC_137960.1, read as the reverse complement.
GTCAGGTTGCTGATGTGAGCTCTCTCCAGTTTCTTCTTGGAAGCACTTAGAGCAATGAGTTTTCCTCTCAATACTGCTTTCATTGCATCCCATAGGTTTGGGTATGTTGTGTTTTCGTTTTCGTTGAATTCTAGAAAATCCTTAATTTCTTTCTTTATTTCTTCTTTGACCCTGCTATCCTTTAGCAGAGTGTTGTTTAGTTTCCATGTGTATGTGGGCATTTTGTTGTCTTTGTTGTTGTTAAAGACCAGCCGTAGACCATGGTGATCTGAGAGAATGCATGGGAGTATTTCAATCTTCTTATATCGATGAAGGCTCGTTCTGTGTCCAATTATGTGGTCAATTTTCGAGAAGGTGCCATGGGGTGGTGAGAAGAAGGTGTATTCTTTTACTTTAGGATAGTATGTTCTGTATATATCTATTAATTTTAGTTGGTTCAAAGTCTCTGCTAGTTTTGCAGTGTCCTTGTTCAGTTTTTGTTTCCCTGATCTGTCCATTGGTGAGAGTGGGGTGTTAAAGTCTCCCACTATTATTGTGTGGGGTGAAATGTATTTTTTGAGCTTTAGTAGAGTTTCTTTTATGAATGTGGGTGATTTTTTACTTGGAGCATATATGTTAAGGATTGAGAGTTCCTCCTGACAGATTTCCCCGGTAATGAGTAAAAAGTGTCCTTCTTTATCTTTTTTGATAACTTTTGGTTGGAAATTTACTTTATTCGATATTAGAATAGCCACTCCAGCTTTCTTCTTGGAGCTGTTTGCTTGGAAGTTTTTTTCCCACCCTTTTACTGTGAGATAGTGTCTGTCTCTGTCTCTGAGATGAGTTTCCTGTATGCAGCAAAAGGCTGGATTTTGTTTATGTATCCAGTCTGATAGTCTGTGTCTCTTTATTGGGGAGTTGAGCCCATTTATGTTAATAGATATCAAGGAATAATTGTTTCTGTATCCTGCCATTTTTGCTTTTTTGGGTTGAGTTGTGTCCGTGATTTTTTTCTTTTTTTAGTTTTCTTGTTTAGGAGTTTTCTTGTTTTTACTAGGCTGTATTTTCCCTCCTTGTATTGGGTTTTCCACCTGTAATTCGTTGTAGTGCTGGGTTTGTGGTCATATATTGTGTGAATTTTGATTTTTCTTGAAATATCTTTGTCTCTCCATCGATGGTGATTGATAGTTTTGCTGGGTATAGCAGCTTGGGCTGGCACTTGTGCTCTCTTAAGGAGTGCATGATGTCTGTCCAGGCTCTTCTAGCTTTCATAGTCTCTGCTGAGAAATCGGGTGTGAGTCTGATTGGTCTGCCTTTATAAGTTACCTGACCTTTTTCCCTTACTGCTTTTAGTATTCTTTCTTTACTTTGGGCACTTGATGTTTTTACTATTATGTGTCGGGAGGTATTTCTTTTCTGGTCCAACCTATTTGGAGTTCTGAAGGCTTCTTTTATGCTCGTGGTCATCTCATTCTTGAGGGTAGGGAAGTTTTCTTCTATGATTTTGTTGAAGATATTTACTGTGCCTCTTAGTTGATACTCTTCTCCCTCTTCTATTCCTATTATCCTTAGGTTCGGTCTTCTCATTGTGTCTTGTATTTCCTGGACATTTTGGGTTAGGAGCTTTTTGTTTTTTGCATCTTCTCTGGCTGTTTTGTCTATGTTTGCAATGTTGTCTTCTGCCCCCGAGATTCTCTCCTCGATCTCTTGTAATCTGTTGGAAATGCTTGCTTCTGTGACTCCTGATTTCTTTTTTTGGTGTTCTGACTCTAGGGTTATCTCTTTTAGCGCTTTTTTTATTGTGTCAATTTCTGTTTTAATTTCCCTCTTCCATTCCTTTATTTCCTTGGTTCTGTTTTCGTCTCGTTCTTTGAGTTCTTTGAGTGTTTTTCTTGTTTCTTCTTTAAAAGCTTCTGAATCTTTTTGCTTTTCCTCCCTTTCTTGTTTAAGTAACTCTATCAGCGTCTTGAGGCATGTTTTCAGGTCTGTGTCTTCTTTCTCTGGAGTGTTTGGAATTCCTATGTTTGCTACTATCGGAGAGCTGGGTTCTGGTGTTGCTAGATTGTCTTGGTTTCCTTGGGATATACTCTTTCTCTTTCCTCTTGCCATTTTGTTGTCAGTGATATGTTCTTGCCTTTCCCTTGTATCTGGTCTGTGTCCCTGGTACACTTTCCGTGTGCACTTCTCAGAGATCTCTCTACTCCCCAGCATCCCAGGTTCAGGGTGGCAGCTGGGCCAGGCTCTGCTCTGCGTACTGAACTCACCACCGGGTGGGAACAGATGTTCCTAAGATTTGTTCCTGGTCACAGTAGCTCAGCCTGTATGAGCCGCCTTTCCGGCTGGTGGTTGGGCCAGGCTCTGCTCTGCGACCTGAAGTCGTCTCCGGGTGGGAACAGAAGTTCCTAAGATCTGTTCACGGTTACTGGATCGGGGAGGACAGGGCAGGTCAGGGCAGGGGGTGCCCTTTCCGTGTGCACTCCGCAGAGATCCCTCTGCTCCCCCGCAGCCTAGGTCTCCCACTCACCAGTTGCTCAGCCTGTACGAGCCGCCTTTCTGGCTGGAGCCGCCTTTCCAGCTGGTGGTTGGGCCAGGCTCTGCTCTGCGACCTGAAGTCCTCCCTGGGTGGGAACAGAAGTTCCTAAGATCTGTTCCAGGTCTCAGTAGCTCAGCCTGTACGAGCCGCCTTTCTGGCTGGAGCCTCCTTTCCGGCTGGTGGTTGGGCCAGGCTCTGCTCTGCGACCTGAAGTCCTCTCTGGGTGGGAACAGAAGTTCCTAAGATCTGTTTCAGGTCTCAGTAGCTCAGCCTGTACGAGCCGCCTTTCTGGCTGGAGCCCCCTTTCCGGCTGGTGGTTGGGCCAGGCTCTGCTCTGCGACCTCTCTATTTACATTTTAAATTAAAATAATAAATTTTGTGGAACAACAAGAAGAAATATAAGACCTGGAGAATTCTGGGTAAAATCTTCTCAACATGACATTGGTTATCAACTCCATGAGTGGACAGCAGACAGCACAAGAGCTAAAAAACATGAAGTCAGACATACAGCCCAGATAGAGAAGTTCTAAACCTTAGTAAACTGTTGTTTTCTATAGGAGGGAGAATTATTCTTTTGAGAGTTTTGGCCTCTCAGAGGTTTCCAATGGGTGACCCTACCCCATTCGGGTATGGGTATTACTAACTGGACTTGTTGGGTTATAATGTAATAAATAGATATAAAGTTGTTTGTTGGGAGAATAAGGGTGATGTTAGAAGGGGTAAAGTAGTAGATATGATTATGTTTCACAGTATACACATACAAAATTCTCAAAAATAGAGAAAAAATCTCAAAGTTACAAAATATTCAATATTACTAACATCTTATTTAAATCAAACTGCATCTATTGTGTGGCTTTGAAGTTGTAACTTATAAGTAGTGATTTATAGTAGGAACATGGTTTCCTTCTTGATTATCTATTCATTTGACCTCTTAGAGAGCAGAGTAATGCAGAATTTTGAAGTGCTTTTGTGAGTATGCTGCTTCTTATAAGATATGTGTGGATAAGAGACATGAAAATGTCATGTACAACTAGAAAGTAAATAAATAAATGAATGAATAAATGAATGAATGAATGAATGAATGAATGAATAAATAAATAAATAAATAAATAAATAAATAGCCAATTTAAAATACTAGTAAAAGAAACTGAGGGAAAGGAGGCTCAGTGACCCACCCAAATTTGTACCCATCTCAAGGGAAAGCTCAAAGGCTTGACACTATAATAATATAATAATATAATGGTGAAGATGTACTTACAGTCAAGAGCCTAGCATGGCTGCCATCTAGATGCCCAAGAAGCATCTGATTGAGACAGAAGCAGATACTTACACCTAACCAATGGTCTGAAGTTAAGAAACCCTGTGGTTGAGGTCAGGAAAGGCTGGAAAAAGCTGAGGAGGAGGATGACCTAATAGGAAGACCAGCAGTCTCAAAAACCTGGACCTCTGTGATCTCTCAGACACTGAGCCACCAAACAGGCAGCATACACTAGCTGGGACAGAGGCCCCCTGACATATATACACCAGAGGACTGCCTGGTCTAGCCTCAATGAGAGAAGATGCACCTAACCATTGAGAGACTTGAGGCCCCAGAGGCCACAGAGAATGGGAAGGCTTAATGGGGTGTGAGGATGTGTGGAGGTGTAAAGACATCCTCTTGAAGACAAAAGAAGAGGAATGGCATGAGGATCTATCAGAGGGAAGACTGGAAGGGAGGTAATGGTTGTACTGGAAAAAAAAGATTAATATAATTAAAAAACTTACATTTAACAAAACAAAAAATACTAGTAGAGAATCTCCACTCACTAATTCAATGTCAAAGAATTCACAGAACAAATACACACTTAATAAAAGAGTAAAATTAAAGAAAAAAAATACCTTAATGGTTTTAAAATCCATTAATACACATTAATCTAATATTAGGAATTTTTAATTGCAAAATAACTTCGATGTGACTATACACAAAGGAGGAGAGGATTTTTTATGTAAATCAGGTGGAGATCTGCCTCGAGGAATAAGAAAGTCTTTACATCAGGAAACACTTGTGTTTCATGCCGAAGGTGGACACATCTGCACACAGATAACTGGGCAAATGGAGCTCTCACAGAAGGGGCATCGAAAGTCCGACAGGGACCTGCTGTGTCAAGATCATGAAGATTTCATCGAGGAGAAAAATGAAGACACTGTGAATAGCAACCACCTAATGCACAGTTGAAAGACATTGTAGCTGGGCATTGTCAAACATCATTAATTTCAGCACTCAGAAGGCAGAGGCAGGCAGATCTCTAAGTCTGAGGACAGCCTGCTCTATAGAGGGAGTTCCAGGACAGCTAGAACTACACAGAGAAACTCTGTCTGGACAAAACAAATGACAATGTAATGTGTGTTATTGTTGTTGGTGGTGGTGATGTTGCTTTGTTTCTTTGATTTGAAGATACTGTGTTAACTAAGGATCTTTAAGCTCACCTCATACTCATACATGCGTTGTGCTGGGGTAACCTTGCCATAAAGGTAGCAGTTCCCCATGACCACATGGATTTCTGAGCATGGCTTAAAATGGGCACTCCCTTTCTCAGCAGGGTTTTACTGTGTCTGCCAGTTTTTGTCTTGAGAGTGTCCATGTACACTGGTGGCTGGCCTTATCTCAACTCTGACCTTATATGGAGCTCTCTACAAGGCTACTTAACCCAGCAAACACGTTCCACTCTGGCTTCCTGCCCTCATGATAATTAGGTGATATACTATAACCAATTAGCCCTTCCTACTCACTTGATACCATGACCAATTAGCCCTTTCCAGAACCCATACCCTAAAAAAGCCATTTTACAGCCTAGCCTATTCCTAGGAACAATAAAGTAAATTTATCTTCACTGAAGCTGTCTCTGGTGGTCATCTGCACATACTCCAGGCTGTCTGAACCCTGGTGTCTGTCTCTAATCCACTTCTCCCTTCAGGCTGATCGCCTCTGGGTAGAAAGGGAACAGAGGTGGCACAGAGATCCACCAGCCTCTGCCTCCAGAGTGTTAGCATCAAATGGGTGGGTTTGACACTGCATACATCTATATGAGCAGGTATCATGCCCATTTAATTATCAGAAAGAAGAGGGAGCTTCATTCTGTCTTGATTAATGAGAAACTTGGGGTTCAGAAACAGTGGAGAAGGTTGCTCAGAAGTCTGTATAAATCGTGATATGCTATGAGAAATCAGGAAAACAACAATATTTAGGAACATATTAGGTGAGACTTTGATATATTGTTATTATTACTGTTGAAAAGAGAATGACCAGAGTCAATCTGAGGTTTTAGTAAAATAATTTGGTAACTTCATAAAGGCTATAGTTTATAAATGAAGGACAAAAAAGTTCTGAAAAGGCTGTTGACACAGTGACCTAATAACTAAGATTGTAATTAATGTTTAGAGATTTTCTTATTTTTTAAACAGATAAATGATTTGTTTCTCATGAGCTTAGTTTCTCAAGCTATGGTTTGGTATCATGCAAAATATCTTGACAGTAAATATTTTACATGTTCAAATGTGACACCCTTACATTTAATTGCTACAAATGTGCATATATATTATATATAATATGTATATATATATATATATATGATGCATGTCTGATAATGTAAACTTTGAGTAATCTTAATATCATACGATGCATATTATACAGATAGAGAAATATCAAGTGTGTCAGATGTTGCTCATGATTGACAGATATATGAAATGAACATACTGCTCCAAAGTATTTCTGAAATATAATGTGCTGCACCATAAAAGTCAATATATGATTAAAGTTAGGGTTCAAATGCCTAAATATTTGTTTTTAAAGAAAGACATGGAAGACAAAAGATTTGAACTATTTACGTTTTAGAGGCTTCTTATCAGCAATAGTGCTTCCTTGAAGAATCAGGAGGCTCATAATTTATCGATGATGTTACTTCCTCTTCAAAATGCTTCTCCAAATAAAACTATTATTTACCAAATGGCTTAATTAAAATAAATGAATCCCAAAGAAATATATAATCTATTCCATGCTCACTCTAAATAGTTTCTCTGATCATTCAAAATAGATGCTAGATAGCTATTTCTAAAATTGTATCCCTTGGCTCCGCATCTGGAGACCAAAAGTGGATCCTTAGCAGACCCAGCCATTTGAGGAGCTGTGTTTGTTCATCCCACCACACCCCATTACTACTAAAAGAACAAAACAGTAATTTTTTATATATGTAATTACTGGAGACATTTAAACATTTACAACAAACTTAAGCTGTGAGCTCTTAAATATGAATTCTGTTATTATTCACCTAAGGATATCAGAACTCAGTGTTTGGCTGAGCTCAGCCGAATTGAATCAAAGTTGAGAACAGCAAACATCCATGGGAGAAAAGTAAACTTGAATACTATACCTAAAATTTTTCCCTAGCATCTGATGTTAATTTTTCCCTCTATTAGGACAAAAAATTAATTTCATCATTATAAAAATTTGAAGATGACACATTTATCCTTAAAAACTTAAAGACAGAGAACCACCAAATGTATATGTTGTGGAAGAATAGCCCTGTCTAGCAGAATCTGATCATGGGGCAGTGATGGGGTTTTAAGACAATGAGCAAGGTCACTTAAAGACAAAATACTTGGCTGGTACTTCAACACAAATACTAGATTCTATTGATGAGAATTACTGCTAAATCATTCCCCATGACAGGGTGAAGTAATAATTCCTTATCTTTTGATAGGAATATCTGCAAAGTCACATTGAAAAGGATCTAGATAGAGGACAAGGCACAGACCTGAGACATTTTTTATAATCAGTCTTTCAAAGCAGGTTGAATCTTAAAGCTTACTTCCCATCCCATCTAGGAAGGTCACCTGCGTAAAATTAGCAAGAGCAGAGAACAGGTCCCTTGAGGAACAGACATTGAGTTTACAGAGAAGTCATTCCCCACGTGGTATTTCAGTAGATCTTGTCTACAGGATAGCCTCCTACCTATAGGACCCCTGATAAATACAATGATAAACTTTGTTACTATGGTGAGAGCTGAGAAATTTCACAGCAGAAATAGAATAAATCCACTTTTTTGGTTATTACACTTAAATCAGGCTGTATACCATAGTATGAGTAATAATTAGCCTCCTCTGCTTTTCAATGTATTTTAGATGCTTCTCCCTTCATAGAGTAATGATATTTGATGATGCACGGTTCCACTAATTTTATCTCCTTAACCTAGTCAAGAATTTATGGCGAAGAAAATGAATTAATGGGAACTTATCTTAGCTTTTGATATTCAAATGAGAGGAATACCATTTATAGATCAAGCTGCCTCTCTACTGGTATTATATAAGCAAACAGAACTTGATATCCTCTATGTTGGTGATTTTTTTTAACTGTCTTTACTTAGTTGTGCCAGAAAACAATAGTAGATTCAAGAAAATAGTTAGCACAAGCCAACTATTTTAAGAATTATTTGATAGGAATGTTATGTACAGAAGAAAATTCTGTAAGACTGCCTTTTTAATGTCTAAATTGATTTACTGTGAATACTGTCTGGAGCAACAAAAGAGAACCAGAAAAACCATTGGTTAGAGACTAGAGAAGCTAGAGCTGAAAAGAAGACAAGATATGAGCTTAGAGAAAGGACCAGAGGATGCTTAAAATAACTTATCACTGATACTGGGAAGCTCATTTTCTGGTGAGGTGATTTGAAAACGAGCTAAGTATTAAGCCATATGAAAATTCTGAAACAGACATGTTTGGAGAGAAAAAAATCAGTGGTGGTCCCTGGGGAGCAGTTACACTGGATAAACATGACTTGGGGAAAACAAAGAGCTCATTACACTGATGTATCATCAATAGAGCTGAGCACTGGCCCAAACAAGAACCTGAACTGAAACAATCTTACATAACTATTAGGGAATGTTCACTTTAGGTGAAATTATCCAAAATGTTCGGAGTGTGTTGTTCAATGTGGCATAAAGTCACACAAATAACTTTACTATCCTATGTGCTTCATGATCAATTTCATTAGTTATCCTTTCCGCAGCTCGCCTGAAGGCTATAGTGTGCAAATCATTCTGTTATCCCATTGAAAGTACATTAAGTCTTTCAAGTTTAATGCTCTAGGGAGGCACCGGGTCTCTTAGAGTGGTAATTTACTAAATAGTCCTGTGGGGTGCTGTCCTCAGTAGCACCAGAGAAGTGAACTGGAGCAAAGAATTAAGTGACTGCCCTAAATTCAAAAGGCGTATTGTGCAAATGCGGGTGTTGAAGCAGTAAACACAGGGCAGGGCTATAGCATGAAAGGAAAAGAGGGTTTCCCCTTGATAATATCAGCTTTCTAATTGACGAGCAAAAAGGGAAGTAACATCTAAAAGGCAAACAATTTTGCTAATTAAATCAACAGGATCTCTGATGTCTTCTCCAAAAGCATCCAATATTTTGGGCTGTTTAAATCCATTTTTGCCTTCTTGAAAAGAACTATACAGAAAGTGGGGATTCTCTGGTAAACATATTTTATTCTAAAGTACATTTTTTTAAAAAAAATATATAACAAAGGACTTCTGTCATACTTACAAAGCAACATATCTTCACATGAAAGGACTTTACTTTGCATTCATTTAAGCTGTCCTGTCTGACAAAATAGCCCATGTTTAATAACCTTAAAAATGACAGGAAGAACTCAATTCAGTTGCCCCCCCCCCGATTCACCTACAACATTTTATATTGAGAAGTTGTAATATTTTCCAGGGCATCCATTAGGATGACTGTATTTAAAGTAATAAGTGGTTTAATGGCATTTCCAGTGCTAGAAGTACATACTAGTCATAAAAGTATAGATACTGTGTAGGAGCTGATTAGCCTTAAAAAATATGTCCAGAAGATGTGTAGACACTAAGAAATGTCTACAAAATAGGAAACTTCTAATCAGCTTGACTAAATAAACATAACACAGTATATTTATCACTATGGTTGTCTATCTGAAAAATAATTTCATTAAACAAACCTTACTACATAAATGAGTATAAAACTATAGTGTTGACCCATGAACACAATATTTAATATTTTGCAGCAATTTAATGTAGACAAGAAAATATCTCAACTGAATTAATTCAAGATATTTAACTAAGTAAATATTAGTCATATTTGTTGAGAAGGATCCAAATTAAAAAATTTACATAATTCTTAGTAATTTTTTGTTTGCTTTTTAATTATTTCTTGTTTAGCTTTTATGTGCTATCATGGTTTCTATAAGTTCATATGTGCATTAGTCACTATTTCTGCCTAGGAAATACTGTTTTCTTTTGTATCATCCATCATATCTGTCTCTTCCAATATTTCTGCATCTTCCATGTTGTCCTGAAACCTAAAAGGAGGAGTTTGATGACATCCCATTAAGCCTGAGTGTTCCAAGGTCTTATTCAAATTCTATGCCATGGCCCGGTTTTGGGACTCTTTGTTAATTCATAGCTCTTACAAGAAGAAGCTTCTCTGATGAGGGATGAGTGAGTAACTAATGTTCAAATGTATCAGTTTGTAATTTGGTATCAGTTTATTGCTATATACCCTAAACAAATAACAAAAGTAGGTTCTCTACTAGGCCCATGAAAAACATAGCTTCAGGCTCTTGACCACTTCAACAGTGTCAAGCATCAGTTCCATCTCAGGGAATAGACACTAAATTCAAGCAGAAAGTATTTAGGTACTCCAATAATATTCATGCCACAATTGCAATAGTGTGCCTTGAAGCTAGGCCACTGTTGTAGGTCCTTGAAAAGTGCAAACACAAAATGTAGCTTGATGACTTTCACCTACCACTCACTCCCTCTCTATACTTTACCTCCAAACCCTTTCCCAATACACCACTCTCCAAGCTCCATGTCATTCTTTTATTAATAGAAACTGTGTTGAATTAGTGCTCCCCATGGGTGCATAGATATTGGTTCATACACTAGGGTATAGACAACCCACCAGTGGCCAATCCTCAAGTAAAACTATTTATCTATCTCCAAGAGGCTTCAACTACTACTAATGAGGCTGTAGAGCCTCACTAACCTCTATCATATCTACATATTTTCTTACATACTCATCATCCTCCACTTCTTACCTTTTAACTCTCTTCTACAACAGTCCCTATGTTACTGGAGCATAAGGCTGATACAGGTGTCATATCTATGTCTAAGCTCACAGTTGCTTATTCTCATAACATTAAGCAGTTACGTGATTCTCTGCTTTAACAACATGAACTTGTATAACCCAGGGAGAATTCAAACACACTAAGTAGTTGAAAGTACACTTGAAGTATCCATGCTTCTGCATTCACCTTCCAAGTGCTAGGATTACAGACATGTACTATCATACCAGGTTTATGGGATGATGAGGATGAAACTAAGGGTTTTAAGCAATACATAAGCACTCTACTAGCTGATCTTGTGTTCATAGCCCTACCTACAGATCCATTTTCTATCATGCTAAAAAGAGGTAAAAACGTTAATAACAAAGCTCAGTAATTAGTTGGTGCCAGCAGTCATGTGTCACTTGGCCATCACCTTCTAGGAACACAGCATTTGCTGGGATGCTTATCTGCTTTGAAGGATAAATAATGTTAGATCTCATTTATCATTCTCTTCCTCAAAACATGTTATTTATATCAAACAATGTCAATTATTAATTCTATTCAAAATTGTTGTTTAAAAAACCTGTTATCTAGTTTTTAAGTAGAACTATAGTTACATCTGCAAGACAAATACACATTTATCTGTAGTACACCAAAACAATATATCCCATTTATGCTTACAGAACCCTTAGATCTGGAATACTCTGTTTGTATAGAAATGCTTAATTGCATATTTTTGATTGTCATTAATATAAAAAAGGCAGTTCGATTTGAATTATATTATGACTGTCTTCTGTTTCATGTCAGTTTATACATGCAGAAAAATACGGTTCAATGAAGAATTTTCACAAATTAATGCAACGAAAAATTTTTATCTTTTACTCTTGATATTTTACACATTGAATTATAGCTTATATAAAGCCAAAATGATCAAAGTAAACATTTTTGTTTACTATAGAGATATTTTCCTAATATAGAAACAATTCTGATTGTTAGTACACTAAAATAAAATCAATCAAATCACAGCGATAATGCTAAAATCAAAGTCCATGTGAAAGGGGAGGTCAGATTTTATGTTGAAATCTAAGTATATTTAATTAATTACTTAAAGAATTACTTTAATTAATTTAAATAGGTAATTAAATTAATTAATTAAAATAATTACTCATCTCTGTCTTCCAGGACAACATGACATGTGGCATTGTGAATTTTGGTGTCTTTAGCAAGTTTGAACTCCAGGAAATGTGTATGTCTGACACTCTGATGATGTACTCACATATTCATATGTTTTTAGTCTTTTTACATAGTACTTCAATTCTTCCATTGAACATACGGCCATAAAACATCATCAATAGCCAAATACCACATTGGGTAGCATACGGAAGTAACAAGTGCCAGCCTCTTCTGCTAGATAGGAAGCTTCATATAAACAACACTCTGAAATGGAGAATCTTATGTTTGTCAAAATGACTCCAATGCCAGGAGTACATTTCTAAGGATTATAATATATTATACTGTATCCATTAACAATGGCAATAGAGCTGGTGGAAATAAGTTAGCAGTGTATGCTCATTACAGAAGGAAGTGACTAGAGAGTTTCACTCTTAAATTCCTTTACTCATTAGTAAACATGAATGTGAACCTTAGGCAAATTTAAGGATCCATGGATTTAACATGCAGACAATAATCTCAGACATTGTCTTCCTATATGCTGAAAAAGAAATCACATAAGGAAACCATATCCATTTGAGTTGGCATTGTAATCAGTAAATTATTTGCATACCAAAGTCATGCATTGGACAATCTATGAGTTGTAATAGAACATTTCCTCTTCCACAGTAAGTAATGTGAAGATTTTTCACTCATGACAGGAAAACAGGTTCAAAAAGTTGTTGCAAGCACAGACACTGATATCAGCCTGACTCTATTCAAATCTTTGCTTCCAGTTTACTAATCATGTAGACAGACCTTGAGAGCGTCAGTTGATGCCTCTCTATTTCAATGCATGTAGTTGCAAAGTTGAGAAATAACAGTACAAACTTCCATGGGGGTTAGAGCAAACTCAAGGGGTTGCACAGATAAAACACTCTAAAGGATGCCTAGCAAATACAAAGTGTTGTAGAAACAAATATTCTAAATTTTATCTTAAGCATGTTATACACTGACTTTTCATTAGTGTGATGGATTGTAATACATAAAATAGAACATGAATTCAAATATGATGGCCCATGTTCTTTATTTAGTAAACAAAATATAAGTTTGTTTGGGTAAGAAAGTTAAACCCTGTAGTTGCAGAAAGGTATTGTCTAAGATACTGAATACTAAGGTGTCAAACAAATAATTTTGATTTGTTGCAAAGTTAGTACATAATAGAGATATGCATAGGACAGCTGCTCTCCTGGATGGGGTGGACTGTATCTTCACATGGGTATGTCTGTTTTGTTAGTTTTTGTTTAGACTGGTGTTTTATTTTGTTAGTAGTGTTTGAGGATAGTGACCAAAGACATATTTACCTAAAAGTGTGAGATGGGAAGTTTGGATCAATGTCACTGTTCTTTTGGCCCTATTGTAATGCCTTTGGAAAATTGGGTCACAGTTATCTGGGCTTCTTATGTGCTGTTTCTTAAAAATTTAGACAGAATTGTATGATCCAATTATACTTCTTAAATAATTCATGGAATTTGACTCAAACATGGAGTTTGACATGCTCTGGCTACCACCGTCAAATATTTTAGAGATGATATAAGGCACACACACACACACACACACACACACACATACACACACACACGACCCACAGTTTAAAGAAAAAGGGTCATTATATTAGTAGAAATTATGGCTTTTATGAAGATACCAGGTATTAATCTCACCACATAAAACCATGTTATTGTTCCAGGAGAAATGGCAGATAGAATTGAACACACAAGAAAATATAAGGAAGTCACATAAAGGAGATTCAAGCTTGGCTAGGAAGCAAAGGGAGACTAGAGCATAAAGAATGCCCACAATGTAGTTTCCACCTCAAGGAATGAGAGTGGCAGGGGAACTAGTTTGAGGATGGGTTGATTTGAGTGATTTAACTACCCTAAATGAGTAAAAGGTGTCACCCAAAGCCTAATATCTGCTCTTGTACTAATGATGCAACTGGTTACTAATTATGAGGAAAAAAATGGTGTGTAGGCTCTGAGTTAGTTGGTATTTCAAAAGGTCACAAGCAAAAAATAAATAAATCAATCTAATGTTATAGATTAGATAGCATCATGTTATACAAAGCAATATATGTCTGTTTGAGATACGTAGTGGTAAAATTAGTGCATTCAAGAAACAGAAGCAAGAATCAGGTCTCAGACGGTGTTTAAGTATGAAGTATATGCTCTCCTGTGAATATAAGCAAAGCAGACAGAAAACATATGCTCAAGAAAGGAACAATTTGGCCAATTATAGATTTCAAATTGTCGTCAAATACTTTCAGAGGCAAATTTAAGTACTTTTAAATAATATGTATATAACATTTGACTGGCTACATTAATTTTTTCAACATAAATAGTTTTATGAAATAAAAACCTGGGATATATTTCTACAAAATCAGTGCTATATTCTTTTAAATATCTGAATTACAGAAAATTGCATAAATTATATTAAAAATTTAATCATTCTATAATAAACAGGACAAATATTAAATTGTGTGAGTGTAGCATGTTCGGCCAGGTAATAGCCTAAGCTACATAATCAACTAGCCTCTCCTTTCCATCTTCTACCTCCTCCAACCTCCACACCTTCCCACATACATTGTATTCTTCCTAAGGTAGTTTCCAGAAGTCTTTAGAGGTGCTTGTGTTTCCAAAATTGTCAGTGATTGTCTAGGTTGTAGAGCAGTGGCTCTCAACTTGTGGGCTGCAATCACTTTGGTGGTCCAATGATGCTTTCTTGGGGATTCCCTAACATCAGAAAACAAAAATATTTATTACTATTCATGACAGTATCAAAATTACTGTTATGAAGTAGCAGCAATAGTAATTTTATGGCTGGGTGTCACCACAATATGAGGAATGATATTACAGATTTGCAGCATTAGGAAAGTTGAGAAGCATTGGAATAAAGTCACATAAAATCCTTGTGCACTTAGAAATGTACTCCTTCCCCTAAATTTCCACTTGGTCTTTATAATGTGGAGAAAATTCACTCACTTCTCACAGTCCTACATAATCCTCATTCGAAATGTTCCATCACCATCTCTAGGGTCATAAGAGACTTCTGAACTTCATGGTCTACTCTCTACTTGAGCTAAACACATTTTTAGAACCCAAGAAATACATGTGGAAATATTTTAGTATCAATTTTTAATGTTTCTTTAGAGTATCCTAGACCTTGATTTTTGTTGGTTTTATGTAAACTGTACTAATAAATTTTTAAAATATATCAGCACCTTACAAAAAAACTCCAACTTATAATGCAGGTCTCATGGGCAGAAATAAAAACACTGATATTCACAGTAGAGAGGTTTTGCAAAGACTAAATTATATATTATTGGCAGAAGTTAAATATTATATGTGAGAGACCTTAAGCTTTTAAAATTTGATTATTATGACTGTGGTATGACATGATTCACAGGATACCTAGATATATGCTTCAAATGTGCTTTGACATTCATGATATCAAATAACAACCAGTTAGGTAAAATGAAAACAGCATGGATATGGGTCAAGTGGTATATTCAACATTTCTACTACTTCCTGTAAAAAGAAATAAAGTTCAGCAAAAGAAGTCATTTACACAGATAAGGCAGACATGCTTTTTGAAGAAAATTTAAAAAACAATCTTAATCTTTTGCATTTCTAAGAACATATTGTCTGATATTAACAGTTTTCTCTCCTCAGAATTGTCATGGTCAGAGTGCAAAACGGCCACTCAGATCATCTGCCACCAGGAACAGCAGAGATTCAGGGACATAGGCCTGATGAGAAGCCGTTCCTACTAGCCGAGGTGCCGAGAGATCTCTTCAGAGAGATCTCTGCCAAGAATACTGAAAGTGTGCCCCCCACCCTGCTTGGTTCAAGGAACCAGTAACCTGGCATTGGGCTATTCCCATTCAGAGGACTTTGAGTGCAGAACGGGCGCTCAGATAATTCGCCACCAAGAACAAAGGATATCCAGGGACACAGGCCAGGTACAAGGGAGAGGTAAGAAAAATCACTGACAAAAAAACCACGTATAAACACAGACAACAAGATGGCAAGAGGAAAGCAAAAGAATGTACCCCAGGGAAACCAAGACAGGCTGGAAACACCAGAATACAGGTCTAACATCACAACAAACAGCAGAATGCCACACACTCCTGAAAAAGAAGACTCAGACCTGAAATCATACCTAAAGATGATGATAGAGATCCTTAAACAAGAACCGGAGGAAAAGCATAAAGAATTAGAAGCTTTAAAGGAGGAAATAAGAAAAACACTCTAAAAACTCAAAGAACTAGAGGAAAACAGAACCAAACAGATGAAGGAATGAAAGAAGGAATTTAAAATGGAAATGGACACAATAAAGAAAAAACTAAGAGACAACCATGGAGATAGAAAACCCAAAAATGAAATCAGGAGACAGAGATGCAAGCATTTCCAACAGACTAAGAGATGGAAGAGAGAATCTCTGGGGCCAAAGACAACATGGAAAACATAGACAAAACAGTCAGAGAAGATGCAAAAACAAAAATCTCCTAACCCAACTGTCCATTAGATCCAGGACACAATTAGAAGACCAAACCTAAGGATAATAGGAAGAGAAGAGGGCGAAGAATATCAACTAAGAGGAACATTAAATATCTTCAGCAAAATTGTAGAAAAAAAACTTCCCTACCATTAAGAATGAAATGACCACGAGCATAAAACAAGCCTACAAAACTCTAAATAGGTTGGACCAGAAAAGAAATTCCTCCAGACACATATTAGTCAAAATGCCAAGTGCCCAAAGAAAAGAAAAAATACAAAAAGCATTAAGGGAAAAAGTTCATGTAACATATAAAGGCAGACCAATCAGAATCACACCCGACTTCTCAACAGAGACTATGAAAGCGAGAAGAGCCTGGACAGACATCATGCAGACCCTAAGATAGCACAGGTGCCAGCCCAAGCTGCTATACCCAGCAAAACTCACAATCAACATAGATGGAGAGACTAAGACATTCCAAGAAAAACTAAATTTATACAATATCTGACCACAAACCCAGAACTACAACGAATTATAGGTGGAAAACCTAAGAAAACCAGGGGAACTACATCCTAATAAAAACAAGAAAACTCCTAAGCAAGAAAACTAAAAGAAGAAAGACATACAGGCACAATTCAACCTCCTCCAAAAACAAAAATAGTAGGAAACAGCAACCACTATTCCTTGATAGTTGTTAACATAAATGGACTCAATTCCCCAATAAAAAGATATAGGCTATCAGACTGGATACATAAACAAAACCCAGCATTTTGCTGCATACAGGAAACTCATCTCACAAAGACAGACACTATCTCAGAGTAAAAGGTTTGGAAAAAAACCTTCCAAGTAAATGGCCCCAAGAAGCAAGATAGAGTGGCCATTGTAATATCAAATAAATTAGATTTTCAACCAAAAGTTATCAAAAAATATAAGGAAGGACACCTTTTACTCATTACAGGGGAAATTTGTCAGGAGGAACTCTCAATTCTTAACATATATCCTCCAAATACAAAGGCATATATATTCAGAAAAGAAACCCTACTAAAGCTCAAAAAATACTCTGCGCCCCACACAATAATAGTGGGAGACCACAATACCCCACTCACACCAATATACAGATCACGGAAACAAAAACTGAGCAAGGACACTGTAAAAATAGCAGAGGTTATAAAACAACTGGAATTAATAGATATCTACAGAACATATTATCCTAAAACAAAAGAATACACCTTCTTCTCAGCACCTCACAGCACCTTCTCAAAAATTGACCACATAATTGGTCAAAAAATGAGCCCCAATAGATATAAGTAGATTGAAATACTCCCAAGCATCCTTTCAGATCACCATGATCTAAGGCTGGTCTTTAATAACAACACAGACAACAAAAAGTCCATATACACATGGTAACGAAACAATGCTCTATTAAATGATACAAGGGCCAAAGAAGTAATAAAGAAAGAAATTAAGGATTTTCTGGAATTCAATGAAAATGAAAACACAACTTACCCAAACTTATGGGATGCAATGAAAGCAGTACTGAGAGGAAAACTCAAGGCTCTGAGTGCTTCAAAAAGAAACTGGAGAGAGCATACATGAGCAACTTGACAGCCCTGGTTGAAAGCTCTACAACAAAAGGAAGCAGATACACCTAAGAGGAATAGATTGCAAGAAATAATGAAACTTAGGGCAGAAACAAACCAAATAGAAACAAAAAGAAGCATTGAAAGAAACAACAAATCCAAGAGCCAGTTCTTTGAGAAAATTAACAAGATTGATAAACCCATAGCCTGACTAACTAGAGGGCAAAGAGAGAGTATCCAAATTAACAAAACCACAAAGGAAAGTGGAAAAATAACAACTGAAACTGAGGAAATTCAAGAAATCATCAGATCCTACTACAAAAGCCTATACTCAACAAAGCTGGAAAATCTGGAGGAAATGGATGAATTCCTAGACCGATACAAAATATTAAGTTAAACCAGTAACAGGTAAACCATCTAAATAATACCATAACACCTAAAGAAATAGAAGCAGTCATTAAAAGCCTCGCAACTAATAAGGCCCATGTCCAGATGGGTTCAGTGCAGAATTTTATCAAACATGTTTTGAAAACATACTACCAATACTCTCCAAATTATTCCACAAAAAAGAATCAGATGCAACACTACCTAACTCAATTTTTGAGGCTAAAATAATCCTCGTTCCTAAACCACACAAAGACACTACAAGGAAAGAGAACGTCAGACCAATCTCACTTATGAACATTGATGCAAATATACTCCACAAAATTCTTGCAAACTAAATCCAAGAACACATCAAAATCATCATTCACCATGATCAAGTAGGCTTCATCCCTGGCTTGCAGGGATGGTTTAACATATGGAAATCCATCAATGTAATCCACCATATAAACAAATTCAAAGAAAAAAACCACATGGTCATCTTACTAGATGCTGAGAAAGCATTTGACAAAATTCAACAACCCTTCCTGTTAAAAGCCTTGGTAAGAACAGGAATCCAAGGCCCATATCTAAACATAATAAAAGCAATATACAGCAAACCAACAGCCAACATCAAACTTAATGGTGGGAAACTTGAAGCAATCCTACTAAAATCAGGGACTCGACAAGGCTGCCCATTCTCCCCCTACCTATTCAACATAGTACTGGAAGTCCTGGCTGGAGCAATAAGACAGGAAAATGAAATGTATGGTTTACAAATTGGAAAGGAATAGATAAAAACATCACTATTTGAAGATGACATGATAGTTTACTTAAGCCCACAAATTTCCCAAGAGAACTCCTGCAGCTGATAAACAAGTTCAGCAAAGTAGATGGATATAAAATTAACTTACACAAATCAGTAGCCTTCCTCTACTCAAAGAATAAACATTTGGAGAAAGAAATAGCGAAATGTTATCCTTCACAATAATCACACAAATAATATGAAATACATTGGTGTGATTCTAACTAAGCAAGGGAAGGACCTGCATAATTTCAGAGCTCTAATGAAGGAAATCAAGAAAGATCTCAGAAAATTGAACGATCTCCCATGTTCGTGGATTGGAAGGATCAACATTGTAAAAATGACCATCTTACCAAAAGCAATCTACAGATTCACTGCAATCCCCATTAAAATACCAATTCAATTCTTCATTGAGTTGGAAAGCACAATGTGTAATTTCATCTGGAATAACAAAAGACCTAGAATAGCATAACCAACCTCAACAACAAGAAAACATCTGCGGGGATCACTATCTCTGACCTCAAGCTATATTACAAGGCAATTGTGCTAAAATCTGCACGGTACTGGCACAGAAATATTTTCATGAATCAATGGAACAGAATAGAAGATCCAGATATGAGCCCTCACATATATGGTCACCTGATTTTTGACAAAGGTGCTGTCCAACATTCAATGGAAATAGGACAGCTTATTCAACAAATGGTGTTGGTCCAACTGGAACTAAGCATGCAGAAGAATAGACCCTTTCTTATCTCCTTGTGCAAAGCTCAAGTGTAAGTGGATCAAAGATCTCCACATTAAACCAGGTACACTGAAAGTATTAGATGAGAAAGTAGGGAAAACCTTAGAACACATAGGCACAGGAGTAAATTTTCTGACCAAAACACCAATGGCTCAAGCTCTAAGGTCAAAGATTAACAAATAGGACTTAATGAGATTGCAAAGTTTTTGTAAGTCTAAGAACACTGTCAAGTAAACAAAACTGCAGCCAACAGAGTGAGAGAATACCTTTACTAACCTCACATCTGCTAGAGGCCTAATATCCAAGGTATACAAAGAACTCAAGAAGCTAAACACCAGAGAATCAAACAACCCTATTGAAAGATAGGGTACAGAGCTAAACAAAAATTCTCAATTGAGGAATATCAAATGGCTGAGAAGCATTTAAGGAATCGACATCATTAAACAGGGAAATGCAAATCAAAACAACCCAGAGATTCCACCTCACCTCAAGTCAGATTGGCTAAGATCAAAAATTCATATGACAGCAGATACTGTCAAGGATATGGAGAAGGGGAACACTTCTCTACTGTTGGTGGGGTTGTAAACTGGTACAACCACTTTGGAAATCAGTCTGGCGATTCCTCAGAAAATTGGACATAGTACTACCTGATGACCCAGTTATTCCACTTTTGGACATTTACCCCAGAGACACTGCAACATACAGCAAAAACTCATGCAGCACAATGTTCATAGCAGCCCTATTTATAATAGCAAGAAGCTGGAAAGGACCCAGATGTTCTTCAGTAGATGAATGGATACAAAATAGTGGTAAATTTACACAATGGAGTACTACTCAGCAATCAGAAACAATGACCTTATGAGATTCTTAAGAAAATGGATGCATCTAGAGAGTATCATCCTGAGTGAGGTAACACAGTCACAAAAGAACAGACATAATATGCAGTCACTGATAATTGTATACTAATCCCAGAAAGCTCTGAACACCCCAGAAACAGTGTGAAGTTCAAGAAAAAAAAAAAACAGAAAAAAAAAACATTATGTTTACTCCTTACACACCAAAAAAACTGTGACTTATTCCAGGTTGCATCTTGTTTTACATGTACTTTATGCTTATTGTAACTACTAAGATCTTAATGCACACTATCATACCTTAAGAAAAGAAGCAAAGCAATGACAAAATGTATTCGTATAGTTTTATGCAAAAATGCTTAAAATTTATACATTTATCTTTGTTTTATTAAAAATAAAGTTCCTCAATTAAAAAAAGTAATGTAAAGCACAAAAAAGAGGTCATTTCAACAAAGTATTATACTCTCTTTATAAAACTTTCATTCAAGATGAAAAAGTAGAGTAAGATCCAACCCAAGAAACCCCATTTTTCAGTCCTTCTAAATGTCATCAGAAACAGCTAAATAGCAAAAAGAGGAGTAAAATTGTAAGTTGGCTGAAAGGGACGTCTTTTAGCTTAATTGATATGATATTTAACAATATGTACATTTATTAAAAGATCAAGATATAAGCTGGAACATGCATAAGTTTTACATTTAATAAGATGCGGGGAATTGACACCAGGCTTCATACATGTTAGGTAAGCACATGAATAATGAGGTCCCAACACAACTGAGGGACCGTCTGCACTCTGACCTGATCTACCATTAATGGTACAGCTATAAAAATAAAGACTGTTACACACTGAAAGAACTGAACAAGGCAACTTAAGACAACATGTCATCAATCTAAACCAGCCCAAACCCATTTGCATCACCAGTAGAGTTCTACAAACTTTGTGTTATAAATACATATCCATGTATATATTTCTCTAACTTTAAGATTCACTTGGATGTATCAAGAAGAGTGCTCTTGATGTAGTCATGAGATATGTAGTCATGAAAGAGCAGTGTTACTCCCAGATGGTATTATGGCTTGAATATGGAATATATTTCCAACCATCTCATGGCTCTGGACATTTGGTCCACACATAATGACAGTTTGGAAGAGGTGATACAACATTTGGGACTGTGTCTCAGCAGTAGTGGTTCCCTGGAAGGGGAAGGGAGAGCTTGGGGGTAATATCTGGTTCTTGTGCCACCCCAGGTAATATGCTTCCTCATCTACCAAGACATGGGAGGATCCTGCCTGAAATTTGCACACTAAGGATATAGCCCTGACAGTTGCTATGCTTCTCTTGCTGTGACAGACTACATCACTGAAACTGTGACAAACCTGGCTTCCAGTAAGTTGGGGTTTTTTTCCCAGAAATTTTGTGAATATGATGAAGTATTAATAATGAATAGAAATGATTAGAAAAATGTTAACAATTTATAAAATATATGAAGGACCATTTAAACAATTTTCAGATCACAAAGTTAAAAGGGGGCTGATGGTTAAACTGCCATAACTGAAAATTTTTATCTAGATATCTATGCTATGATAGTTAGGAAGAGACACCATGACCAAGGCAACACTTAGTGGTTTAATCCATTATCATCATGTCATGAAGCATGGCAGTGTCCAGGCAGGCATTGTGCTGGAAAGGTAGCTGAGAGATCTATATCTAGATCTGCAGTCAGCAGAAAGACAGGTGACACACTTAACCCAACAAGGCCTCACCTCCCAATCTGTCACTTCCTGTAAACCTACGGGGTGGGCAATTTATTTCAAACCACTACATTTGCTTACACCCAGAAACAAACAAACAAAAGTCCCCAGCCCTAATCAGAGAAGTTTCTGACAACAAATGCTGGTGAATACAATTGTAGATGACCAAGATGCAAAGAATAGGCTAAGGTTACATGCATAGAATAAGCTAAGGTTGTATGTATAGAATAAACAAAGACAGAATGCATTGAATATGATAATGTTGTAGATTCAGCACTAAAAAAG
Source organism: Micromys minutus (assembly GCF_963924665.1). Classification (NCBI taxonomy): domain Eukaryota; kingdom Metazoa; phylum Chordata; class Mammalia; order Rodentia; family Muridae; genus Micromys; species Micromys minutus. Next base: position 19,038,174 of record NC_137960.1, on the reverse strand, counting down.
ACATTTGAATCATTCTCTGTCTCAGAGAACACTGAGGAAGAAGGGGCAGGAAGATGTAAGAGATTGAAGACAAGATGGAGTGCTATAAAAATGCTACACTTTAAACTCACACAACTAGTACATCATAAACTCTCAATAGTTATAGGTACCTAAACTGAACCCACCCAAGTCTTGTCCTACCAATAATAATTTACAGAATGGGAACTTTCCTTTACTCTTTATCTATTGGCTACTGACAGGTTTTAGGAAAGGGTGAATCTCTTTCTGTAGTTGTATACATTAAGCTGAGCCACCAAGCTCTGATCTAAAGCCCAGAACCATGCTCACAGAGGGTTCATGTGCATGCTTCTCAGAACAGATGATGAGGCATAGGAATAAAAAAGATGAGGGTTAAAATAGCACACATATCTAAGCAGTGGATGAGTTAAAAGTTTTGTAGGAATTCATGTGAATGAGTAAGTCCTCAGGAATCACAGTGCTAAAGGGCACTAATCATCTTTACTCAAACACTAAAACACAGATCTTGAACCATGACAAGTTCTTTCTTCAAGAATGATGCAAAGAGCAGAATTAGGGGAATGATCATAATTCCAAAGGAATAAAAGGCCACATTGTAAAACTCCTAGATGCTGAAATATTAGTCATTGGCCATTTTCAATAAGGACAGAGCTACTTCTTTTGGAAACGACACAGATAGTGGAACATTCCTGCTAATTGTCATCACTTGCTGCTGTCAGTCTTTGAAATAGATAAATTCGACACAGAGACACAAGCCCAAACCTGGAGGCTTGGCATTCATTTCTTTATCAATAATTAGGACATCATCATGTTCCTCTGAGAAGTCTTGAGCTTCATACTGTTTTGTGTGCTTATAAAGAAATCTACATACCATGAGAGATATTGACTTGTGGCTGAGCTCAGGTATCTACTCAATTATCGATACCCTCGGAGTACAATTCAGTATTATCGCATTAAGTTTAATGGTGCTATAATGCCACTGCATTGTGTTAGAAAGCCTATATTATGAGTTTCTTGGCATACTGATGAAATCTGACCTAGTTCTGGGGTTTATGAGTCTGTGTAAAAACTTAACATTGAGCTTATTAGGGGAATAGGCTCCTGTACCAGAACTTTGCTGGCAAATACATGAGGATCTCTGTGAGTTCAAAGCCAGCATTGGTTGCAGAGTGAGTTCCAGGCCGGCCAAGGGTGCATAGTCTGATCGTGGCTCAAAAATACTTAATCTCTCAATCTCTTTATATTACAAGCCATCTCAGCAAATATGTAACTCTTGAGATCTTTAAAATAAAACTTATGTAACAGAAATAGCTCAAACTCACATTGAGAAGGAACCACTTGTTAATCAGTTAGCCTGAACACTGGTTTAAGAAGGAGGACATTTCCACACTTGTAGAGTAGTCTATAGTAGTCCCTCAAGTCAGGTGTTCATTTGACTACATTAGGCTCATGGTACTGGATTGTTCTTTATGTCCATCTTATTAGAGCATTGACAGGATAAAGTTCCTGAACACCAGAGGTGTCTGAGGTGCATCTTTCTTGTGAATTGAACCGAAAATGGAAGAACGACCTCGGGGAAGCTCATCTACTAGGGTAATATGAGAACTCTAGATATGACATTCAGTGTTTGACAGGTCGGTAATTTTCCTGTGCAGTAGATAGCAGTAGAGGAAGCACAGAACTGTTCATGTCTGAGCTCATTATCCCAAGTAATGAAGTGATGCAGAACCACACGGAAAATCAAGGAAGAAATAATTAAAACAAGCAGAACCAGTTAAAAAGAAAAAAAAGAGGTGTGCAGAGACTCCTAGTGAACAGAGAGGCAGACCTTACTCTATCAGCTTTTAACAGAGCATTTAGTTGCTACTTTTGCTTGCTGTAGAAAGCTCTAATTCCTGTTGGAATTGAACTCAAGTTAAGCATAACCTTAAGTTGTGCCACTGTAGTTGGGGCTGTCTTTGAGCATTCAGGCTGTTCCAAATGTAATCAGAAACAACAAAAACCTTATGGTATATGATAAATGTTTAGGACCACAACTTTGAGAACTGTTTTCTATAGAAAACATTCAACACAGGACTGAGCGATGCCTCTAAGATTAAGAACAGTTATTGCCTTTGCAGAGGACCTAGGTTTAGTTCCCAACACCTACTGGGGGCTGAGAACTTCAGTTCTAGAAGATACAATGCCCTTTTCTGGCTTCCATTGACAGTGCACACACATGGTAAATAACACCTACAAGCTAAAATACATGTATACATACAAAATAAATAAATCTTAAAAAGCAACTTTACTTAGAAGGTACCCCATTAGCCAAATGAAAAGGGAATATCACAAGCCAAAAAAACAGAATATTTCACCTAAGCTAGAAAATCCTTCTGATCTCCATTAGTGAAGTTCTCAATTTGTACCATATACATGTGAAAACTAGTTTTAAGTTCATAAGAGTTATTTTGATAGCATGCACAATTTCTACTCTTATCTCTTCACTTTATTTCAAGTCACTACTGGAAACTCCACAGCTAAGAATGTACCCCAGAGATGTAGTTTCCAAGCTGTGTTAAGGAGACAGTACAAATGCATCCTTGAAATCCTCCCTCAAATCATGATGACTACTCTCAGTTTTCAATCTGAATGCATCTGGAATCAACTAAAACTCAAGCAGCTAGATCTACCAGTTAGGGACTTTATTAATTGGATTACTTGAAGGAAGAAGATCCACCCTAAATGTGGACACAGCTGCTAGTGGCATCTCTAATGAAAGGACTGGAAAGAAGAAAGATTTTGCATTCTTGACTTCTAGCCTTCACACTCTCTGACAAGGTCATCTACACTGCTGCTGAGGCATTCTGACACTGGTGCTACAGTCTATTTCTTCAGGATTTCCAAGCACACTTAAGTCCATCAGGTCTCCAGGCCTCTTCCTGAAAGCCAGTGCCATATCAGGACTACTGAGACATCCAGAATCAGGACAAGAACAACTACTAGATCCTTCTCGTGTGGTGTGTATTGCTGGGCTATCCAAGAGTACTGTATATAAACTAGTCTAATAAATAAGTGTATGTGTAGAACAAGGTGTCTCTCCTCTCTCTCTCTCTCTCTCTCTCTCTCTCTCTCTCTCTCTCTCTCTCTCTCTCTCTCCCCCCCCCCCCCGTGTGTGTGTTAATTCTAGTTTTTTTCTATTTCTTTTTTAAAAACCCTTGTTAATATATCCCCCAAAATGAACTAAGATATCCATGCAATAAAGCAATATGTAAATTGCTTGTGGTTTCAAATGAATTGACTCTATGAACTCTAACAACAAAATTCTCCCTTACTTAAGTAGATAGAAAGATACAAAACTATGTAGAATCTTGCCTTCTTAGAAGAGAGCACGTTGATCCATAAGTTGATGGATGTGTAGAATGTTTGTCTCTTATATGTTGAGAAATGTACCCATTTGGAAAGGCTGGCCTGGGATAAGGAGGGACTGGCATTCAATTCACATACATGTGTGTAAGATTATGGAAATTGAGCAAACAATAACCAGACAGTATAGCAGGGAAAGAGACAAAGTGCATTCTCCATCACTTCAAAGGAAACCCATTCAGAGTGAAGAACGATTCCATGAGATTCAGCTTTCAAGGACTAAAAGTAAATCTCGGGCTCTTTATGTGACCATAAACAAGTTTTTTAAAAGTAGCATTAGGTGCTACAATTTTTAAACATCAAAAGTAGGCTCCATCTTCTCTTCCCAGATGGTAAGAACTTCTATTAATTTCTTCCTGAGCTTTCTAATTGGTGGAATTATTCCCATTTCAAATGACTTTTACCTACAGTTTTCTCAATCAGCAAAAGCAATTATGTTGTTTCTTGCTATTTGCTGCAGACTTCCATATAGACTGAAACCTTACTTCAAGGCTAATGACACAAACACTTCTCTGAAACACAGCATATGCCTTAACTGTCTAATCTTGAATAGAGGTAATCAACTCTGTTTACCTTTTGAAGACTTACAATTCTTTTCCCTAAAATAAAGGTATTCAATTTGACATCCATTAGCCCTACAATTTCAGGCTCTTCCATTTTACAACTTTCTTTCTCTCTATATACTCAATGTATAAAAGTATATTATATATGTTCTAGCAAATAGCATAAATTTGATATTAATACATGGACACATCTAAATAGAAAAGCCTATGCAAAAGGAAAAGGGAAAACAATATCTTTATTACTTGCTATATCAGAAATAAGATTTCCTTGTTGCTCGATGAACAGTAATGATATTTATTAAGTAGCAGGCAATAGCAGCTATTACACAAAGAAGGAATTTTACATTTATAACACACATAAAGTTTTGAGGCTACTTAGATTTATAAAAGGAAAAGAAAAGAAAAGTAAGAATTAGTACACTAACTTCTGACACTGGCCTATATGTGCACTGATTCAGGAACTTCTGACAGTGGTTTATGTGTGCACAGGTTCACTAACTTCTAACACTGACTGTGTGTGTACAGGTTCATACATGGTATTCAAGTTTTTTGGGATTTCACACTTCTCCTATGCTTTAAATAAAGTTCACTGGCATGCAATTCTATTTCTAAATCCCAGTAAGAAATATCTAGTATTTCAGCACCAGAAAAGTCAGTCTCAACTATGTAAGAAAATGGTGTAAGTATTGATTTCTAAATAGTAGTAATTCAATAGAAGGAGATGGATTTTTTTATGGAAAGTCACTTCATAACAATGTTTGATGGTAGAAGTTATTTCCTGAAATGAAGATTAGAGCTATCATGGCTTTGGGGCTGATTCCAAATGTCGATAATATATTTCATATTAGGCAAGAAAAAATTGCTATATAGAAGATGAAAAAATAGCAAGATGTGACCATATTGAAGAGTATGTTGCTAAATAGAAAATGGAGCATTATGACTAAAGTTTCAGAGTGATGATAATATCAATTATAATTTTTATGAATATATATGTATACATAGGAGTTTATATTAAAGTAGATGGCCTCTAACACTATGCAGGAGGCTGATGCACATAGAAAGCAGCATGCAGCCTACACACTACAGCAACACCCTGTCTACAGTTAATAAAAAGCAAAGAAAAAAAACCCAACAACAACAAAAATGTATCTATCCAAATGCAAAATATATCTTCCCACATTCAATGTATAGTTTCCTGGATGAGGACAATCGGAATTGAAGAGATTATATTGTGAAACTTGACTTTATGGTAGAGATGGCACATAGGTGTCTAACTTGATGCCATGTTCCTCAGAGAGATCCTATTGCCCTTCAGGCATAAATGTGCTTTTAGAGAAATACATTTGGATCACTAAGATTTCAGCCCAAACGTCTGTCGGGACATACAAAACAGCTAAAGAAAATAAACTAGAGCCAAGAAACCTCTTGAGATTTGTCAAATTGCATCTTTGAATAAATAATTTCCCATTTTTGACAGTCTGGTGTTTACTATAAAATAGAACACAAAATCTTTAGTTGTCTAATTTTATATTTGCAATTTATCCAAGTGGCACTGTTTTATTCTCACATTTCCTTGTGAAGCAGATAACTTGATTTATCAATCAACACTTCAAAACATCCTTTAAAAGTAAAACACTTCAATAAAGTATTGCTTGACAAAAAGAAGATTCAGAAGTGAAAATAGCTTAAAACCAATAAACAGCTAGAGGCCATTATTAAATATCTTATGGTTTCTATAGCAAGCATGTGTGAGGTTGATAACAAAAGTGTTCTATTTTTCTGTTTTTATTTCCATATCATTCTTTATAACTTTCCTGAAACATATTTTGGCGAGTTCTTTAATCATTTTATAACTTGCTTCTTATTTTTCAAAAAGAATTTTACAAGGAAGAAGAAGATAATATGTATCTTGCAAGTATTATTATAAAACTCATCTGTTTTCTAATGATTAAGGGAAGAATCAACAGATAAAATTTACTTAGACAATGGTAACGAAAGGCTACTTACTAGCATAATAATCCCAGGACCTTGAAGGAAAGTGTTTCTATTCTTAGAGAAAGATTCTACATTTTGTATATTTCTATATGATTTTCAATTACAATTTTTCATCCCAATTCTTTATACTATCCCCTCCTTATTTCTACTATTCTTTAAAACGTTTCATATAATCGGGGGGGGGGGTAGTAGTTTGTTACAAATTACTATGATAAATTCCATGTCTGAGACCATCTTGGAGAGTTTATTTGGCTGACACATCTTGAACCCAGTCCATTACTGACCTAAGTCAAAGCAGGAAACTGGAGGCAGAAATTAAAACAGATTCGAGGGAAGAATGGCTGATTGCTGGTTTGATCTCCATGGCTTCCTCAGCCTGCTTTTTATACAACTCTTGACTGTTTGCCCAAGGGTAGACCTACCCACTGCATGCTGGGCCCCCCATATCAAAAACTAATCAGCAAAATGCCCTCAGATAGACATACAGGCTAAACTGATGGAAGCATCTTCTCAATTGAATTTTCCTTTTACAAGATAATTCTGGTCTGTTTTAAGTTGACAAAATACCAACAAACAAATGAAAAACCATAACCAGAGGTCATTTTCGGTCATATTCAGAAATTAATTTCTTTAGGTATGAAGAGTCAAGTTTATCATGTATCATCACCACAAAATTATCTAATCTCTTGCTCAGTGATACTCTTTCTTGGTGTTTTAATATCTCCACAGTATATCTATAGGCTTTACCTAAAGATAATAGCATGGTATATTGGGGAGGCCAAAAAATATCCTGGAGATGGTGGTTACTCATAATCTATTCGAGATACAGTACAGACTTACTCAAAAGAATAAAGATGAACTCCTAACCCAGCAGGAATTATCGCTTATAAACAGTAGCTGCTCCTATGTGTGGGATATTGAACATTAAGTGAACACCCAGAAAACAGAAAAAGGCTGAATTCAGCCAAGTATATTTGGCAACAAGTAAGTCTGTTGTATTGTATTGCTATCTGCTGTAAGCAATAGCAAGTAATGTAACCAAGTTCATGATGACAAATTATATCTACAACTATGCAGATATTGAATGTTATTACTTAATACTAAACTTATTTTAATTTATTGTCCAAGTGTGACAGTCCTTCTGTGGGGATCTATGCAGCCAGATTAAATGGCTCGTGCCCCTCCAGAGAACTGAGCAGATTTCACCACAAATATATGTCCAATAAGAAGTCAATCGAGACCTGGAAACACCATGCAAAGACATGGCATAGTTCTAAACAAACAAACAAACAAAAGTGTTAGGGCTGGAATGAGAACTCCGTGTGTCAGAATGCTTTCCACTCTTGCAAATGACCTAAGTAGGATTTGATTACTTCCACTGGTAACTCCGAATCCAAGATGTTTTACATATTCTGGCTTGTGAACACCCATACTTTACTAAATATACTAACACAGAAATAATAAATGCATTAAAAATTAATTTATTTACTAAAAGTTAGAATGTATTTATAAAAGATTTAGGAAAGGGAAAGTTTAGAGAGAAAAGCCAGAATCATCTTCTCAGTAACATGTGTATGATCATGCTTTGACACATTGAGAAGCAAGGAACAGTAGTTTGGGAAGGCTGATTTATAGTCAACTTATGTGTGAGATATATCTTTTAAAAAAATAAAAGAAACAAAAGAATTTTATTTTTATGCCAGTAACTAGACCTAAGTTGCTGTAGGTTTTTCTTCAAGGTAGATCCAAAAATACAAATATTGGAAACATGTAAGAAAGGCTCTTTTCAGATATGTAATAAACTGTAAACACACAACTTGTCCACAGCATCTCAAGGTATTAAAAAATGGATTCTTAAGATTCACACCAGACATGCTCAACCCCAGTTGACGAACAAGGGAAACATAATCTCTCACTTTCCTAAGGTCTTTATATTATATTACTGGGGCTAGTTTGATAAGAGCCCTTAGTTGAAACCTCTGATGAAAGACTCATTTCTGAAATAGAAAATTAAAGAAATCTTGTCAGGTTGCGGTTTGTTATGTCCAAACAATAATCACATCCTTTTAGAACATTAACTTACCATAAGAATAAATGTTTTTACTACATATGTTATTAAACAGGAGAGAACAATTCTACCAGTAGAAATGTTGTGAGTCCTCTGTAACATCAAAAATAGCATTGATGTAACAACCAGAAAGAGATTAAAAACAAGTATAAGCAGTGGAGATGACCCAGCAAGTATGAGGACCTGAACTTGAACTTCCAAACCTCTGTCAAATATCTGAACACAATAACACACATGTTGCCCTAGCCCCTAGCCCCTAGGTATGGACCTTGGGGATAGGGAATCACAACACATATTTCAGGAGTCAGGTGAGAAGCAGAGGCAGACTCTTTTATTGCAGAAGTGGGGAGTGCCTTTATACCCTCTACCCATGCCCCATTGGTCCATGACATCTCACTCCTTGTTGCTGGTACCATCTGATTGGCTGACAAGGCCAGCCCCCTGTCATAATTTGTCTCCATGTACCTGGCAGGTCTTAGGTTGTAAAATATGGATGCAGCTGTTGTGCATATGTGGGCCATTACAGTCTGCCAGTCAGGGTCAGCTTACTCATTCCCCCAACAATACATCCTTGTAATCCCAGTGCTGTTGAAATATAACCAGGTATATCCCAGGAGCTTACTGACCTTTCTAAGCTGTCTTCTTGGCAAGGTTCAAAGTAGTAAGGGACTGTCACTATAGAAATTATTGGTAATGCTGGTCTTAGGGTGTTACTGCTGTGAACAGTCACCATGACCAAGGATAACATTTCTTTGGGGCTGGCTTACAGGTTCACAGGTTCAGCCCATAATCATCAAGGCAGGATTATGGCAGCATCCAGACAGGCATAGTGCATGGCAGATGAAAGTTAAACATCTTTTTGAGAGACAAACAGGAGAGACAAACAGCTGGCATCTAGGCAGGTAGGACAAGGATCTCAAAGCCATGTCCACAGTGACAAACTTCTTCCAACAAAGCCACACATACTCCAAAAGACCACACCTCCAAATAGCACTACTCCCTGGGCCAATCATATTCACGCCAACACAATGACTGATGAATGACAGCCATTGATTTTCTCTAGCCTATGTACATATAAACTCATCTGTATACTCATGTGTTCATACACTAGTGAACATGTTCTCCCTCCCTCCCTCCCTGCCTCTCTTTCTCTTCCTCTCTCCCCCTCTCTCTCCCCTCCCTCCCCCCCTCTCTCTATATATATATGTACATATATGTGTCTGTCTGTCTGTCCCTCTCTCACACACACTCACAAATCAGTGAAATCTAAATCATTATATTGAAGCCTTTCTTTACTTCTTAAAGTAGTCATTGGAAATTGTATGTTATAAAATAAAGTAAGGTATAAAGCATTCTTCAAACCTTGAAACAGAATTCAATAAAAACCTTGTTCAATTGTAGAAAGAACATAGTGTTGTTTTCATCAGCCTATTGTTTTACATCAGGGAGAAAAAAAGGCATAATTTCTGATTTCATCAGACTGAAATAAACATTTATTCTGTCAAAACAGAATTTAAATACAGAGATGCATTCTCCAGTAGACTGCCTTTATCATGTAAAACAGGTCTTTGATAATTAACAACTTCTTTAGAGACCTGTGCCAGCAACAAGAAATCACTGCCTGAAATCTCTGCTATTAACTCACTCTTATGAACCTTTCCCCAGTCTTACTTCTAACATAGAAATAGGAGAGTGCATTTATGATGATGTTAAGTAAGCCAAAGCTAGGTACAATCAAAAGAAATCTGTGTGTGACTACCTCATGCCCTTGTAAAATGACATTTCTCACTTGTATAAGGACATGAAGTTAATCACCAGAGGAAGTCACTTTCAGGAAGAAAGACATGAGAGCATTTAAAGAAGAAAAAGAGAAGCAACCTGTTGATATGTATTTGGACTTAGGGTTATAACATAGACACACAAAGGACAATGCTTTAGTTTCAATAAATAAGCTTAGTTTCTTAAATTTCAATGCATTTTGTGTATTATTGGGAGTGTGTATGTGTATGTGCCTATGATGTGTGTTGGTGCACATGAGCTTTAACCTACATGTAGATCTATAAGTATCCACTATATAGAGATATATACTCTAACTACATGTAGCTATAAAAAGGCAAATCTGTGAAGTGACATTCCCCTTTTACCATGTAGCTTCTGGGTATCCACTTAGGTTGTTAGTCTTTTTTTTTTTTTTTTTCCTTTTTTTTCTTTTTTTTTAACTGGATATTCTTTGTATTTACATTTCAGATGCTATTCCCTTTCTGCCAATCCCATCACTCCTCCTCCTCCCATTGCCTCCATGAAGGTGCACCCTCTCCCAATCTCCCTCTCCCACCTCAGTACCTTGGCATTCATTACTCTATAGAGATAAATCTAGTTCATAATTTTGGTTCCTTTGTTTATATGATTTTGTTTCCCTAAACTTTAGGATTAAATTTGTCTTAAAATTATGTGCATATATGTCATATTATATAAGGATGTATCGTATAAATACATATAAACACACACACACACACACACACACACACGCACAAATAGTGAAGCCATACTGTAGTTCTATATACTTAATAATACTATTAACATTTACTTTATAAGTTGCTTCGCACCTTACAACAATACATTTTGTAATATGCAGTTATCTGTAACATCATTGTCAGTGATAAAGTTATGTTCTTTAGTAAACAATTATTGTACACAAAGGTTCATTTATTTCTTCTCTGGTATGGTTCTGATACAATTGTCAAACCTAATGAACATTTAAACTTTTTGAAAATTTTTATCTTAACTGTGGGGGTGTTTTGCCCACATGTACATCTGTGTATTCTGCTGGAAATCAAATCTGAGTCTTCTGGGAACTCAGGCAATGAACTTAACTTTGTAGTCAGCTGTCCAGCCCCCAATTGAGCACTATTATAGATACAATATTTATTTTTTTAATTAAAAGATGGTAAAATGTACTAAATGCAGTAAGACAGTTTTATTTATGAATTTTTATTCTAGGTCAAAGTTTATGAGACTAAGGTTGATTGCTTGAGAGTGAATGCGCATGTGAGTGTGTGCATATGAATGTATGTGTACATATGTGTTAGCATGTCTATGTGTGGGTGTTTGTGTGTGTATAATACATGGGACAGAGGGCACACCACAGTGGTCATAATAGAAATCAGAGGACAATCTTCTCAAAGCTAGTATCCCCTTTGTCCACTTGGTACTGGGGATTGAATTTAGGTCCAGGATGTAGGTGCAAGTACCTCAACCTGCTAAGCCAGTTTGCCATTTCTGGGCATAGTTGTTTAAAATGTTCTATGGATTCGTGTGTCTGACAATACAATGAATCACAATTCCAATGTGACTGCCTAAACATAAGCTGAACAAAGACAACAACAATACCCAAAGAAGACACATTGAAGCTCCTAAGAGCTCAATGTAACACAAAGAACCACAGTCAACTAAGGAATGCTTCCGAGCATGAGAAATAGTCTTTTCCAGGGAAGAGCACACCAACCGATTATCCAACCCCAATGGTCAGTCTTAAAAACCTTCATAAAAGTAACGTTTTACATAATGCATGTTATATTTAGGAATATATGTGTATATATAGGCATATGTGTGTAATAAGGATTAATCAAAAGAGACCATGAATTTGAAAGAGAGGAAAAAGGTGTATTAGAGGGTCTAGAGCAATGGTATTCAACCTTCCTAATAAATGACCATTTACTACACTTCCTCACATAGGGATGGACTCCAACCATGAAATTATTTTTTATTGCAACATCATAACTGTAATTTTCCTACTGGAATCACAATGTAAATATCTGATATGCAGAATATCTAATATGTGACAACAAGGAAGGAAGTTTTTCCTCTCAACCCACAGGTTGAGAACCATTGATCTAGAGGGAGGAAATGAAAAGGAGAAATGACATTGTAATCTCAAAGAGGCTAATTGGATTGACTTTTAAAAATTAATGTTGTGTGTGTGTGTGTGTGTGTGTGTGTGTGTGTGTGTGTGTGTGCTACAAACTGTTTAGGAGTCCACAAGACACTGGATGGCTTGGAGCTGTAGTTAGTTGTGAACCACTTAACCCAGATGCAGAGAAATAACCTGCATCCTCTGGGAAACAGGATACAGGACGTAGTCTTAACTGATGGGCCATCTCTCCAGCCCTGGGATGATTTTTAAATGACTGTGGTCTAACCACATCTTGTGTGCTTTCCTTACATAACTTTTCCTTCCTTTCAGAACACTGATAGGAGCAGAGACCTAGTCCATTAATGACTAGAAAAAAATATACATTAATAGAAAATAAATGGAAAGAAAAGAAATTCACAAAATATGAAGCAAGTTATTTATTTTCTCTAGTTTTTTTTTTAAATGAAAGATGAAGTTGTCTCATTCTTATAGATGAGGTCCTTCTAACGGTATGGAGGATTTCAGTGACTTTTTTCTTTAATTCACTAAAAGATGAAAGGTGGCATAACTATTCATAGGAAGGAAAGAAAAGAAGAAGGCAGGGAAGGAAGGCAGAAGGAGGAGAGGAAAGATAAGGAAGTGAGAGAGAGAGAGAGAATTTGAGAGAAGATGTCATTACAGAACAACATGCCAAGGATGTTCTCAGACCCTAAAATAATTTAGGTTACAGTGTAAGAAGACTAGATTCTCTCAGCCAGCATTAAAATGCATGGAAAACACATTTTTCTCTGTCCCAAACTACTCAAATGGACTCATTTGTCACCACCTGAAGGCCAGGTCCCATAAAATGAAAATTTAAGTCCTCTTTTTCTTATTAGAAATTAAGAGAGGAAAATAATTAGTAAGCAAACATATGAAATTAAATACCTTAAACTATTCAGCTAAGATTTAAGAGTTGAGAAAATTAAAAAGGCAATTTGAACAGTAATTAAGGTATAGACACTAAAAAATATCATCATAATTTTGTTCATTTACTCAGCCTGCTTTACTATGAATCAAATTATGTCCCCTCAAGTAGAAATAGTTAAAATGAAAATATAGCATGGGTAACTTATAAATTAATATGTACTTGTAATAATGCTATGCAACATTCAGAAAAAAATTTATAGGTGTTTCCTTTTATAAATTTTAATTGCCATTTTGATACAAAGAAAAATATGTTAATTGTACTAGCTCATACTATTATGCAATCAATGGAATACCCCATATTTCAAATATATATGATTTACAAATCAATTAAGTTCAGATTTTGTTGTTTGAATACATTTACATAATTAAAGTTTGTCTCAGCCTGGGTTTTATACATGAGAGCTGCAAAAACATATATTACAGTGATTTTTCTCCTCACACTGTTGTTCAAAGATGATATCAATAGTGTCATCAATAATATAATACCCTATTTTATTTTATTTTATTATTCCCTTCTTGTGAATCTATTTACTGGGTAGTCAGAATATTTCTTATTTTAACAGATTAAAAAATGCAAAGTTACTATTTTTTATCTTGCTTTGTTTGAAGTTCTCACTTTTTGACCCATGACTATCATTGGCAAATACATGATAAGTTTTGTACTTTTGATTTTCCATACACTGCCATTTTTGATATAAAACATCAATTCACACACCTACTGAAAATATTAGCAAGCAGCCAAATCAATACTATAAACTTAGCTGCACAGGGATACCATTCACAGCTGGTCCAAAATGCAAAATGCATCAGTAGCAGGAGATGAGTTAGTCATCAGTGACATCTCCACTACAACTGCATGATTTCTAAGACAAAAGTTCCAAGGATTCTCTATTTCCTAAAGAGACTTGCTTCTGCATCCAATGTGAATAGCACACTGAGGATACAAGCTTGTGACTGGCAGCTGTTCATGCCCATCACACCATATTCATCACATAGCTACACTATAACATTACATACGCAATACACAATCTGTTCTACCACATCACATATGTACTAGAAAACCTATTCGTAAAACAATGACCTAGAAATAGAATGTCTTTGATAAACAGCATTATTTGAAGGAGTCAGTTTGTTTCTTCTTCTTATGATCTGTCATGTAATATGCTATTACCTAAAATCAAAATATATCACATTTCCAATAATATTCAAGGTGTGTATACATGAGGAGACAATCATGAGGGCTACCAAAGATCTTCACTGGCTTCAATCTCTTCACTATAAATAGGAAAATGAGAGCATTTAGTCTATGCAGTGTGATGTATACATTCCATCATGCCCGGCAGTGCATATGTGGTGGAAATCACCATTATTGATAAATACATCAAAAGGACAAATAAATTTATCAGTGCTCCAGAAAGCTACTACCTTCTCAGAGGCTCAAGATACCATTCCCCTGAACAGGTTAAATTAGGTGTTTTTGTAGCATGTGTGTTACTTTCTGTTTTATGCCATCGAACCCAGAAGTCCTCACCATGAGCATCATGGAAGTGCATATATAAGAGAGGATGATTCATTCGCTCTATGAATTACAGGTTGATAAATAGTTGAGAGCAGGTACTACATCTGTGCTGACAGGTACCTTGTTCATTTTCCATTCCACCTTATTAACTAAGGTGAATCTTGGAAGATGGACTATTTGTTTTCTACTATTTATTTGTTTCTATTCCTTATCATACTTCCTTAAGCTAGAAACCCAAATGTAAATGGTCCACATGTGTCTAGTCATGAGACTTATGGATAGATGATAGATGATTTTTAATGATATAATTTTTTAAAGACTTTCATTCCTGGAGCAATGGGGTGAAATTTCAAAACTTCGAACCACATATGTGCTTATAGAATTGGGAAAGTTGTCATTATGTCACGTTCTCATGGAGTCAATTCTGCCATCCAAATAAAATTTATGACAGCAGGTGAAATATGGAAATTATAACTTTCTACACAGTGTAAAATGCTTTACTTAAAATAGCATCAAATTATGAAGAGGTGAGCATAGTGTATCCTGTAGACAAAGGCCAAGAAATTAAAATGTATAGCATGATTTCTCACACTGAAATTAGCATGCTGTCACCTGAAATTATTAAGTATGTTTTCAAAAAGCAGCAGCCAAGCGTTCATATTGAATCATTTGTGTATTAGTATAAGTATCATTATTTCCCACATCAAAAACATACATATACAATCTTTGTACAATCTATGTGTTATCTATATTTTTTCTGGCAACTGTAATTACCAAATCTTGTATTCAAAACATTTGCCACAGTTATTGAGAAATCAGTATTTTTAAAAAGACTTATTTATCTTTATTTTATATCAATTGGTGTTTTGTATGCTCATAATGTTTGTGTACCATGTCCCTATCTTGCATGCCTTATGTCTAAAGAAGCCTGAATGTGTTTGATCCCCTGAAATCAGAGTGAAAGATGGTTGTGAGCCAGCACTTGGGGGCTGCCATTCAAACCACGTCTTTCATACAAGCTGCTAGTGGTCTTGACCACTGAGCCATTTTTCATCTTCACGATTAGAGCTGAGCTCACTTGAAGGGTCCCTGCTGCCTTTGAATGTTACCTCCTTCTATTTATTGCATGTGTAATAGGAAGTGAAGACTTCTGCTCTCTTAATTATTTTGAGTTGTGAAAGAGTATAGCTTAGTTTGCTACACTGGGAGGGCAGAGCAAGTAGATTTAAGTTTTTTTTTTTTTTTTGCACTGAATCAAGTTTTAAATTTGTCACTAAGTATTTCTAAACCTCCTGCTCCAGTGGATGACTCCATACCTATGTACATGTGAGGAGCATTAATTACAAACTGTGTTATAAAATATGACAAGATGTTTAGAGGGAGATGAGGGAAATCCAAGATAAGTTCTAGAGTGTGTAGGGTGACTATAATCAAAATTCAATGGGGTACATGTGAAACTAACAAGCAATACAGTTTAAAATGTTTTAAAATTCTGGTTCCAATGTGGCAGCTACTCTAAAACAATTGTAAATTTTTCTAAATACAATTCTGACTTATACTACTGTGAAACACAGAATATGTCATTATTTTTTCTGTAAATTCCTTTTTAGCTTTTGTTTCCAACTTGCATTTCTTCTCAATCCTTTTACAAAAGAGTTATTCCCAAGTGCACTGGATTCATCTCAAACATGAAAAATTCATGCCTACACAGTTCTTACAGAAAGCTGAATAAATTTGGTGGGATATGATATGAAGAAGGGACTCTGTAAAAACATTAATCCATTCCATCCTATTTTGGGATATAGCATAGTCATCTAGTTACTTCATAGATACATAAAGATACAATAATAACTAAACATATAGAGATGTGATATTGTCTGTAGTTGTTTGTTCACTGTCCCAAATGACATAAAATATTTATAGATATACACATATTTTAGTGATTTAAATAATACATGTTTTTAAACATGGTGTCAGAATTGCTTGTCTATTTTTTAGCTCTTATCTATGCAGGAACCTATGTGATATGCTAGAAATTATATGTTCAGAGAAGCAGGTATAATCTTAATTTTCATGGACTTTGATGTCAACAGGGAATATAGGCCAAATTGAAATAATAAGATGACTACATGTATAGTGAAGGGGCACAATAAGACTTAGAATAGAAGGCACTATAGATATATAGATCATGGGCACAGGACCTAACTGAGGAGAATTTATAAAGATGACTCATAATAAATAGATGCTTGGGCTTGACATATAACACATGCAGGAATACACATAATTATCTGAGATCCAGGGAGACTTGAACATTAGATGAGGTTAGAAAATTACTACAAATGATTACAGAACATTACAGAACATTACAGAACAAAACCAGCCTTGTGCATCCTTCTATAGTGGAAAACGTGACACTAAATAAACAAGGTTGGAAAAGATTGAGGTGGACACTGGTGATGAATTGGGGAACCTCTAAAAGAGAGTAATCTATGGGAGAAAAAAAATGATTGCCAGATAGACACCACAGAATGCTTTGGGTGGCATTGGAGTAGCCTGGACAGTATGTTTGAAATGTTTTTAAAGTACAGGATGATTTTGAAAGGATGATGAATCCATCTCTAATTTCCTATCACTGTAACCACAATTCCCAACAGAGACAATCTCAGACCATCAACTATGATGGAGAAAGCATGGCCAGAGGTCACAATGGTGGGAGATCCTAGTGAAGGTTCCTTAGCACACAGTAGACATGGACATAGCATGAGGGGCCAGACTCAGAACCTTCAAATTACTGATAATTTAATTCCACCACCATGGCTGCACCTCTCACAGGTTCTATAGTCCCTCAGTAAAGTATCATCATTTTCAGAACAATGTTTTAAAAGAGACTGTGAGCATTTCAGACTCAAACTATGCATTCTGTCCAACCTCCTAAAGACATATGGTAAACTCATAGTACAAAATGCCTTTAGTGCAACACAAAATCTTACGAATTCCCATATGACTCAAAATCCAGAGCTGAAAATATGTACAGAGACTTTATTTTAAAGTGATTAGCAGTGTAAATATCACAAAGAAAGCTGTATATTTCCAATGTAATGCACAGAATAAGCATATAAATCCCAAAAGAGATGGGAAGATAACAGTGTAAGATGGGAGTACACTAAAGCCTAGGTCTGGCATTATAAATATTAAATTCTGTCACATACGAGCCTGTATCCATGGCATGTGGAGGCAGGTTGTGAGCCCTGATGACCTTTAGTAACTGTTCCCCATGGTCTCTTGTCTATAGCACATATAGCTTCTCTCAGAATGGTTCTACTTTGTAGCTTTCCTTGGTAGGAACCTACATTGTTTGGTAGGTTTCATTCGGAATCTTGTACTTCCATAGCAAAAGCTTTACCAGGCTGGAGAGGTGGATAAGTGCTTAAGCACACTGACTGCTCTTCTAAAGGTCCAAGTTCAATTCCCAGCAACCACATGGTGGCTCACAACCATCTGTAATGGGATCTGATGCCCTCTTCTACTGTGTCTGAAGACAGCTACAGTATACTCACATAAAATTAATAAATAAATCTAAAAACAACAACATAAACAATACACACACATACACAAATAACTTCACCAACTGAGCTATCTACCTAGTTAGTCATTCTCTTTATAAAGTTCTTGGGTAACTGCATTTTCAAATCCCCAATGCTTTGTATGGTTTGAATGCTGCCCTTAAGACACCATTTCAGTACTTAGTAGAAAGTGCATGAATTTTTTTTAATCATGTTGATCACATTAGCAGTTACAGCTCTGTTTATTCATTTCTTCATTTTCTTGCCAAATGGATTGTCTTTGAATTGTTTTACTTTTTATAAGCTCAATTTTCAGTATATACCTGGATAACATCTGCAGTATCCACTGTACAGCCTGAATCCGCTAATCCACTACTTTTGAAGTAAGCATTATCCAAATATGTATCATGAGCATAATATAGATAAATGCATTACCAGGAGGTAGCATGAATGGCCTCCATATCACTTCCCAATGGAGTTCTTGTTTCTGTCTAAACCCTCATGAGAATGGTCTATACTGGACACTTGCCCATTAGAGTCCTAGCGTTCCTACATTAATCAGACTTATCCACTAAACTCTGCTTACAGCAATCATCTTATCTCTACATCACATTTCTAAGTTTTCCAAATCTCTCAAAAACAAATAAGTTAAAAAAACATATTAAAAGGCAAAAGAATCATATGACCAAAAGTTTTCATAAAAATGACATACTTCTCTGGTTCCAACTTTTATATGTAATAATTATTTTCTTGATATCTACAAATTCAATGCCCAGACCTCCCCATACCCCTTCCAAAAAAACAAACAAACAAACAACATTAAGGTTGGAAAGAATTACTGGGGTTCAGTGTTAGAGGAGCTTGATTGATTCTGTTAGAGACAGTCTGGTCGTATGCACATCAATTAGAGCATTGAGTAGTCTTCTCATGCCATTATAGATTGTGGTGCAGATGACAAGGACATGACCTGAGACAGAGCTTTATAACATGATAAGCCTTTCCCAAGGACCTACTCACTCTACCTCAGTCACCCTCATAAAGATACCAGAACTTCCAAAGGAAGGCTACTAGCTGGGCAAAAGCATATAAAACATTTGAGAGAGGAGATGACATTAAAAGCCACAATGATAATGGTTAGAAGTAAACAGTCATGAATCATAGAAATCATAAGGCAATCTTTTATATTCATACCATTATTTTCATAGACAACTATTAGGTATGGTAAGATAGAAAACTATTGAATGTAGTAAGATGATTATTAGATATGGTAAACCCAGTTGCTTAATGCATTGTGAAAGTCAGGCTTTAGCAACATTTATTAGTTGGCTTACTCTGTTGTGCATCCTACCTCTTGTGACCCTTAACCAAGGCTATTCCAATTAAAGCACATTCCAAAAAGACAATCAATAAATATACATAGATGAAGCAATAATTTAATAAGGAAACCAGTTCTATGTCGTTGTAATTTTTTCTGTAAATATCAACATGCAAATGCTTATGCTGGTTAGTTGTTTGTTTTGTTTTGTTTTTGTCTTCCGTTCTGTTTGACAAGTTTACCTGGGAAGAGGATTCCTCAAGTGAGTAATCCTAAAGTCAGATTGAGCTCTGGCCATACCCCTATCAGATTGCTTTGGTTAATATGGCAGGACCCTGCCTTCTGTGGACAGCACCAGATCCAGGCAGGTGGATCCAAACTGTAGAACAAAGCTAATTGAGTAAGCCAGTAACAAGCTAATAAGCAGCTTTCTTCTGTGGTCTCTGCTTCAAGTTTCTTTCCTGCTTGATGGAGAGAGCTACCTCTCTCCATTCAGTGATGGACTGTGCCCTGGTACTAGAAGCTGTAGTAAACAATTCTACATCAAGGTACTTTTGGTCACACTTTTTATCTTTGCAATATAAAGCAACCTAGAACAAGGCCTTTTTACACACTCCTAGGTTACTGAGACTTGCATCATGAGAACAGCAAACTCAATCTCCAAACCTGGAATGTGTAGGCCACTGTGACCACCTGCCTGATTTAGATGTACTTACTGCCTTTCATATCATACCCATGAAAAAGCTTTTCTTTTCTTTCTTTTCATCTCTCCCTTTTTTGATTTCTCCATTTGTTTACAGTGATGAATCCTGCATGACTATCTTTGTCATGAATCTTACTTGGAAACAAGGATGCTCTCCGGGTTGATTTCTATGGAGGGGAAGAATAAAGATCAATGTCCAGCTACTGCAGTTCAGTCAGAACTAGAATTACAAAATAGCATTTTCAGCAAATCAGAAGGGAAATTTTCAGGACAAGGTAGCTTCTCAGTACTATGGGGCAACATTTAAAATTTATATTAAAAGTAGATACTACACCAATATTCCACATAGTTCACATAATAGTATACAACTTCAAATAGCTCAATCAAGGCTCACTTTCTCCATCTCTGTTCCCAGTTACCTCATTAAGAAAAATAAATAAAAGATAGGCTCTGCCATTAAGACTCTATTAATGTAAAAGAGTATTGATTGATTATTGACTTCAAGTTAAGAGAGATTTCTATCAACTAGCTGCCAGATTGAAGCTAACTATTAATGTCATATAACTGAAGTCATATAAATTGTTTTTGCCAGTTAATCAACATTTATTGTATGAATTCCAAATCTGAAGTTAATGCTAAGAAATTACTAGATGGGCATAAATTGCATAATTATCTATGACTGGGTATACAAAGACATACACACACACACACAGAAAGAGAGAGAGAGAGAGAGAGAGAGAGAGAGAGAGAGAGAGAGAGAGAGAGAGAGAGAGAGAGAGAGATTGAGACTATGAAAGCAGTAGGAAATCAGTTTTCAGTTGAAGAATTTTTCACAAAAAGTTAATTTTCATAAAATTCAGTCAAAACCTTTATCTACAAAGCCCCAAGCCTAAATAAATAATATTCAAACTTGCTCTGAACTTAAATCCAAGCGGCAGCCTGTGGACGCATTCATTTGTTTATTTTACATTTTTCTTTTAGGCCCCAGGAAGGTTTCACTGTACTGGGTTTCCTCAGTTCTCCCAAATGTTTTCTAATTCCAATCATCTCTATTTGTACTTTCTCCCTCTGTCTATCTCTTTCTTCCTGTTCTCTCATGTTTCCACACATGCCCATGCCCACCACACACCAAAAATCTATTCTATCTCTGCTTATGAGGGAAATCCATGCGTACCCCCTAGCATTCTCATTGTTACTAAGCCTCTCTAAGTCTGTGGATTGTAGCATAATTATCTGTTACTTTACTGATAATAACAACAAAAAAGTCATTACATGTCATGTTTGTCTTTCTATGTATGAATTGTCTCACTCATGATAATTTTTTTCCTAGTTCTATCCATCTGCCAGTAAACTCCATGACATCATTATTTCTAACTGAGAAATGCCCCATTGAACAACATATCATATTCTCATAGCTAATAGTCATAAACTGGATACATTCCTCTTTGCAGCACACAGATGAACATTCCAAACTACACATGAATGAACCTTGCCTGGCATCAGTAGGAGGGGAGGTCCTGTGAAGGCTTGATGCCTCAATTTAGAGGAATGCTAGGGCAGTGAGGCAGGACCAGGTGGGTGGGTGGGTGAGTACCCTCATAGAAGTTGAGTAGGGGAATGGGATAGGGAGTTTGCAAAGGGGAAACTGGGAAGGGAGATAACATTTGAAATATAAATTTAAAAATCCAATTTAAAAATGTGGGTCTTCCTACTCCAGATGATACAATTCAGACAATTATGTCACAGGTGTACCCAGATATATTGGCTGTGATTAATTTCATTAATTCATTAATGGTCAAGTTGAGAACCAAGAAAATCTATCTTCTTTTTATATAAGGATTTTGAGAGATATAACGTTCTTTCTACACCCATTGTCACTACCCTGTTACTGTAAGGTTAGATGACATTTTTACCTGCTTACTAGCCTCTTCTTCCAAGTGTCTCCCATTTAATCTCATGAGTCCCTTCAGTTCCCTGGGGTCACACATAGACCTTAGAAATAGCCACCTGCATCTCAGAAAAAGGGAACCTCTTCTTATCAATCTCACCCCTCTAATCTTTCCTATTTCCTGTTTTCTCACTGCTGTTAAATGGAACATAGGTGGTGTGATTGTCTTGTATAATATCTCTACATTATTTTACTCATGTCACATTTTACACTATCATCATAGGAGTTAATTTTATTAGATGCATTTTGGATTTTTAGAAGCATGCCCATCAAATATCTTGAAAATCCTATGACCTGTGTCATTTATTGTTCTCAATTATAAAATACGCCTTTTTGCATTTCTGTGTCTCACAGGTCTCTTAGCTGATGTTTTACACAGTAAGCCAGCAATAAATAACTGTTAAATGAATCACCTCTCTTCTAATAACTTATGTCTAAACACATTATATTCAAACAAATGAAATAGAATCGGTCCAAAGTAAAGTAAACATATAGCAACTCTCTTTTAAAGAAAGAGAAGCAACTGAGAACCCGGTATCATGATTTCTCTGTCTTCACCTTGCTGAAGAACAACATCCATCAGTCCTTTGCTGTCAGAAGTCATGAGGAAAAGAAAATTGAAAATAGAAAAGACACTTAATATGAACAAATTTTCAGTAGACTATGACAAATTTTTCAGGCAACATGACATATGACTACAAGTATTATTGTATGAGAAAATAGGATAGAAGAACTGGAAGAGAAAAATACAAGAAGTCATCTTTCAAGTAATGTGGTAATTTTTCTGAATTGGAAGAACACTGTAAATCCACAAATCGAAGTGGCTCAGTGAATTCCAAAGATTTCTTAATTTAAAAAAAAAGATAGAAGGCATAGTAAGGAACTTCCCATCATGTGTGAAAATAAAATTTTCAACCCATGCAGAGAACTGGCCCATCTGGACAGAAGTAGAGTTTGTAAGTAAAACCTTTCAACAATAAAAACTTGACAATAAATAGATTATCTGGCAAATTGTAAAGATATTAATATCAATTTGGTTATCCAAATGAAGAGTGATAATTTGGTAGAAATGTTTCTCTGCTCATTTTGTAGTGACCACATATAATCCAAATGTTAAGATTGGACAAAAGTTATTTTTTAAAAATACTATAAAATCTATGACCTCATTAATAGATATAGTTTTTCAATAAGATACTAACAAGGAAATGCAATGTGTCTGAAAATGAACTAATTATGAAACAGGATTGGTAAACTCTTTGAAAATAAGTCAACCTAATGATTTATGTGTATAAGCAAAATCATGTGACCATATATTTGATGGGACAGTGACAAGATTCAATCTGATTCCTTGGTACAAACTTGAATTGTAAATATGAAAACTCCATGACATTAGACAAAAGAAAGAATAAAAGCATAAAGTGAACATCATTTAATGAAGTATATCTGAATTCCTTCTTAAATGAGGAAGAAACACTGTCATCCTCCACAATTACTATCCAAGATAGATCAGAAAGTCCTAGCCCACCCAACAAAGTGAAAAATCTCCAGTTCTTAATAGTTGAGGCAAAGAAATATTAAGTAAGTCTATTGACTTGCGAGAATATCTTGTTTAAGAAACTACAGGACTGCTAAGAGAATGTTTCATAGTTTGTCTTATGGAGCAGTCCATCAATTTTCTTGTATCATGAAGTAGTGTCAAGCAGACATTCTCCATCAAGTTAACACCTTCTCATGTAGCCATTGCCTAGGAGACAGTAACTCAGAAGCCACTGTGTGCTGTTTAAACAGTCTCTGGGAGGGGTTATGGGAAAGATAAAGTTGAGATTTACCTCAAGTCATTGAGGTAGTATAATTTATTTTTATCTTGGATATATATATCAGAAATATTAATATAATTATGATAAAAATTCTAACTTCTAGATTTCAAAATTCTAAAAAAAATCAATGAATGTATATGGAATAAACTTTGAGGCACTTAAAATTTTTTAACTCAATTCTTCATAAAGTTAGAAAGTGCAAATTTATTTAGAATAACAAAAACCCAGAATAGTGAAAAACTATTCTCAACAATAAAAGCATTTCTGGGGAAATCATCATCTCTTATCTCAAGCTATATTTCAAAGCAATAGTGATAAAAACTATATAGTATCGATACAGAGACAGGCAGATAAATCAATGGAATAGAACTGAAGGCTCAGAAATGTATCCAAACACCAATGGATACCTGATCTTTGACAAAGGAGCTAAATCATACAGTAGAAAAAATGATAGCTTTTTTAGTGAATGGTGCTGGTCCAACTGGTGGTCAGCATGTAGAAAAATACAATTCGATCTATTTTTATTTCCTTGTACAAAGCTCAAGTTCAAGTGGATCCAGAACCTCTACATAAAACCCAATGTACTGAAACTAATAGAAGAGAAAGAGGGGAGGAGCCTCGAACACATGGGCATAGGGGAAATTTTCCTGAACAAAAAAT
Organism: Micromys minutus; assembly: GCF_963924665.1. Taxonomy (NCBI): domain Eukaryota; kingdom Metazoa; phylum Chordata; class Mammalia; order Rodentia; family Muridae; genus Micromys; species Micromys minutus. The sequence continues at coordinate 19,013,718 of NC_137960.1, read as the reverse complement.
CAATGACTTATGCTCTAAATTCAACAACTGACGAATAGGACCTCATAAAATTGAAAAGGGAAAGTACATTGTTAATAGGACAAAATATTAAACAAAACAATGGAAAAAGATCTTTAACAATCCTATATCTGATAGAGGGCTAATATCCAATATATACAAAGAATTCAAGAAGTTAGACTCCAGAGATACAAAAACCTCCTATTCAACAATAGGGTACAGTGGTAAACAATGAATTCTCAGCTGAGGAGTATGAAGTAGCTGATAAATATCTAAAAAAAATGTTCAACATACTTAGGAATTAGGGAAATGGAAATCAAAACAACATTGAGATTCCACCTCATACCAGTCATTAGAAATGTAATCAAATGGAATAATTAATAAAAAATAAGCTACAGCAAATGTTCAGATTATTAAAGGAAGAAAAGTATTTCCACATTCATCCTAAGAAATAACAGTATATAGTTTTCATCCTCACTAGAATGTCCAGGTACAATAAGAATAAAGATGCTTTAAACAATATTACCATTACCTAGATATAATTGTCATCTCTAGATCACCACAGACAACATGTGTGTTTCCTTCAAATGTCCCTATATAGACAGTAAAGAAATTCATGGTTGCCAGCAAGTTTGTGGCTGGGTATTAAGCACAGTAAAATCATTTTCTATGCATGTGCTATATCGGTGTATATAAATCTATCAAACTAATAAACCATATAGTAATCAGTACAATGAAGTCCTTGTAGCAACTATTTATAAACAGTGGACTCTGTATCAATGGACTATATAACTAATGTATCGATTGATTGATTTGATTGATACTGATTAAAAAGGAGAACCAGACCTGTAGGTATGGGCGGAGAGTAGATGAACATCTCTGCATTTGTGGGACCTTTGTCATATGTAGTCATGAAATATGTTGCAGGCTACATATTCCCTTGTGTGAGACTAATTATCTTTATGTAACAATCATAGGTAGTAACTTGAGATGATTTATGGATCCAGTAGTCTATAAAAAAATTGACACTGGTCTGAGGATAAAGAGTGTGCTTGCTTTCTTCTAACAAATACAAGGCCAGGGTATAACAAGTGCTGCTTTGGCTAGAAGCTCAACCAATAATTATAACAAAATACAGAAGACTTTCAAGTAAAATATGTCATTTTCAACTTTTGAAGATTCCCACAGCTTTGGCCTGACACAGCATTCATGAAATAAGTTCTAGAATGCTCTTCTCTCTGTACACAGAGGTCATAATCTGAGGATGTACCGAAGCAATAAAGAACAAGAGATTTTCTTGGCACTACATCTCACTGCCAACCTGAATTGTGTATGGAAAATGGCATGCTGGCAATACTTACACAAATCTTGGCATGCTCAGTGTGTAGCAGTGATTATCTGGGGCCTTCCCCATGTTCATCAGCAGGATGAGTAGAGAGAGCAGGGATGGATGCTTAGCTGCGTTACTTAGAAACATCCTGAGCTTCAACTGATTAAACGGTGATGTGCTCATCCTTCTGCACCACACAGACCATGCCATGTGCTGAGTAATGCATACCTGTGTTTAGCTTAAAGTCCAGGAAGAATTTGAGACACCACTCTAAGAACAAAGATCCATCAGCGGCCCTTTCTTTCCCTTAGCACTGATGTCAACGGGCTCTCACCTACCCATGACTCCAGCTCCAGAGCCTCTGCCTGCCTCCAACAGGATCTGCATTCCTGTCCAAATAGACATATCCATACACATCCACAAGTAAAGATAAAAAGACAATCTTGTAAAGAAAAAGTAGTAAAATTAAGACAGCCTCCCTCTCACAGCAGGTACTTATCTCTTAGGTAAATGTTCTTGTTTTCTATGCATAGTTCACTTCTGTGTCTATAACTGTGACGTCAGCCTGGGGAATGAAGAGGGTTTGTTGTTGTTGTTGCTTGGTTGTTTTCTTTTTTGTTGTTGTTGTTCTTTGTTTTCTTAGTTTTATTTTTCCAAATATAGCAAATTTTAACATAGAAATTACTTACGAAGTGCCCATTCATCCCTGGCATGAGATTAACATTGCCAGGAATAAATTTGTCCTGGCATCATACAAAGTTTCTTTCTATATTTGTTATGGTTGTGAATAGGAAGAAGAAGAAACTTATTGCAATTCAGCTGTAATCAAATTCCACCAGAAGGATATGTCCTGTGTAAAGCATTATTATGTAAGAAAGATTGACCATTTAAGTCATTGCGATCTATCATTTTTGCCATATATATATATATATATATATATATATATATATATATACATAAACACACACACATATTTTTCAGAGATTTGTTCCATAGATCAAATTAAAATGTCAACTTTATTAGAAAATATAATTGCCCAGTTATTAACAGCAATATGTTTCTTTTAAAATTGATGAAGGCACAATGCAAAAAACCAATCATCTATGTACTCAAGTCCTGCCTGGAAGTTCCTATGTAAAATGATGATTTCAAACTTCTGATTCTGTTTTGTCCACCCTTTTTAGAGTTCTGATAACACTATATAGTTTAATCAATTTATAGTGTAAGATTCTTAGCCTGTGATTTGTGATCCATTTCTGGATCATGACTCTTTCACGGGAGTCACCTAAAACCATTGAAAACAGAGATACATACATTACAAGTAGTAATTAATGTAAGGGTCCATGATTCACTGAAGAATGATAACCCAGACTCAAATAGTATGTAAGGGCAAAGAGTGTTTTAATTATGCAGAAGTCTTGCCTGGGGGTCTCTTATTCCAACATAGAGACAACAAAGTGGGCTTGCGAGCCCTAAATAAAGCACATTAGGAGAAATCTGGGCCCATGACCTTTCTCCTATTTCATCTCTAAGAACATTCCAGAAACATTACCAGGAAATGGGGGCTGAAAACTGTTGCTGGGGGAGGTCTGGAAACTGTTGCGGGCCCATCGTTCTTACTGCAGGCCAGGTGGCAGAGCAGCTTCTAATGGCAGGTTTGTTTCTGACCAGTCTGGGGATCTTTCTAGTAACTGACTTGCCAGGGATTGTGTGTACTTACCTAGTTCTTAAGTTTAGTCTCCTGAACTGCCAATTTGAAACCTATCATGAAGTCAACACAGCCTTCTCATTAACAGTAGCAAAATTACAGTTACAAAGTAGCAAATTAATTTTATGGTTGAGGTCTCCACAAGAGGGACATGAGGACATACCATTAAGAAGGTTAAGAACCAGATGCTTGTATGGTAACTGGGATTAAATGCAGAGCTCTACTCCTGCTATGCTAGGCATACTCTACATTTGAGGTACATTTTCAACACACTAATCTTAAAATTCAATAAGGAGAACTAATGAAAAATAGTGTCTGACCTATGACTTATCAGTGAACAAAGCCAGGCATGGTAAGATTTTTATCACTACCCCAGACCTTGAAACTTAAATCATTCTAACATTCAGCAAACAGGAGGCAGGACAATTGTATTTCTAGAATTGATTTCTCAACAATTGCTCAGTACGTTTAAGTGGAGGAAATCACAGATACCTAAATACTTTTTAATGTGTGGGAACAATTAAGCCTATTTCTCAGTTGTCAGATTGTTTATAACGAGCTGTCACGGGGATTATTTATTACCCTTTGTGGTGGAATATACTTCTTTATGCTGACACCTTCTTCCCAAATTTTGTAAATGGGTTGTATCCAGGTTCATGGGCTTCTGGGGGTAACAAAAGGAAAGTTTAACCGTTTGTTTGGAAAGAACACTCCATACCCTCTGACAGTGAGCTTGGCCAGTCAACCATGTCATTTCCTTGCTTGGGCCAATCTCCTTCAAAACTCAGGCTGCTTCTCTACTCTACCACCAAAAATAGACTTTTATAAATGAGTTTCTGATGCGTTCAGCACACATCATATGAGACTTCTGGGAATGAACAGATTAGCTCTTTTAGACATTCCTAAGCCTTTCATCTTCTTTAAGCAGCTCTCAATGTTCCTAGAATAAGGTAGCCGGTTTGTGTCAGAGAATACAATGAGCTTAGGCTAGTGTTTGTGGCAGAGGTCATTCTTTCTACAGCCAAGACGCTATTGAAAGCCCAGAAGACACACCTGTTTAAATACTAAACATCAATTAGTTTGGGTACCTATCTAGAGTCATAACTTTTCTTGAAAATACAAAGGCCACAATTAAACATAATGCATTAAAACTCTGAATTTACAACTCAACTCTCTAAAATGATCCATAATAAACAACTGTTGCAAGACCCTTGGAGGCAGTGGTCGGGAGATGCACAGTCAACTACAAAGACTCTGGACTCAGGCAAATGACAAAAGCAAACTTACTTATTGCAGAAACTGGGCAAACCTTTATACTCCCCCTCCCAGCTTCTCATGCCTCTCAAGTACCTCTCTCTTTTTCTCATTGGCCAGCAACACCACCTGATCAAGTGTATGCATTCTCTAGCCATACTGACAGATTCTAGGTTGGTCCTGGGAGGAAGTATTAACAGCGCATGCACAAGCATTGAGGCTGGGCCTGCTTGGCTAAAATCCTCCTACAAACAACATAGTCTTGTTGTTGTTTTGCTTGCTTTTATTTTAAATATTTATTTACTTATCTGTTTCTATTTATCCCTATCTGTCTCACTGTCTTTCTGTTCATGATGAGATGGGGGTCTGGATATCTGGCATATTTGCCTCAATTAAATCCTCCTGCCTCAGTCTCCCAGAAGCTGAGATTTCCAGAACTGAGCCACATGTCTAGTTCTCTCCCACTCTCCTTATTCTTCATTTTCCTGCAAATCGATCTCTCTCCTCACCTCACTGGTTCCCTAACCTGTGAATATCATAATAAGCCATTACATAGAAAGTATTATTGGATCATGAACTTCAAATTTAAGCAAATTATCTTAATGTTATTATTTCAATGTGGAGCCAGTTGAAAATAAGTGCTAAAATGCCAAGCAGAGAAATGCCCAGGTTGGGACAAAAGCGAAGCAGGCATTGCTTGATCCTTGGTTGCCATGTCATGTTCTATAAAACAAAACCTGAATTCAGATGGCATTCCCACTGCCTTTAGTGGTGCTGAAAAATTCTGTTTCAAGTGGAGGTAATTAGTCAGTGATTAAGAGGCAGAGAGTAATTAGCACAAGAGAGAAGTGCCTTTGTTGGCATCAGACCTGCCAGTCCCACAGCAAAGAAGCCTTAGGTGAGTGCTTTCCAAAAGCAATAGCTAAAAGTTTTAAGATTAATTGATTCCTACATTGAAAAGTTCATAATTAGGAAGTGGCCACTTCAGTCTCCAAACCCCCAGCTTATAAGAATCTTAGCGATTGTCACCCCCAAAAACTCTCCGGTGCTTCCTCCATCCCAGGTTTCCAGGTAGTCCTAGTGATGCACACACACACATACACACACACACACACACACACACACACACACACACACACACACTGATTTCTGTTCTCATTCCCAGTTCTCTCCTGCCCTCTTCTCCCCACAGCTGATCCCCATTTCTGTTTCCCTCCTCACCTCATCACCCACCCACTTTCTTCTCTCCATCCACCTTCAATGTCTTGTTTCCCTTTTTGGGTGAGATTCACACATACTCCCTTAGGCCCTCTTTATTACTTAGTTTCTTTGGGTCTGTGGATTATATCATGATTATCATGTGTTTTATGGCTAATGTTCACTTCCAAGTAAGGACATGTCACCTGTGTCTTTCTGGGTCTGAGTTAGCTCACTCAGGGTGATATTCTCTGGTTTCAATTATTTACCTGCACATGTCATGATGTACTTGTTTTTCTTAGCTGAGTATTCCATAGCCAGGTAGGACTTTAAAAGGATGGACAGGGTGACAACTCACCCTTGAAATCTTCAACCTAAAATTTGTTCTTACTGCAAGATGCATAGAGATGAAAAAGGAAATGGCACCCTTCACAATAGTCACAAACAATATAAAATACCTTGGTATGACTCTAAGGAAAAAGTGAAAGATCTGTATGACAAGAACTTCAAGTCTCTGAAGAAAAGAATCAAAGAAGATCACAGAATATGAAAAGATCTCCCATACTCATGGATTGGCAGGATTAATATTGTAAAAATGGCCACCTTGCCAAAAGCAATATACAGATTCAATGTAATCCCAATAAAAATCCCAATTCTCCATGGAATTAGAAAGAGTAATTTGCAAATTCAGTTAGAATAGCAAAAATCCTAGGATAGGAAAAACTATTCTCAAAAATAAAAGAACTTCTGGGGAAAACACCATCCTGAACTCAAGCTGCGTTACAGAACAATCATGATAAAAACTGCATGGTATTGATACAGAAACAGGTAGGTAGATTAATGGAGTAGAATTGAAGACCCAGATATGAACTCACACACCTTTGTTCAATTGATCTATGACAAAGAAGCTAAAACCATTTAGTGGAAAAAACCAAAAAAAAAAAAAAAAAAAAAAAAAAAAAAAAAAAAAAAAAAAAAAAAACCCAGCATTTTTAACAAATGGTGCTGGTTTAACTGGAGGCCAGCATGCATTGCAAATCAATCCATACTTATCTCCTTGTACAAAGCTTAAGTTAAAGTGTATCAAGCACCTCCACATAAGATCAGATAAACTGATAGAAGAGAAAGTCTGGAGGAGCCTTGAACACGTGGGCATAGAGGAAATTTTCCTGAACAGAACACCCAATGGCTTATGCTCTAAGATCAAGAATTGACGAATGGTACATCTTAAAATTGCAAAGTCTTTGTAAGACAAAAGACACTATTAATAGGACAAAATGGCAACCAACAGATTGGATAAAGTTCTTTAGCTATTCTATGTCTTATAAAGGGCTAATATTTAATATATACAAAGATCTCAAGAAGTTAGACTCCTGCGAATGAAATAACCCTCAAAAAATGGAATACAGGAGATCCAGGGACACAGGTCTGGTGAGAAGGCGTTCCGACTAGCCGGGTTGCAGAGATCTCTTTAGAGAGATCTCTGTGGAGCCCGCAGAAAGTGTGCCCCCTACCCCCTGCTTGGTTCAGGAAACCAATAACCTGGCATCGAGATGTTCCCAGCCAGAGAACTGTGAGTGCAGAATGGGCACTCAGACAATCCGCCACTAGGAACAGCGGAGATCCTTGGACGCAGGCCTGGTGAGAAGGCATTCCGAGTAGCCGGAGAGCAGGAGATCCAGAAACACAGGCCAGGTACAAGGGAGTGGTAAGAACCAATCACTGACAGGAAGACCACATATAAAGGCAGACAATAAGATGGCAAGAGGAAAGTGAAATAATATACAGCAGCGAAACCAAGACAACCTGGCAACACCAGAACACAGCACTCCCATCACTGGAGAGAGCATACACCAGCAACTTAACAGCACAGCTGAAAGCTCTAGAACAAAAAGAAGCAGATACACCCAAGAGGAGTAAACAGCAAAAAAATAATCAAATTTAAGGCAGAAATAGACCAAATAAAAAGAAAAAGAACCATTCAAAGAATCAACAAAAGCAAGAGCTGGTTCTTTGAGAAAATTAACAACATTGAAAAACCCTTAGCCAGACTAACTAGAAAACAAAGAGAGTGTATCCAAATTAACAAAATAACAAAGGAAAGTGGAGAAATAACGACTGAAACTGAGTAAATTTAAGAAATATCAGATCCTACTACAAAAGCCTATACTGAAAAAAGCTGTAAAATGTGGAGGAAATGGATGAATTCCTACACAGATACAAGATATTAAAGTTAAACCAGGACAGGGAAACCTTCTCAATAATCACATAACACCTAAGGAAATATAAGCAGTCATCAAAAGCCTCCCAACCAAAAAAAGCCCAGGTCCAGATGGGTTCAGTGCAGAATTTTATCACATATTTATTGACGATCTAATACCAATACTCTCCAAACTATTCGACAAGATAGAATCAGATGGAATACTGCTTAACTCATTTTTTGAGGCTACAATAACCCTTGTTCCTAAGCCACACAAAGACTGTACAAGGAAAGAGAACTTCAGACCAATCTCACTTATGAACATTGATGCAAAAATACTCAACAAAATCCTTGCAAACCGAATTCAAGAATACATCAAATTGATCATTCACCAAGATCAAGTAGGCTTCATCCCTGGAATTCAGGGATGGTTTAATATACAGAAATCCATCAATATAAATCCACCATATAAACAAACTCAAAGAGAAAAACCACATGATCATCTTACTAGATGCTGAGAAAGCATTTGACAAAATTCAACACCCTTTCATGTTATGTCTTGGAAAGAACAGGAATCCAAGGCCCATACCTAAACATAATAAAAGCAATATACAGCAAACCAACAGCCAACAACAAAATTAACGGTGGGAAACTTGAAAGCAATCCCACCAATATCAGAGACCCAACAAGGCTGCTCACTCTCCCCTACCTATTCAACATAGTACTGGAAGTCCTGGCTGGAGCAATTAAACAGCAAAAGGAAAACAAAGGAATACAAATTGTAAAAGAAGAAGTAAAAACTTCACTATTTTCAGATGACATGATAGTGTACTTAAACCACCCCACAAATTTGACCAGAGAAATCCTACAGCTGATAAAGAATTTCAGCAAAGTTGATGAATATAAAATTAACTCAAAAAAATCAGTAGCCTTCCTCTACTCAAAGCACAAACATGTGGAGAAAGAAATTAGGGAAAAGATACCCTTCACAATAGTTACAAAAAATATGAAATAATTTGGTGTGACTAACTAAGGAAGTGAAGGACCTGTATGACAAGAACTTCAAACCTCTAAAGAAGGAAATCGAGGAAGATCTCAGAAAATGGAAAGATCTCCCATGCTGATGATTAGAAGGATTAACATTGTAAAAATGTCCATCTTACCAAAAGCAATCTACAGATTCAGTGCAATCCCCAACAAAATTCCAACCCAGTTCTTCATTGAGTTGGAAAGATCAATGTGTAATTTCATCTGGAATAACAAAAGACCTAGAATAGCAAAATCCATCCTCAACAACAAGAAAACATCTGTGGAAATCACTATCCTTGACCTCAAGCTATATTACAAGGCAAATGTGCTAAAAACTGCATGGTACTGGTACAGAGATAGGCACATGGATCAATGGAATAGAATAGAAGATCCAAGAATGAGCCCTCACATATATGGTCACCTGTTTTTTGACAAAGGAGCTGCAAACATTCAATGGAAAAAGGACAGCCTCTTCAACAAATGGTGTTGATCCAACCGGCACACAGCATGCAGAAGAATGAAAACAGACCCTTTCTTATCTCCTTGTACAAAGCTCAAGTGCAAGTAAATCAAAGATCTTCATTTTAAACAAGGTACACTCAAACTATTAGATGAGAAAGTAGGGAAAACCTTAGAACACATAGGCACAGGAGAAAATTTCCTGAACAGAACACCAATGGCTCATGCTCTATGGTCAAAGATTGATAAATGGGACTTAATGAGATTGCAAAGTTTCTGTAAGTCTAAGAACACTGTCAAGTAAACAAAACTGCAGCCAACAGAATGAGAGAAGACCTTTACCAACCTCACATCTGATAGAGGCCTAATATCCAAGATATACAAAGAACTCAAAAAGTTAGACACCAGATAATCAAACAACCCTATTTAAAAAAATGGCATGCAGAGCTAAACAAAACATTCTCAATTGAGGAATATTGAATGGCTGAGAAACATCTGAGGAAGTGCTCAACATAATTAGCCATCAGGGAAATGCAAATCAAAACAACCCTGAGATTTCACCTCATACCAGTCAGATTGGCCATGATAAAAATTTTAGATGACAGCAGATGCTGGTGAGGATGTGGAGAAAACACTTCTCCACTGTCTGTGGGGTTGTAAACTGGTACAACCACTCTGAAAATCAGTCTGGCGATTCCTCATAAAATTGGACATAGTACTACCTGAAGACCCAGTTATTCCACTTCTGGTCATTTACCCCAGAGACGCTCCAACATACAACAAAGACATATGAACTACAATGTTCATAGCAGCTCTATTGATAATAGCCATGAGCTGGAAAGAACCCAGATGTCCTTCAGTAGATGAATGGGTACAAAAATTGTGATACATTTACACAGTGGAGTACTGCTCATCTATCAGAAACAATGACTTTATGAAATTCTTAAGAAAACGTATGCATCTAGAGAATATTATCCTGAGTGTGATAACCCTGTCACAAAAGAACAGACATAATATGTAGTCATTGATAATTGGATACTAACCCCAAAAAGCTCTGAACACCCCAGAAACCACTCACAGACTATACGAAGTTCAAGAAAAGAAAAAGAAAAGAAAAAACCACTATGGTTAATCCTTTCACACCAAGAAAACTTTGACTAATTCCAGTTTACATCCTTTTTTACATGTACTTTATGCTCATTATAACTAGTAAGAACTTAATGCACACTATTAAACCTTAAAAAAAAGCCAAGCAATGACAAAAATGTATTCGCATACTTTTATGCAAAAATGGTTAAAATTTGTACATTATCTTTGTTTTTTTAAATAAAGCTTTTCAATTAAAAAAACTGGGCTACAGAGCTTAATGAAGAATTCTCAACAGAGGAATAAGGAATGTCTGAGAAGCACTTAAAGAAATGTTTGATATCCTTAGTCATCAGGGAAATGCAAATCAAAACAATCTTGAGATTCCAACTCTTGCCACTCTGAATATGTAAAATTAAAAACTTAGGCAACAGCATATGCTGGGAAGAATGTGGAGAAAAAGAAACACTCATCCATTGTTGGTGGGAATGCAAGCTGGTACAACCATTGTGGAAATCAGTCTGTCAGTTCCTCAGAAAAACTGAACATAGTACTACCTGAGTACCTAACCATACTGCCCCTGGCCATATACCCAAACGATGCTCCAACATATAACAAGGGCACTTACTCCACTATGTTCATAGCAGGCTTATTTATAATAGCAAGAAGCTCGAAAGAACCCAGATGTCGTTCAACAGTGGAATGAATACAGAAATTGTGGTACATATACACAATGGAGTACTACTAAGGTATTAAAAACAAGTTCATGAAATTCCTAGGCAAATGGATGGAATTAGAAAATATCATCATCCTTAGTCTGGTAACACAGACACAGAAGAACACACAAAGTATATATTCACTAATAAGTGAGCCCAAAAGCTCAGAATAGCCAATATAGAATTCACAGACCACATGAAGTTCAAAAAAAAAAAAAAAAAGGAAGAGCAAAGTGTGGATGCTTTAGTCCTTATTAGAAGAGGGAACAAAATACCTAAAGGAGGAAATACAGGGGAAAAGGATAGAGCAGAAACTGATGTAAAGGCCATCCAGAGACTGCCCCACATATGTATCCATCCCAAATACAAACACCAAACCCCAGTCACTATTGAAGAAGTCAGGCAGGAGCCTGATACAGCTGTCTCCTGAGAGGCTCTGCCAGAGCCAGACAAATACAGAGGGGAATTCTGGCAGCTAACCACTGGACTGATCACAGGGTCTCTAATGGGGGAGTTAGAGAAAAGACTGAAGGAGGTAAAGGGGTTTGCAACCCATAGGAAGAACAACACTATCAACCAGCCCACCCCCCCCCCACCAAGAGCTTCTAGGGACTAAACCACCAATTAAAATGTACATATTATATTTTATTTTGTTAAAATATAAAGTCCTATATGTGGTACCACAAAGAAAGAAAGAAAGGAAGAAAGAAAGAAAGAAAGAAAGAAAGAAAGAAAGAAAGAAAGAAAGAAAGAAAACAAGAAAGAAAGAAAGAAAACAAGAAAGAAAGAAAGAAAGAAAGAAAGAAAACAAGAAAGAAAGAAAGAAAACAAGAAAGAAAGAAAGAAAGAAAGAAAGAAAGAAAGAAAGAAAACAAGAAAGAAAGAAAGAAAGAAAACAAGAAAGAAAGAAAGAAAGAAAGAAAGAAAGAAAGAAAGGAAGGAAGAAAGAAAGGAAGGAAGGAAAAGAAGGTCAGAGAGAGAGAAGAGAGAGAATGAATAAATTAAAGAAGGAAGGAAGACGAAAACAAAGAAGGAAAGATAAATGGCTGCAGATCTGACTGTATCTGGCCATTTCTTCTATGAGAGAAGAAGCTGAGCAGCATGAAGGATCCAAGAGTAGAGGCTGGTGCCTGGTCTACAAACACAGCTCCTTATTACAAAGTGAAACCAAGCCATTATCCTGAGATAAGACCTAGCTGGCATTTCTTTTTCAAATAGAATGAGTCTTAAAGGCCTACCCAGGAGAAAATGTTCATCTTTTACTATAGGTTCTGGGTCATATTTAAATTACCTGTATCTTTTTCAATAAGAATATAAAAATCAATTAAAAATATATTCATGAAAAGAAGGTGATCAGTCCCTTCACCCCATCCCACTTTCTTACCTCCTGTGAGGTGACCAGTCTTTGTGGTATGAAAAATTAGGCTCCAAATACTGTCAGTAAGGCTGTTCTGGATATCATCCCCAGAAAGGCTTGCATACATAAGATGCTGAAGTAACCTGGCAAAAAGTTAGGAGAAGGGGTTAGGCTAATAGGTGGAGTGTTTCATGAAAGACACATAGATTTCCCAGGTGTGTAGGCATAAGGCTGCCACAGAACAAGAAGACTAGTATACAGATGTGGGTTGCTGTCTATATGCAGGTGAGGGCAGGCACAAGATAAGGCAAGAGCCAGTGATTGGGCAGTGGAAAAGAAAGGAAGGCTGAGAATTTTAGAGACAGGGCAGAGAGACAAGACAGAGAGATGGGAGAAAGAGAAGGAAGAGAAAGATAATCCAGATTCCACTTGGCTTTAAATAGCCACAGGTAGCTATAAATTTCTTATAAGGGATGGATAATTACGGGACAATTTGTCCTATCTAGGTGGGTAGTTTATATCAATTGGCTGTGAGTTTATTGTGTGAACATTTTGTGGGGCGAGAACTTACTGACACAAATCTGATTGATAAATTAAAAGCCTCTAGAGTTTTGATTTTAAAGGGTTACAGGGATTGTAACTATGGTTACAGGGTGCAGATGGCTTGGAATGTGAGCAGAGTCTGCAACAGAGAGTCAGGAGATGAAATTAGGGATTGACACATGAGGCTAGCCATGGAGCCAATGAGACTGCTGAGACCTGAGAGTACCTGGCACTGGACTGGAATAGTATCTTCTCTAGTATTCCCACAACACACAGACAATAAATAGGTGGAAGCTAGATCTGGCACCTGCTTGCTCTGCTGGGAAACAGAAGGTAAATTTCTGGCTAGTGTTGCAGCTCACACCGTGGTCTGAAGAATGCTGTGCATCCTACCTACATTTCTTAGACAGGACAATGCAGCATTCACGCATATCACAAACTTATCATTTTAAGATCCCCTAAATGTTGAGGGCTTGTGAATATTTAGTTATAAAAAAATTTTTGTGCTCATGTGTGTCTCCTAACTTTTCCTTTATATTCAGCCCAAGTAAATAGTACTTATAAGCTAATTTATTCTGTAGAAAACAAGAATCCTATAAATATATTTGGTATATTTACTTTTCTGACCTATGTTATTTTCTCATTTACTTCTTGAAATAGAAACTTAATAAACTAATGCTTTTTAATATAAATTAACAGCTACAGAGATGAGACCTTTAAAAGGTAGACATACATTGTGACAGTATTATATCATATCAACACATGTTGTAAGTATTTTCAGGCACTGAGAAACTAAATGAGAAAAATAAAGAAATACTATGCTTATATAAATTGTCTCCTGGAAAGAATTTAATGGTTCATTATAATATTTTTATTGTTGTGGTATATCTACAATTGCAGAATATGGAAAACTTAAGCAAAGGTAATCAGCTCAAGGCCAACCTGGGCTAAATAAGAAGTTTGAGACTAGCCTAGACTACACAATGAGACACTGTCACAAAACAAGACATGCTTTTAATATTATAAAAATTATAATAATCTTGCATGTACTTAAGATATGAATAATAAATACCATATTCATAAAATATAAATATGAATGCCTTGTTTTGTAAATGACACACTAACTATTAATACTATCTTTCATTATCCACATGAGGTTGGAAGTCTAAATTGAAATACAAGCTTTTAAAAAACTGGTTACATAGATTGACCTGCAAAAGGAACCTTCTTCAGTGGGGATCAGCCACAAAAGACAGAATATTCCTAGAACTGTATCATACCAGCTGGACAACACCAAAGTGTTGATATGCACATTTCATATATATAGTATATTAGAGGCACATCCTTGAATTTTTATTTTAATTTTTTGAAAAGAGTGAGAACATCCAAATAGTGACTTCTGACTCAGCTTTTCTTTCCAGAACTTGGGAACCTTAGAGTCTTGGTGGTTATCATCAGTTTTATTTGCAGTTATGTAGATAGCATACAAGGAAAAAGAGAGAGATTTCAGTCATACAGAGATTCCAATAATCTTTCTAGAGCAGCGGATCTCCAAAGCCTAAGTTTCCCTGTAATGTATTAGGAACAGAGATTGTGAACAAAACCTGAGCTCCAACATAAATTTCTCAGCACCACAGATTTCATGTCCTTCAAATGGGCAATGAATTTTGATAGCTCTAAACTAGGTACTTGAAACAAAGACAGTGAGCATCGGCACAAACTCAGAGAAACGGTGGGAGAGAGGGTCCCCTCCCCAGAGCACTCAGCTCCCACATCTGGGTGATGTTAAAATAACCCAGAAATGCCTCTTCTTAAAATGCAGTGGTGATAAGAAACCTCCAGGCACTCATACATTGTAAAGGCCACCAAAATTGTACAGGTATCCCATACAACAAAAGTTGACCCCTCTAATTTAAAGTAAAGGGGGCTCAAGGCATGTCTGTGGTAAACTGAACTCTTAATCTTTTGATGCACTGTATTCTGAGAGTTTGCAACCATAGGAGCATTGTAACCATCACTGGTTTAGTACACCTGACCTAAATTCATATGAACTGTTTCATTCAATGCTTTCACTGAAGTTTGACAGCTGTCACCAGCAATAGTCATCTCTAAGAAAGCGACAAAGGAGAATGGTTATTTTAGTGCCGAGGAGATGAATAGGATCATGGGAAGAACAGAGAAACCCCTCCAAATTTTAAGAAAGAAAACCCTAGTTAAAGTGAAAGCATGTACATGGAAGCAAAGGGAGGGGGAGGGGAGGGGAAGGTGGCTGGGAGGGAGGGGAAAGGGAATAACATTTGAAATGTAAATACAGAGAATATCCAACAAAAAGTTAATAAAATGAAGTGGTTAAAATGTGACATCATATTATAATGAGAAAAAGTGATGTTCAGTGTGCAGATTTTGGAATGCAGAAGTTATAACTAACAACAGAACTACTGATGGCAAAGGCATGGCCATCCCAAAGGCTGTTGGAAACTGTTTTAAGAAGCATGGCTCCTACCTACCCTGCTCTTGCCCTTGGTAACCATGGAGAAACTGCTTGACACTCTAGAATTTTAAAGTGCCCATTTGTTTTCTTCAAATACATTCCCTGGGCCAATTTCACAGAGAAGTGTGAAAACTGTTATTTCCTGGTTCTGTTATAAACAGAAGGGAGATGTACCAACTTAGCCAAAGGATAGAATCCTTCACAACTCAAGTTGCTTCTGCACTTAGCATGTGGCCATCCCGGTATTTGAAGAACAAGTTTGCTTTACTGTCTTTATTTTCACACCTTTTCCTCTTTTGTTTTTTATATATGTCTCTGTGTGGTATGCATATATACATTTCAGCCTTTTTATACATGTGTGGTGCTCATGTGTGTACAGGTGCATGTACACATATGTGCATGTACTTGGGGAAGCCTGTGCTCAAGATGTCTATCTTGATTGCTCTCAGTCTTAGATACTGAAGCAGTGTGTTTCACTTGAACTCAAGAGTTCTTGACCTTGGCTAGCTTAGTAAGCCAGCATGTCTGGGGATTCTCTGTCTCTAACTGATGGAATGCTAGGGTTACAGGTGGATTTCCACACATACCTTGAATTTCCGTGGTTTCTAGTGACTTGGCTCTGGTCTTCCTACTTCCACAAGCCTGTTATTGCCTGATCCATCTCTCTAGCTCCACTATGCACAGTTGATTCTATACGTGATAAGCAAATTTTTTTTTTACCTCACAGAAGAATGTAATGATTCTTCTATTTCCAGAATATCTTGTATTTTAACAAAGCATTGCTCTTTTCATCTTGAAAATAAAAAAAAATTAATAAACAAACACAAAATAGAGGGCAGAGGTCATATAAATCTTTCAACAGAAAATCCTCTTGCATGACAGCAGACTGCTTCTCTGAAGGTGTCTATAAAGGCTCTACAGTACCTCCTAAAATCTGATTTCTCTGGTTCGGTTGACAATTTTCTTCTTGGACTGTACATTAGAAGCTAGTCAAAGGAAAAGTCCAAAGAGGAGTTTCTATTTGGAAACCGATGATTAACATCAGTTAGTTCTGTGAACTTTAAAAAAATGTGATCCTGAAGAGATGGCTCAGCAGTTCAAGAATGTCAGCTCCTCCTTCAGAAGAACTGAGTTCAATTCCCAGTACCCATATGAAACATTTAAAAACTGCTTGTAATCCTAGCTCCAAGGGATCCAATACCCTCTTTTGATATCGCTGGACACCAATAGACAAGCTGTATACATATATATTCACACAGACATATTTTTAAAATTAAACTAACTCTTTTTTTTAAACGACTTTATTTTGCAAAACAAAGATAAATGTACAGATTTTAAACATTTTTTGCTTAAAATTATACATTTTTGTCAGTACTGTTTTTTCAGACATTAAAATAAATTTTACATAAAACCATGTGAATATGTTTTTTAGTCAGTACTAGATTTTTTTCAAGGGCTTGACAGTATGAATTGAAAACCTACTAGTTGCAATAAGCTTAAAGTACATGCAAAACAAAACGCAACATGAAAATAGTCAAAGTCTTCTTGTTTTGTGAATATATGTATATTTTTTGTTTTCTTTATTTCTTGGACTTCATACAGTCTGTGAGTTGTTTCTGGGGGAGTGCAAGCCTCTGGGGTTAGCATCCCACTATCAGTGACTGCATATTATGTCTGTTCTTTTGTGACTGGGTTATCTCACTCAGGATGATCTTCTCTAGATGTAGCCATTTTCTTAAGAATTTGGTTAAGTCATTGATTCTGGTGGCTGAGTAGTATTCCATTATGTATATGTACCACAATTTTTGTATCCATTCGTCTTCTGAAGGACATCTGGGTTCCTTCCAGCTTCTGGCTATTATAAATAGAGCCGCTATGAACATTGTGGTGCATATATCTTTGTTGTGTATCAAAGTGTCTCTGGGGTATATGCCCAGAAGTGGAATAGCTGGGTCTTCAGGTAGTACTATATCCAATTTTCTGAGGTATCGCCAGACAGATTTCCATGTGGTTGTATTAGCTTGCAACCCCACCAACAGTGGAGAAGTGTTCCTCTTTCTCCGCAGCCTCGCCAGTATCTGCTGTCATCTGAGTTTTGGAACTTGGCCAATCTGACTGGAGTGAGGTGGAATCTTAGGGTTGTTTTGATTTGCATTTCCCTGATGGCTAAGGCTGTCGAGCACTTCCTCATATGTTTCTCGGCCATTCGGTGTTCCTCAACTGAAAATGATTTGTTTAGCTCTGTACCCCATTTTTTAATAGGGTTATTTGATTCTCTGGTGTCTAGCTTTTTGAGTTCCTTGTACACCTTGGATATTAGGCCTCTATCTGATGTGGTGTTGGTAAAGATCTTTTCCCATTCTGTTGGTTGCCGTTTTGTTTTCTTGACGATGTCCTTAGCCTTACAGAAACTTTGCAATCTCATTAAGTCCCATTTGTTAATCATTGACCTTAGAGCTTGAGCCATTGGTGTTTTGTTCAGGAAATTTTCTCCTGTGCCTATGTGTTCTAAGGTTTTCCCTACTTTCTCATCTAATAGTTTCAGTGTATCTGGTTTAATGTGGAGATCTTTAATCCACTTACACTTGAGCTTTGTACAAGGAGATAAGAATGGGTCTATTTTCATTCTTTTGCATGTTGAGTGCCAGTTGGACCAGCACCATTTGTTGAATAGGCTGTCCTTTTTCCATTGAATGTTTACTGCTCCTTTGTCAAAAATCAGGTGACCATATACATGAGGGCTCTATTCTATTCCATTGATCCACTTGCCTATTTCTTTACCAGTACCATGCAGTTTTCAGCACAATTGCCTTGTAATATAGCTTGAGGTCAGGGATAGTGATTCCCGCAGATGTTTTTTTGTTGTTGAGGATGGATTTCGCTATTCTAGGTCTTTTGTTATTCCATATGAAATTGCACATTGATCTTTCCAATTCCATAAAGAACTGGGTTGGAATTTTGATGGGGATTGCATTAAATCTGTAGATTGCTTTTGGTAGGATGGCCATTTTTAAGATGTTGATCTTTCCAATCCATGAGCATGGGAGATCTTTCCATTTTCTGAGATCCTCCTCAATTTCTTCCTTTAGAGGTTTGAAGTTCTTGTCATACAGGTCCTTCACTTACTTAGTTAGAGTCACACCAAGGTATTTCATAGTTTTTGTAACAATTGTGAAGGGTACCTTTTCCCTAATTTCTTTCTCCATGTGTTTGTCCTTTGAGTATAGGAAGGCTACTGATTTGTTTGAGTTAATTTTGTATCCGGCTACTTTGCTGAACTTGTTTATCAGCTGTAGGAGTTCTCTGGTGGAATTTTTGGGGTCACTCAAGTACACTATCATGTCATCGGCAAAGAGTGATGTTTTTATCTCTTCCTTTCAGATTTGTATCCCCTTGATCTCCTTTTGCTGTCTAATTGCTCCAGCCAGGACTTCCAGTACTATGTTGAATAGGTAGGGAGAGAGTGGGCAGCCTTGTCGAGTCCCTGATTTTAGTGGGATTGCTTCAAGTTTCTCGCCATTAAGTTTGATGTTGGCTGTTGGTTTGCTGTATATTGCTTTTATTATGTTTAAATATGGGCCTTGGATTCCTGTTCTTTCCAGGACTTTTAACATGAAGGGGTGTTGGATTTTGTCGAATGCTTTCTCAGCGTCTAGTGAGATGACCATGTGATTTTGGTCTTTAAGTTTGTTTATATGGTGGATTACATTGATGGATTTCCTTATGTTAAACCATCCCTGCATCCCAGGGATGAAGCCTTCTTGTTCATGATGAATGATGGTTTTGATGTGTTCTTGGATTCGGTTTGCAAGGATTTTGTTGAGTATTTTTGCATCAATGTTCATAAGTGAGATTGGTCTGAAGTTCTCTTTCCTTGTAGGGTCTTTGTGTGGCTTAGGTACGAGGGTTATTGTAGCCTCAAAAAATGAGTTGGGTAATATTCCATCTGATTCTATCTTTTGGAATAGTTTGGCAAATATTGGTGTTATATCCCCAATAAATGTCTGATAAAATTCTGCACTGAACCCGTCTGGACCTGGGTTTTTTTTGGTTGGGAGGCTTTTGATGACTTCTTCTATTTCTTTAGGTGTTATAGGGTTATTTAGATGGTTTACTTGGTCCTGGTTAAACTTTGGGACCTTGTATCTGTCTAGGAATTCGTCCATTTCCTCCAGATTTTCCAATTTTGTGGAGTATAAGTTTTTGTAGTAGGATCTGATGATTTCTTGAATTTCCTTAGTTTCAATTGTTATGTCACCACTTTCCTTTCTGATTTTGTTAATTTGGATACTCTCTCTTTGCCCTTTAGTTAGTCTGGCTAGGGGTTTATCAATCTTGTTGATTTTCTCAAAGAACCAACTCTTTGTTTTGTTGATTTTTTCAATGGTTCTTTTTGTTTCTATTTGGTCTATTTCTGCCCTAATTTTGATAATTTCTTGCCGTCTACTCTTTTTGGGTATATCTGCTTCCTTTTGTTCTAGAGCTCTTAGCTGTGCTGTCAGGTTGCTGATGTGAGCTCTCTCCAGTTTCTTTTTGGAAGCACTTAGGGCTCTGAGTTTTCCTCTCAATACTGCTTTCATTGCATCCCATAGGTTTGGGTATGTTGTGTTATCGTTTTCGTTGAATTCTAGAAAGTCCTTAATTTCTTTCTTTATTTCTTCTTTGACCCTGCTATTCTTTAACAGAGCGTTGTTTAGTTTCCATGTGTATGTGGGCATTTTGTTGTCTTTGTTGTTGTTAAAGACCAGCCGTAGACCATGGTGATCTGAGAGGATGCATGGGAGTATTTCAATGTTCTTATATCGATGGAGGCTCGTTCTGTGTCTAATTATGTGGTCAATTTTCGAGAAGGTGCCATGGGGTGGTGAGAAGAAGGTGTATTCCGTTACTTTAGGATAGTATGTTCTTATATATCTATTAATTCTAGTTGGTTCAAAGTCTCTGTTAGTTTTGCAGTGTCCTTGTTCAGTTTCTGTTTCCCTGATCTGTCCATTGGTGAGAGTGGGTTATTAAAGTCTCCCACTATTATTGTGTGGGGTGAAATGTATTTTTTGAGCTTTAGTAGAGTTTCTTTTATGAATGTGGGTGATTTTTTATTTGGAGCATATATGTTAAGGATTGAGAGTTCCTCCTGACAGATTTCCTTGGTAATGAGTAAAAATTGTCCTTCTTTATCCTTTTTGATAACTTTTGGTTGGAAATTTACTTTATTCGATATTAGAATAGCCACTCCAGCTTGCTTCTTGGAGCTGTTTGCTTGGAAGTTTTTTTTCCCACCCTTTTACTCTGAGATAGTGTCTGTCTCTGTCTCTGAGATGAGTTTCCTGTATGCAGCAAAAGGCTGGATTTTGTTTATGTATCCAGTCTGATAGTCTATGTCTCTTTATTGGGGAGTTGAGACCATTTATGTTAATAGATATCAAGGAATAATTGTTTCTGTTTCCTGCCATTTTTGCTTTTTTGGGTTGAGTTGTGTCTGTGTTTTTTTCTTCTTTTAGTTTTCTTGTTTAGGAGTTTTCTTGTTTTTACTAGGCTGTATTTTCCCTCCTTGTATTGGGTTTTCCACCTATAATTCGTTGGAGTGCTGGGTTTGTGGTCAGATATTGTGTGAATTTTGATTTGTCTTGAAATATCTTTGTCTCTCCATCGATGGTGATTGATAGTTTTGCTGGGTATAGCAGCTTGGGCTGGCACTTGTGCTCTCTTAAGGAGTGCATGATGTCTGTCCAGGCTCTTCTAGCTTTCATAGTCTCTGTTGAGAAATCGGGTGTGAGTCTGATTGGTCTGCCTTTATATGTTACCTGACCTTTTTCCCTTACTGCTTTTAGTATTCTTTCTTTACTTTGGGCACTTGATGTTTTTACTATTATGTGTCGGGAGGTATTTCTTTTCTGGTCCAACCTATTTGGAGTTCTGAAGGCTTCTTTTATGCTCGTGGTCATCTCATTCTTGAGGGTAGGGAAGTTTTCTTCTATGATTTTGTTGAAGATATTTACTGTGCCTCTTAGTTGATACTCTTCTCCCTCTTCTATTCCTATTATCCTTAGGTTCGGTCTTCTCATTGTGTCTTGGATTTCCTGGACATTTTGGGTTAGGAGCTTTTTGTTTTTTGCATCTTCTCTGGCTGTTTTGTCTATGTTTGCAATGTTGTCTTCTGCCCCCGAGATTCTCTCCTCAATCTTTTGTAATCTGTTGGAAATGCTTGCTTCCGTGACTCCTGATTTCTTTTTTTTTGCTGTTCTGACTCTAGGGTTATCTCTTTTAGCGCTTTCTTTATTGTGTCAATTTCTGTTTTAATTTCCCTCTTCCATTCCTTTATTTCTTTCGTTCTGTTTTCCTCTCGTTCTTTGAGTTCTTTGAGTGTTTTTCTTGTTTCTTCTTTAAAAGCTTCTGAATCATTTTGCTTTTCCTCCCTTTCTTGTTTAAGTAACTCTATCAGCGTCTTGAGGCATGATTTCAGGTCTGTGTCTTCTTTCTCTGGAGTGTTTGGAATTCCGATGTTTGCTACTATCGGAGAGCTGGGTTCTGGTGTTGCTAGATTGTCTTGGTTTCCTTGGGATATACTCTTTCTCTTTCCTCTTGCCATTTTGTTGTCAGTGATATGTTCCTGCCTTTCCCTTGTATCTGGTCTGTGTCCCTGGTACACTTTCCGTGTGCACTCCGCAGAGATCTCTCTACTCCCTGGCAGCCCAGGTTCTGGGTGGCAGCTTGGCCAGGCTCCGCTCTGCGTCCTGAATTCGCCTCCGGGTGGGAACAGACGTTCCTAAGATCTGTTCCTGGTCACAGATGCTCAGCCTCTCCGAGCCACCTTTCCGGCTGGCAGGTGGGCCAGGCTCTGCTCTGCGTCCTGAAGTCGTCTCCGGGTGGGAACAGAAGTTCCTAAGATCTGTTCCTGGTCACTGGATCGGGGAGGACAGGGCAGGTCAGGGCAGGGGGTGCCCTTTCCGTGTGCACTCCGCAGAGATCCCTCTGCTCCCCAGCAGCCTAGGTCTCCCACTCACCAGTTGCTCAGCCTGTACGAGCCGCCTTTCCGGCTGGCAGTTGGGCCAGGCTCCGCTCTGCGTCCTGAAGTCGTCTCTGGGTGGGAACAGAAGTTCCTAAGATCTGTTCCCCGTCACAGTTCTAAACTAACTCTTTAAAAAGTAACAATTAAATTCATCAGCATCAAATGAAAAAGAGGCAAGAGAAAAAGATGGTATGATATAGGCCTTGCCCATACAGTTCTTTATCAAAAGACATCTGTACATTGTTACATCTTGAAGCAGGAAGCTCAAAGGATAAAAGATATAGCAAGGAAACAAGTTGAAACATGTGTTCTGTCTGGTCCTGCTGAATAGTGCCAAGGTCCAGCACAGGTTTAGGGTTTCTTCTTTCTTGTCAGTTCTTCTTGAAGCAGCAGAGGGGGAAGAGCATCGGCAGAGGGTAAGACTTGGTCTAACAAGATATTTAGGGTTGCTGTATAGTAAAAAATTTACTACCTAAGTCTAAGTTACTAAGCTACTGTAGCTGACCTGCCTTCTGTGATGTTCTGAGGCCAGAAACAGAAGTCTCTGGCACTTAGCACCTCTTCCTAAAGTAGCAAAGGTCTAAGTAAATAGACTTTGTACTATCTCAGCTGAAACTGCTGGGCTCTTTCATGCTGCCAGTCAGAAGTCACAGAAAGAAAAAGGGACACTTAGAAAAGTGATTATAATATTTATTATGAAGTAGTAAAAAAAAAGTGTCCTATGAAAGCTATCTAAAGGGAAAGCAGAAAGATCTTTATATAGATAAAACCAGTCAACATTTTGTCCTCAGTTCTAGCACCTATATATAATAAATCATTACTTCCCTTTTTATGGCTTTGGTTAATTGTTTTACAACTTCTTGGAATGTGCTCAGAGTAGGAGAAAGTCTGGTTACCATCTAAGAGCAATTAACAGGTGACACTGGGAGATTGGCAGAGTTCTCATTGTAGCTTTGGCTATCAGAAATGACCTAATGGAAGTCTCACTATAAAAGAGCTTAATAATCAGTGATAATTTTAGGAATTCTTATAGGATCATCATTAAGACTTCAGAAGTAATTTGTATGTCTATACAGCACCACTACAAGATAGTACATCTTCATAGACCTGCTCCAAAGGAGTGTGTTATTACTTACTGATTGTTATACAAATTTAATGATAATGGGAAAAGCATATGAATAGCAGGGATCTTTCCTAAAATGACTCCCTAACAGCCTTGCTGAATAAGGGCGAACCAGTAACAGAATATATGATAATCCGAGGCTGGCCATCTCAGAATGATCACAAACTAGTCATTGGTTTGTCCCATTATGGCTCCTGACAGAATGGGGCTTATTTGAGCACCTTACTTGAAAGAAGGCATTTTTAGAGGGGTATCGGGAAGTTGGTGGAGTTGGGGGTTCCATGTATTGAAACTCACTGAGGCTCATCATTCAGTCAAATCCTGTGAAGATACATGCTAGTTCCCAACCCCAATCCCAATGACTATTGTTTTGTGCTTATGGCTGGGTGGTTATGAGGTCTAATGCTTTTGTGGACTGCTTCATATTCTTGACCCCACATCAGGTGGTTCAGAGCCATCTGTAACTACAGCTACAGGGGACCCTACAACCTCCTTTGGCCTTGGAATATAACACACACACACACACACACACACACACATACACACACACACACACACACACACACATATATGTAAAAATGAACGAAAATAATTATTCTTAAAATGTGCTAGGAACACATATATACACAGATCTATCAAAGTCCATTCATGTCTTTTTTTTAAAAAATGAAAAAAGTACACATAAAAAATGTTAGGTAATCATGTTATTTTGTTTTGTTTTGTTTTCTCGTCTGTATTTTCCCTCTTTTTCCTGGGAATAAGTTTCACTAGTAAAGTTTCTGAAGGGAAATTGTTCTTTTTTTTTTTTCCTGACAGGATATATGATCTGAGGTCTTACATTTATTTCTTCAGCATTCACTCAGCGTTGCCCTGAATCTGATAGGCAGTGTCTGAGCCCTGTGTTATGCATCATGCCAGGGGATTTCTTTCTGGATACATCCAAGCTAACAAATACTGATGGAGGGCTTTGGTGTTGGCATTGTTTTATGTGGTTTTCACAGGACAGAGAATATGTATCAAACATAAGGGAAGTGGAATTATTATAAAATCGACACACATTTAAATGATAATGTAGACTTGTAACTATAATTTTGTGCATAGATCAGGATTGAATTGGACAAAGGTTTATAAAAGATATAAACTACCAGAAATAATGAAGGAGGAAAAACTCAGGCCAATTAGCCCAATATCTATTAATTTCAGAGCCCAGAGGGCAAAACACAATAATCTAAGAACTGCCAGAAGCTGTTCATGGAGACCTCCATATAAAGTCTTGAGTTGGATTTTTATTCATTCTTGCCAGGCATGTGTAGGGTATGCTTTATGACATAAACATGAAGTTTAATTTACTACTACAACATACTTATGATTTTTATTTAGTTGCTAAAAGTCATCTCTGGAGACACATTAATTTCTTCTTAGGTGGAGATTTAGAGACATCTAGATTGATCTGAAGTACTGACCTTGATACTAAGCAACAGATATCCCAAAGAAAAAGCCATTCTAGAATTTTCAGTTCTATGACTTTTAAAATAGAAAATTAATTTGCTTAATTAATAAGTAATGTGAGGGCCAAAATGAACCCTATAAATTCCTCTGAGAGGCTTCACCCAGCAACAAACTCCAAGGAATACAGAGACTAACAACCAAAAGCAGACCAAGTTCAGGGACTCTTATAGAAGAATTGAGGGAAATATTGTGGTCCTGAAATCAGATAGGAACTCTGCAGGAAAACCAACAGAATCAACTAACCTGAACCCTTGACACCTTGAGAATCTGAATCACCAACCAAAGAGCAGACACTGGCTTGACGTAGGTTTCCCACATATATGTAATAGATCTGCAGCTTGACTTTTATGTTGGTCCAGAATAATTGGATCAGGAGTTATCCAAAAAAGCTATTATCTGCATCTAGAATATGTTTTTCCTTGTCTGGATATGTGAGAGGATGTGTGTAGTCCCACAGGGACTTCATGTGCTGGGGTGGGGGAGATACTCAGTGAGAATCTCAATGCCCTCAGAGGAGAAGAAAAGGTGGGGATGGGGTAGGAGGATTGTGGGAGGAAGTAATCTATGAAGGGGGCAGTGAGTGGAATGTAAAGTGAATAAGTAAAAAGAGAAAAAGAAAAATGTAAGGAATTTAAAATATTCTTGATTATATAGTTGTTGATTTTTGCCTTTTCTCATATACTTTCGTTTTGGCATAATCTGTTTGATTATAATAAGAAGTAAGACCCAAGCCTAAGCATCTCATATCACAAGGAAATTTTGCTTTAATATGTGGTTTCCAGAAACCACAAGAGGTCCTACATGCTCAAGACTTATTTTTGGTTTCAAGAAACTTAATTCCCAGTATTGGTTAGGAGAGAGAATTTATACATATTGGAGTATGTGTACATATGTGTGCATGCATACATATATATATATGACATAGACATACATAAGGTATAATAAGATTTAATGTTTAAATTATTGAAATTTTTAAATTTTTCATTAAAGTGCACAAGATCAAAATGATACCTTTTTATTTCAGAGTTTCAGTTATTTTTTTTTAGAAAACATATTTGTTAGTTTAAATGCAAAATGGTTGCCAAGACAATCATTTTCATATCTTTAACATTATGATATAAAATTTTTGGATTGTACAAATTTAGAATTATCGTCAGATGTTCAATGAAACAATAAGTGTTAAAACTTAGTCTCTCGCCAGGGTGCGATTTGACATCATTTTGCTACTAGAAGACAATTTATATACTTTCCTTTTTCATAACTAAACTCTGTCTCTTCACATGCATACTCATGTGTTGCTCATTCATTTATATTTTTTCTTCATTTACCCTGATTTATTAAAACTATCTTTCTAATGGAAATAAGACACAGAAAATGATAAAAAGTGAAAGAAAAACAGATTAATCCATTAGGGGATTTTATGGGATTCCTGGTTGCATAAAATGTGTATGTGCGTGTGTGTGTGTGTGTGTGTGTGTGTGTGTGTGTGTGTGTGTGTGTGTGTGTGTATGTGTGTGTGCATTTTCTGGGATTTTTCTTGTCTGGTTGTTTTGTCATATTTCACATTTTTTCTTTGATTTTTTAGGTTATCATTATTCCTTAGATACTTGTTTGTTTTATTAAGAGGCAGAAATGGTCTCAATCAGATGGGTAGTAGGGAAGAGCTAGGAAGAGTAGGGGGAGGAGGAATAGCAATCAGCATATTGTATAAAAAATCTATTTTCAATGAAAGAAAAATTAAGCAGAAATTTTTAACCAATAATTTTTGTGACCCTAGTGATATCTGCTAATATTGAGGGCTACAGAGCCAGGACCAGCTAGCTCTTAAACAAGGCAAGTCTCACAGCAGAGAGCTACAGAACCTGAGAATTACAGTGTGTCCTGCCTGTAAAATATGCTGAGATAATGGTGATGCAGAATTTGTGGGAATTGCCAACCAATCACTGGTCCAAAATGAAGCTCATGTCAGGGGAGGGAACACATGCCTGATACTGTGTGGATGGCCAGGAACCAAAGATTCAATATTCCAGAAACCCAGGATAGAACCAAATATGACTGGCAAAAATAAAAGTCAATAATATTTTTTATACTCATAAATTGGTGCCCAGACCAGTCGTCACCAGAGGGGCATCCAACAACAACTGATGTGAGTACATACAGATACCCACATCCAAACACTGACAATGCCAGGGATCTCAGAGACTGAACAACAACCAATGACACTATTTGAGTCTGAGCTAGGTCCTCTGCAAATTCTTTATCATTGTATAATGTCGAGTCCTTGTGGGACTCCTAGCACTGAGAGCTGGAGCTGTCTCTGATATAGTTGTCTAAGCCTGGGATTCTTTTCGTCCTACTTCATTGCCTCATCCAGCCCTAGGATGGGGATTTGTGCTTAGCCTTATTATAATTTGTTATATCCTGTTCAGTTGATATCCCTGGGAGGCCACTCTTTTTTAAAAGGGAAATGGAAGAGAAATGCATGGGAGGGGTATTGGAGAAATAGAGGTAGAGAAAACTGGTCAGGATGTTATATATTAAAAAATAAAAATTTAAACCAGAAAAAGAAATTTTTTCTTTATACATACCTTTAAGCTAATTCCTCAAGTTTGATTATCTTTTAAATATAACACCAAATATCAAAACAACTAATATCTCAAGTCATAATTTTATGTGGCCCAAATAAATTAATCAAGTTCTCACTATTACAACTGTTTTAGGTTTGTTTGCTTTTTTTTTTAAGAACAAACATGTTAATTCATGAGTTACCATATGTGCTTATGTTTCACACTTTCAGTTTTTCTGACTATTAAATATCTTTCAGGTTTGATATCATTAATCATATAAAGATTTTTGTTTTGTGCTTAAGTTTTAGATTCTCTATTTGGTATTATTATTCCTTGATCACAGAAAAGTGTGTTTCTGATGCATTTTAAAAGAAAAAAGTCTTTAGATTTTCATTAATTAGGTAGGGCCAGAAAGTTTGAATCAGAGAGAGTCATAAATTCTCTGAGATCCTAGGGCAGTTCTCCATCTGAAAATTAACATAGCACATGAACACACAATTCTGCAAACAATTTAAGTTTTGTTAATTTCTCATCACTCATCTAAACGTCATTCATGCACCAATGAAATCTAATATTTAAACACTTGTATTAGGTATCATCAAAGGTAGCATAATGAAGGTGATCTAGTTGAATTCTCTTTTGATGAAACACTCTAGAAAAGCTATTTGAAGATGACAAGATTTGTTTAGCTTCCACTTTCAGATTGTAGTTGATCACTTTGGGAACTCAGGACAGGAATCAGAGTCAGGAAACTAATGCAGGAACCATCGAGGAATGGTGGTTGCTGGCTCACCTTCTGATTTTCCCATGGGCTCATACTCAACTAGATTAGACCCAGAAGGAATAGGCCCTTCACAGTGGCCTTAGTCTTTCTTCCTACATCAATCATTAGTCAAGGAAATTCTTCAAAGAGATGGGAATAGACCAAGCTGATCCAGACAGCCTGTCAACTAGAGACTCTCTCAGATGACTCCTGGCACAGTCTGGTTGACACAGTATGTTCCTCCCCTTGATCACTGAGCACTGTGTTGTTATGTTGTGCTGTGAATGGAAAGGACCTTTCCACCATTCAGAGGCCCATCTTCTAGTTGAAAGTGTCCACCCCAATTTCTTACTGGGGTGAGGTATAGAAACCTGACCACCTTTTATTTTCACTTACATGATATACATTTTACTTTCTCCAAAAGCAAATTGCGATGGTTTATAAGCAAATTGTTGAACTCATTTAACAGAAAATCCCAATAAATCTGCAAATCCAGACATTCAACCTGTTATGTTCTTTTCAAAAACAACTACAAAACTTTCAAGGACATTAAGGGTAGACATACAGGAGAGACACTTGTGAATATAAAAGCAATGTTTTTCATAAGCCTGCAATACAAAATATTGATTGTCAACTTGATGATATCAACAATCAACTAGGAGACATCTTCTAGGCTTATCTGTGAGAATGTTTCTGTGGATTTTTATGCTGATGGAAAGACTTACAAGGCATGTCAGCAGCACCAACCCTTAGGCTGTAGTCCCACACAAAATAAGATAGAAAATACAAGCAGAGCACCAGCATATATCATTCCTGTACACACACACACACACACACACACACACATACATACACACACACACACACAAACACACACACCAGTAAAATGTTTAAAGATACTTTAAAAAAAATAAGCTTTCAGAGACGAACAGGCCCAAGTAAGACATTCATACGAAAACAAAGCCAACGATGCCATGTTTAGAAAATCACTTACTCAGATCTATATTATTTTAAATATGCATATCCAGGGACTTCCTTTCATTTGGGGACACTCACTCAAATAGATATACATAAAAAGTATGTGTCTATTTGAACATGGAATAAGGACAGTAAGATGCATAGAATAAGATGGGATAGAATAGAAAGAATTAGACAGTAACATGATGCAAGTGACTAGCTGTAGCAATTAACAAAACTGGTGATCTAAAATCTATAAATTTGCCACTTTACTGAATTCAAACATACTTCAAACGAAATATCTAAAGATCAAGATGCCCAAACATATTTTTGCCATTTCCTCTAGTTTCTCTTAATATGCTGTAGTGGATAATCTGTTAATTAATGCTCGTAACTGGCTTATAGTTTATGTAGGTATCCTAATCTATTGTAAGAACTTGTAGCCAATTGTAATTGAGAAGTGAGAGTGTCCATGGAATTTTTTTGCATTGTATGCTTTGTTTTGTTTTGTTTTTTCAAAATTCCTGTGACAAGACAAGAAGGGAAAGGTGGGAAGACATTTCCCACCCATATAAGAAGTATGTTGTCATTAACATTAGTTGGGAATGTGGGTCTAGTAGTAATACACACAGTGGAGTGTAATGACACTTGAGTCAGAAGTATTGACTCCTTGTAAACAATGTCACACACCTTTCCTGCTTCACCCTGGATAGATGGCTTCTCCCACACCAGGCTAATTTTTCAATTGTGATTGTTATTTTATTTTTACAGTGCTTTATTTCTTCGGGATAATTTTTTTATATCTTCATTTCTTCATTTGCCACAGTCTTTCTATGCAAATCTTCCCACTGTATCTTTTTCAGGAATAGGGAAACTACACAAAGCAGAGAGAGTACAAACAATTTAATGTAGGAGAAGCGGATGGGCACAATTACCAAGAGGTGAGAGGTGTCAGGAGAGGCAGAATCAATGAATAACAATAAAATCAGAGCACAGAATCTGAGTTAAGAATGGGCCAATGAACAGTGTGCAAAGATGCCTAAGCCAGCCAAGTAAGCCAATATTGAGTGGGCATTGGAGAAGTCCACAATAACTTAAAAGAGTTAACCAGGCAGCTAAGAGTGACAGTTCCAGTCTTTTGGTCTAAAAATCTGATGCAATGCTTGCTTGTCACAAGGTGTAAGCCCTATAATTTTTGATTCAGAGCTATGTGACTATGTTAGGCCACCATTAAATCTGTACCTTTAATATTATACACTTGCTAAAACTTCATTTGATGTCAAGATGGACTCTTTCTCTTTCCCCTTTTCTCTCTTTTCTTCTAACCTCTCTTCTACAATAGACATGATTTGTAGATACTCCATCCACATTAGGTGTTCGGTACATAAAACTCTGCAGGTGTCAGTGTATGTATTATGAAGCATTATTATGAATGAATTGCTAGGCTAGGTTAAGGGTACTTTGTAACAACTGGGTAAATTAAAGTAAAATTGGTGTGTATTCTCCCACATAGCTTTCATTTTTGCCTGATTTCAGGATCCAAGCCATTTGTTATCAATGTCTCCTGTTAGCTCTCATGATGTCAGCAAAACTATGAGCTCACTGCAAAACATTTAGACGAGTCTTACTAAAAAATCACCCATTACTTACACTTTGCTTTGCCATTGTGAATATCAGACAACATCAGCATCGTGCCTGTGTCACAAATCATTGCAAGAAGGGATGAGAAGAACATGAGCCTAGAATGATCATATAAATCACTGGATTAATGCTAAAACAACATAATATCTTTTTTTAGAATAGATTTTTACCCATATTGGTCCTAGATAAAATTCATCAAACTTCACTCAGTTTGCCAACCAAAATAATGCAATGGAAATAATATTACAATGGTGTTACTTTTATGATTATTATATTAATGATATTTTCTTATTATTCATAAGATTTGTTCATATATTTATTGGCAATAGAGTCGCGTTTGTTCTTGTTTTTCCCTGCAAGAAAAATGAAGAAAGAGGGTCACTCCAGAGTGAAATTGGCCTTGCAGGGAGCAGAAGGATCCAGCCTCAATGATCTGCATCTCAAACCATCATACATAAACATAGTTATTGATTGTTACGCAGAAATTTTTTGGGGAGCAAACCAAGTTCCTCGTACCAAAGTTCCTACTCTAATCTATGTGTTTAGTGAAGGAAAACATCAGGTTCCTGCAACTTCCAGTCCTTATTGTGTTATCTTTGAGGGATTCAACAATGCAAGACACTCTGGGTGTCCCAGGATCACCTCCCACCCAAAGTTATGCAAGGAGGATCTTTCAGAATAAAGAGTATAGCTAACAAAAACAATCACTATTTTCTTCAATGATTTCTTTAAGGCCAAAGTACGTCTAGAAAACAACTACTCATTCTGATTATTTATCCCGGATACAGCGAGTACATAAAAATTCCACTATAGTTTGTTTGTTTTTCATATTTTACTCATTATTTAAGAATTTTGCTTCATGAACCCTGAACACACTTCCCAATCTTCCCAGATCTGCCCTCCCCACATCCTTGCCTCCCCCCTTAAAAAGAAAAAAAAAGGGAAAATAAGACCAATTTGTATTGCACATATACTCACTGCAGTATGAGCAAACTCCTGGTGATCAGCCCCTTAATAAAAACTGAGATCTTCTGTTTTCACTTCAAAATAATCACATATTATTTAGTCTGTATTTGGTCATTGGCACTAAGCACATTGAAACATATATGTGTCATTTTGAGTTGTGTTTTAAAACTTCTTCAAACTTCCTATTTTGCCATTTTAATTCAGGACTTCAGGATGCCAACCTAGGTAGAACCATCGTCATACAGGTGTAAGTAGTCAGGGGGATATGACAATTGCATTTATCTAGGGTCTATTGAAACCTATGAATGAGGTGTTTGCAATATAATCTGCAGCAAAGAGGCAGGTATGCATGCACCTGAACACAAAGATACAGATCAGAGTGATGAAGATCTAAACGCCAAGAAGGAAATATGGAGACAAAATGTGAAGCAGAGACTGGAGGAAACATCATCCAGAGACTGCCCCACATGGGAACCCATCCCATATACAGTCACCAAACCCAGACAAAACTGCAGATGCAAAGAAGAGCTTTTTGACAGGAGCCTGATATAGCTGTCTCCTGAGAGGCTGTGCCAGAGCCTGATAAATACAGAGGTAGACACTCATCTTGATGACAGACCTAGAGTGTGTCAATTATTTATGTTAATTTTGGCACTGCATTGACTAATATATAAATGCATTGCTCTTAATATACAGACTTGATTTTTTTTTTTTTTTTTTTTTTGAGCACAGGAGTCAATAGCATTTAGGACATAGAAATGTGCCAAAATCACGAAAATCTAATCTCAACATTTTTCTCACATTCCCCAAAGTCCCATCCCCTGAACATTTAATAGCAGTGTGCTTGCTTACATTTTCTATGAATTTGGCTCTCTGAGGTGGTTTATATTGTATTTCATGATTGGAATCATGTCACATGTGGCCTTCTGCACCTACCTTGTTTCATTAAGCATACTATTTTGAAGACCCACACTCATCCCCACCCCACCCCTAACTCACTGTTTTGTATCAAATAAGAATTGAGGCCTAAGTCAGCCCCTCTACAGAAGTGTCATCAGGCAGGAGAAAGCATCTCTTAGCTGCGTATTAATCCCATAGATTCAGAGCAAGTTCAAGATTTTACTCTTGCCTAACTTGAAGTCACACTTTGGGGTTTTTTTTTTTTTTTTTTTTTTTTTTGGATTTGTTTGTTTGTTTGTTTGTTTGTTTGTTTTTGTTTTCTCATACACAAGATCGGCCTTTATTTCAAGAGAAACAATTGTTCTTGTTAACATAGAAAAAACATCTTAGGCTAGTTCATTTTTCACACACTCAATCTGGTGTTTGCATAGACTGATAATGATTCTGCAGTGAGGGTTGATTTTATGTGTCAGCATACATGTGCATCAGGTGCGCTGATATTTATTCAAACACCATGCTGAGCATGTCGATATAGGTGTGTCTAGATGAGATTAACATGAATTGTCATGCCAAGCAAATTGTTCTCTCATGTGGCTGGGCCTCCATTCCTCAACTGAAGATCTAAAGAGTGCACAGAATTTTTCTTGTCTCATTGGTAACTAAGACATACCTCTTTATATGTCTTCAACTGGAACTCAGACCTTCATCTCTTGGAATTCTCAACCTTGTACCCTGAATCTTCTGCTCTTCAAGTGTAAAGTTTGTTATTTTAGGAACTGTGCCTTCATAATGATGAGTAAATTCCTTGTAATAACTTATACGAACACACTCACACACACACAAACACACACACACACACACACACACATATCAGTCTGCATATAGGCACAGTCTACAGAGAACCATGGGGCTCTGCCAGGGTTGAAACAGCCAGAGATTTAGAGCTCTCTAAGTAGAAACTAGAGTAAGATGGGCTTCTGAGCCTTCTTTGTGCCAAAGATGTGCTCCAGAGTCAGTGACAGTAGGGGAGATGCAGAGAGCTGCTTGGGGTCAAGGTTGGCACTGAGCAGGAAGTGGCTGCGGTGCACCAGGTTAGTTGAGCTGGGTCAAGGTCCAGTGATGAATACTGCAGGAGAGAAAACTCTTCCTGTGGTGTTACAGCTCAGTAAGACAGGCACCTCAGACAATCTTTGGTAAAATAACTCATACTTTACTTCTTATAAACATTTGGGGGTGGGATGGAATCTAGAGTTAGCAGATTATTTCTATTGTCTGGTCTGTGATGTTAGCGATGGTTCTCATGCATGGGGAAGGGCTTCGGGTGTTGTCCCTATATGACTAATTGTCACAGTTCTCTCAGTGGGGTGTCTTGGTCACGTATTCCAGGAAAGGAACCTGGTTGGGAGTAGATTTAAATGCCTACCATTCTCAATTATGAGAAATGCTGGGGTTCCTGAATCTACTCAACCTTACCAGGTTTTCTGTCTGGCAGCATAATCCACTGGCCCACATACATATGTATACATATATATATAGATATATAGACATATATACATATATGTGTAGTCATAAGACAGGCAGACATATAGCTAGATAATGAATAGGTAAATGAGATGATAAATAGAACATAGTCAGACACAGTCATGTTTGTTTCTGAATATATTGATCCGATTCACCTATATTTAGGTATCAGTCTCTCTATATGTTTATTTCTAGATCTCTGTCACCCATTGATATTTACATCATACAAACACACCCAGTTTTAGAGAGAAACAAAATATATTTGATATGGATATTTTGTATGTTTATGTCTACACTTGAGAAAACATTTATAACCTGCTAGAACATATGCCAAATATATACATATATTATGCGTGAGTATATATGTGTGTATGCATGTATTTGTAGGCAATTAGTTCTTAATATCTAAAGTGCCCTAAAATATGCATGCCATATTTTATTTTTTAGCAATTACCTTTTTAATAGGCCAGAATGTGTGTACATTAGGAAGAATATTTATTTAGTCCTTTGTTTTCAAGGAAGGTATTTTCTAAGGTTGTCTTTTTTAACTATTTCTGAAATATAAAATGATTTAGAGCCCAGGATTAGGTCCTTGGTACAGGATGAGATGCAATTTTTCCCCTTCACTCCAAATTCCTCCAAACATAAAATATTATTAATGTTGCATTAATTAAAATGTCTGTTTTATTTCTCATTAAACTTGGATACTGTCTCATTATTTCTAGCTGATTGAAGACTGGACTTCTCAGTGTTCAATTTTCACAAGTTTTCAAAGAGCCTTCTAAAATAATAACTCACCTCATGAGAAAAGAGTGTCAGAAGGCTAAAGTCGATATAAAGTAAAAGTGATTGCTGTCAAGGTTGAGAAGAGATGTTGAAGACTGGAAGCTGATCCCCTGACTTTACCTTCTGCAGTTCTTAGGCAATGGGATATAAACCAAGGTCACTGTGGTGCAGTGGAATCAGCAATGAGAAATATCTTAGCTATTTACAGTATGGATGTTTTCAATAGTTAATAGCATAAGTTTTGAACCGTCAGTCAACAGAGTACATTGGTACAAGTTGTATTAGACACCAACAACAAGCCACACATCTCTGGGCTCTCTCAGCCAGCACAGGGGCCTTTAAAGCAGAATCATTATCATCCCAAATCAGAATGGGAAAACTGTGGACAGCATACTGAATTCCAGGAGTCTGTGGGCAGGTCACGTTACAGATAAGCCTTGAGAAGACAGCCGAGTTAGAATCTGTTGATCAGTAACTGTTGAGACAAGGCATTGTATATAACTGGTTGAGGATAATGAAAAGCATCCACAGAAACCCTGGCATATTCTCTGAATCTTCCTTGATGCCTGTTATAAATTTTAAATTATTATTTTCAGGAGTGTATGCCTCCTGAATGTAATCTTGCTTCCACATCCTGATGGTTTAAATTACATCCACTGTTTATTCTTTAGAAGAGAGTTATCTGTAACAAATTCAAACACTAGCTGGTGTCCAGGAGTTTTTGGAAATATGAATTAATTTTGAATCATGCAAATTCCACTACACTCTTCGAGATGAAGCTCTCCCATCTAAATTTCATGAAAGATTAAGGCAGCTGTAGAGGAAATGCGAATGGACTCAAGGAAACTGTTTGCATTTAGATGTTGGGAAATGGCAAGAGAGATGGTTTTGTGTTCTTTGCATTTGCATATATATGTGTGTGTAAAGATGGGAGTGAGGACCAAGAATCTGAACTCAGAATGGACCTTCAATAAATCAATCTAGCCACAAAAAGTTTTCATAGATCAGCCAATTTCATTCTTCTCACACTTCTAGATAAAATATGATAAACATTACTCCCTCACATCCTGCATACTGTTTTGAAGAGTAACCACATGCAGTCAACTCATTGTTAGGGAGAAAATAAGATTGTCATCATTTTCACATGAGTTTCAAGTATGCCTCAGTTTCCAAAGTAATGAACTATCTGCACATGAGGATGCGGGCCAGTAATTCAGCATTTAGGGGATGGAAGTAGAGGGATCATGAGTTCAAGGGCAGCCTGAGATACATGAGACCCATGTCACAAAACCAGAAATAACTAACAGCAGCAGCAGCAGCAAAAATGATGTATACATCAAAATATCTATTACTTTTAAGTAAGTCGGGACTCACTATAAGAACAAAACTAATACACTGAATATAATCATGAGAGAGTCAAGCTCCCCTTCTTTGGTTAAATGTTGTGTAGTCCTACTGTACCTATCTGAAGGTTGTGTGACTATGAACCTAGTAACTGTCCCATTTAGAAAGCTGAGAGACCCCATGACTCTCCAATAGTTCTAGGCTCAAGACCTGCAGGTTGTTTGGAGAATGTACCCATTTCAAGGCCAGAGAATATCCAATTTGATGACCACAAGTAATAGAGGCTACATGTGTCTGATTAAGAAGGATCATGTTTATGCTGTTTGTTCCATTGAGAGCCACACCCACATTTATGATGTACCTTACTTTATCACAAATGGTAAATCATGAGCTAAAACTGAAAAACCCACTTTTGAACCCAAATGAATAAATCTTTTGTTTTGAACTAATGTTTTCAAAATCATTGACTCTTGGAAATCTATGATGATTTCTCAATAATTTCTACTGATATCTTTCTTGGCATTTTCTCTATATTACCTCTTCAGCCCCTGTCAAGTATTAATGATGAGACTATGTGATGAGGAAAGAGATTATACAATTATGGGGAAATTTTAGAAAGCTTTATAATGATTCAGTATAGTATGAATTATGAAATTAGACATATCTTTGAAGATAAATCAAAACATTTTGCTTTTTAGAAATAGTTATTTTCTAATAACTTTTTTTAAATGTATTTATTTAATGTGAGTGCACTGTAGCTGTTTTCAGACAGACCAGCAGAGGGCCTCAGATCCCATCACAGATGGTTGTGAGCCACCATGTGGTTGCTGGGAATTGAACTCAGGGCCTTTGAAAGAGTAGTCAGTGCTCTTAACCACTGAGCCATGTCTCCAGCCCTCTAATAACTTTTATGTTCCTTATCGTGGAGATACCATTTTTTGCAGCAGCAGCATCAGAGGAAGACAATTGTAGACCGCCACTACTAGTCAAACTGCAGATAACAGCTATGACATGTCTAGCTCCAACTGATACATCCACCACATGACTTCTGCACCGACTCAAGGCCATCAGAAGGTGGTGAAGAAAGACAGTAAAGGGCAGAGAACCAGGAACTTTGAGATGGTGCCATCTAGCAATGACAGATAATATGTGCTCATCAAATTGCAACAACATGGATCCTTGAAGAACACTGGACACAATTCTAACCAAAGTTGGCAAGATCTCACAGGATTTACCTCTATATAAAGAGCTATAAGAAACCAACAACTACTGAGAGAGGACTAGTTAGTCTTTCTTAGAGGTGAGCCCTTTGTTTGGTTGTCCAATACTAAATAGTTATCTCTAAAATATTTCCATGCAGGGAACACTAGAAAGAGATGTCAGGCTGTATTTATGTTTATTCATTTCTATGTACATGTAATAGCCATGGCTAAAGAAAAGAAGGCTGTGAATTTGTCAGCCAGTGGGTCAGTGTATGACAGGGCTACAAGAAAAAAAGAGAAGATAATAATTTTGTTATATTTTCTTCTTAAAATTGAATATCAAAACTTGTTTTAAAAGATAATACTCTCTCTCTCTCTCTCTCTCTCTCTCTCTCTCTGTCTATCTGTCTCTTTCTCTGTGTGTGTGTGTCTCTCTCTCTCACACACACATACATACACCAACATACCATTCTTTTTATTTAAGTAAAATTTTATAGATATTTACTGGGAACAATAAATGAAAGACACTGTTAAGTATCAAAATGTGCTTTTAATAAAAGATGTAATATATAATCAGAGAGGGCATCTAATGTGTCATGTACTACACTTTCTGACAGGCATAATTGTATGTCCTTTTAAAATGTCAAAACCCACTAGCTAACATACTGTTTACTGTAATTATATTTCCTACCCAAGACGTGATTTGAATCAATTTGATCAAATTTGTATGATGTGTGCCTTAAAAACTATCTAAGGAAGTGAAACAA
Organism: Micromys minutus; assembly: GCF_963924665.1. Classification (NCBI taxonomy): domain Eukaryota; kingdom Metazoa; phylum Chordata; class Mammalia; order Rodentia; family Muridae; genus Micromys; species Micromys minutus. The sequence continues at coordinate 18,975,299 of NC_137960.1, read as the reverse complement.
ACTAAAGAAGTTTAAGATTATTCCTCATATAATATGGAAATGTATTGAGTCATACACAAAGCAATCAGGAGAAGGAATGAGGTAGATTTAGAGAATGATTTTCTTATGAGAGAAATTAAAATTCTTTCTCAGTATCCAAATACTCTTGATTATAGATTCCCATACATTTTAATTCTCTAGACCCCTGTCATGTCCTATCATCTCTCCATAGTCTAATTTATGGGAATCTCTCATTTCAAGAACTCATCCTGGAACATCTGCCACATCACCTAGCAACATAACAGAGTTGTTTATATCCATTTGAGAAGAAGTGCTTAGCATCTGTTCTGCATGCAGCCTAAGAAATAATGGGGGATGGTGTAAGATAAATCTTAATTATGATCAACTCTGACATATACATAGAGAGGTCCCATCACATCACACGAGTAAACATTAGAATATTGTTTATGTTACATTTTCCTCATATTGTGAATGGCTAAATATACCTAGGATATAGGGCAATAATGGAGCAATCCTACTGTAGAGTTCTTAAATATTTGAGCTAGACTTAAAGCCTATTATGGTGGTTTGAATGAGAGTTCTCCCCATAGGCACAACTATTTGAACATGTGGTCCCCACTAGGTGGTGCTATTTTCTGAAGCTATGGTACTTTTAAGAGAGGGGATCATCCTTGCTGGAGGAAGTACAACAGTAAGGACAGAATCTGATGGTTTATAGCCTCTCCCTATTTACTGCTTTCTATCTCCCTGCTTCCTATGTGGATGTAAGTGTGAAAACCCATCTTTACATTCCTGTTTGCTGCCATGCATTTCCCACCATTTTGAACACTAACCTTCTGGAAGCATAAGCTGAGTAAAACACTCTCCTCTTTTCCCTTGATTACAGTGTTTTATTACACAAAGAGAAAAGTAGCTAATACAGACTTGGAAAACTTTAACAAGGACAGGGGTCATGGAATGAAGTATGGGATGAAGGAAAAGTCTAACCTGAAAGAAGTAGGAGAATGGATGGGGGAGGGGAAGACCTTGAGGAATCAACTCGACAAAGAAAATAGGTAACAGGAAATCTGGGAGTGGGGAAGGTACTCTCCCCAGGACACCAACTGGTTGCCCAGTGCCAAATGGACAGTCCTGGAAAGGCACATATCATAACATTATAGGTGCTCAACAGGTTATACTTAAGAATATAAATATGTACACACATAGGTGTATGTAATAACAGTGAGTGAAAAGAAAGGCCAATAACTTTGAAGAAGAGTGGGGAGGGCTGCATGGAATGGTGCAAAGAGAGGAAAGGGAAGGGAGAATAATTTTAAGTATATTATAATTTCAAAACTAAATTTAAAAGAAAAGAAGGCAAAATATCCATGTAGAAGCTTACTAACTCACAACCCAAATCAGGGTTAAGATGTCTGTAAGTTATAAAGAAACAAGTGGTGTTTAAAGGTTAAAGAGTTAAGCAGCAAGCAGGGTGAGTGACTGGAGAAAAGAAGGTAAGAAAGAGGAATTAAAGAACAGATCTCTTTTTAAAAATAAAACAAGCCTTATGGAAAATAAGAGTGAGTTAATTTCAAACGCACTTTAAAAACAGAGAGTTCAAACAAAATTTATCCTGTATGAATAGACAATGTCTCCCTATAAGACATGGGTTATTAAATAAAAATTATAGTATGAGTGTGAGAAGCCTCCCTATGAGTCCAGGGGCTTATAGACGTCTCCAAAATTACACGGGCTACTACCATTGCCCTTGCTTGCCCACCATTAGTACATGGTAAGGCTTTGTCACTGAAGACACAATACACTAGCTGCTAGACATAGAGAATGCATCAGAAACCTGCCAGCAAATGCCCTCTGTGCCGGCCAGCTGTCATGGAGCCAAAAGGTGTTGTTCAGTTTGCTGAGTGAAAAAAAAAAAAAAAAGACATCAATATTCTTACCCAGTGCTGGTCAAATATGCTGCCATCTGACCTGTCAGGTAAGTTGTGCTTATTGGTGCAATATGGTTGTGGGGTAACTAAGCATTTTGTGGTTGAGTTTGAGGATTGTTGGTTCCACAGGAGGGCAGTTCATGCCTGGAGATGTAATCCTCATCACAACCCCATGGCTGAAGATGTTATAGGCCCTAGGATAGAACCTGCTCTTATTATGTTCCTAAGTGGCTGTGCTGTCAAACAGCCTTCTAAGTATTTATGTTTATATCCATGGGCCTGTGTTACTATCAGCCCTGATCATAGAAGCTTCATTTTACAGAGGACAGCAATCAATGAATAGATTCATAGCTTGTAATAAGAGATTGGGCACTCAGTCCTAAATATGACAGTTATATTAATACCATTACCACCAAGGTTATGGACATAGTGTAAGGGTAAATGGGAGAGATATATAATGATATATCATTGTTCATATACACTAAAATCTCAAGAACTAATAAAATATCAGAAGTACTTACATGTTCTCTCTCTCTCTCTCTCTCTCTCTCTCTCTGTGTGTGTGTGTGTGTGTGTGTGTGTGTGTGTGTGTGTGTGTGTGCGTGTGTGTGTATGTATGGGATTTATATGTTTGTGTGTTTTGGAATAAGTGGAAGGATAAGTTCTGGATGGAATTTGGGGACCAGGGATGAAATTTTAATCATCAGATATGTACTCATAAAATCCTTCATTTGTGGATCCAACATGCAGACCACAAGGGGCACCATTCAATGAATCCTTACTAGGATTTTAGTGTGATCAGCAAATAAAGGTGGGTGAATGAACAATTTCATTCCCATGGCACAGAGAGATGTCCCCATGTCTTGAATTCTAGGGTTTCAAGAAAGAGTAAATGGGGTTTGTTGCCAGTCAAGAAATTAAGAAAGGGTTCCTTTTTATAACATTTAGTAGTAGTAAAATTTATGTACAGTCCTAGGAGGCAATTGTGATAATGTTATTCCTTCCAGAATGGTGGTTAAGTACATTGTTACCTCACAAAATGGATAAAAACAAGGAATTCAAAGGACCTAACCATACAAGGCAAGTCTGGGATAGCAACAAACACATGACAAGTTGATAAAGATGAAGAACCATTCTCTCATTCCAATGCATTCTAGCACAGTAAAGCAGCTCCCCCTGGTTGATTCAACAGCTCATCTTTCTGTGCTCCATACTGAGACACTGATCCTTAGTTAAGTCTAGAGAAATGGAAACAATTTTAAAAAAAAAAACTTCAATGATTCACCTACAAACAAAAACAAATGATACACATTGATAATGAGAAAATATTTTCTTGATGAATTAGAATATGGGGGCATTCAGTTAAACCAGGGACTGCCTGAATTAAAGCAGAACAGGTCAAAGTAAGGTCAAGGGCAATATTCCAACACTGAAGGACAGTATCAGGCAGTGTGAGGTTCATTTCCATGGAAGGCCAGAGGGGACGCAGAGAACAGAGATGACAAAATGCTGAATCATGATGACTCTGAGTTTAGCCGAATTAATAAGGACAGAATACCACATAAGCACGGAATACAAGGAACCTGGACAGAATAAACTTGAATAAGACAACACAAAATTCCGGTCACTTCATTGTTGAATTTCTGAAAATGAAACAACATTAAGAACAATTTTTAACAACTAGAGAGAAAAATATGTACGTATGTATACATGCATACAAAGAGGAGAAGAAACAACTAAAAATAGCAAGAGAACTCTTCATCTTCATGACACAAGTGTGTGGTATCTTTAGCATCACCAAGAGGAATGATAACAGTCTGCAATATTTGGAGGTCTCTGGGACCTTACGGACCATCCACTCAAAAAGAGATATCCCATAGGCAGTAGCTTATGATACACAGAAATATTACTATCTACATTATAATACAAAAAGTAATACTTTTTATATAGGTACATTTGTCTACTTGAAGAAGCTTCTACATTGGATATCCAACATTTTTTTTTCAAAGTTCTTTAGTGGTATATTTTCCCCACATCATTCCTCCTCTATCATGCCTGCCTATCCTCTACCTAAAGGCACTCTTCCTGTTCCCTGATTTCATGCTTCAACAGATGGCCTTACACTCATACACCTATTGGGAATACTCAATATAAAAGGGAGAGGCTGTAAGAACGGGAATGAACAAAGCATGGTTCATGCATGAATGAATTTCTCAAAAACTAAAAATCAGTTTCTGAAAACAGGCAGAGGCTTATCGTCTTTATCTGTCTGTCTATTTATATGTGTATGAATGTGCATTTGTATGGATGACATGTGCACACATAGATATGGACATGCATACCTGCACGGATGGCCAAAGATGGGCCTTAGGTGTCGTTCTATATCACTCTTGACTTTATTCATTTGATACTGAGCCTCCCCCTTGATCCTGGGGATAACCTGGTAACCATTACGGCTCAGAGAGTCCTCCTGTCTCCACCCCACCACACTAGGGTCATAGGTATAAATGAAACCAACTGTAGCATGTTTTATCCAAACTTAAGCCCTCATGCTTACCCAATAAGCACTTTTACCCACTGAGCCAGCTCCCCACCCCCAGAAGAACTTTGGTCGGGAAAATCCAAGCCACGGGAAAAGACAGGATCATTTTAAATGGTTGGAATGATTTGTTTTCGACCAGAAATCTAAGCTTAGTAAATGAAAAGGCTATCGAAAAATGAGCAAACAAGATTGGTAAATTTAGTTTCTGCATCCATCCTGAAATAGCAAAACAAAACACAACAACAAAAGAAAAGGAAAAAGACAAATAGCTACAGGTTTTTTTTTTTTTTTTTTTTTTTTTTTTTTTTTTTTTTTTTTTTTTCAGACAGAACAATTTGCCCCAGAGAAGTTTGGATGGATATAAACAAAAATCACCTGAATAAAAATGACAATGGCATAAAATACAGTTTTTTTTTCCATGCTTTCATCTGAGAATAACTGTTTAAACAAAAGTAATCCTGCTGCTCTGGTTTACACATGGCTTGTACTAAATAAAGTGTGTCCTGTATGTAGTACTGTAGAAAGAAGGGGGACTAAAGAACAGACATAATATGCAGTCACTGATTTTGGGATGCTAACCCTAGAGGCTCAGACTGCCCCAGAAACAACTCACAGACTGGGTGAAGTTCAAGAAAAAAGAAAACAAAACAAAAAACAAACTAACAAACAAAACAAAAAAACAAAACAAAACAAAACAAAAAAAACCCGTCATGCTCAATCCTTACACACCAAGAAAAATTTGACTAATTCCGGGTTACCTCCTGTTTTACATGTACTTTTTGCTCATTGTAACTAGTAAGACCTTAATGCAGAGTATCAAACCTTAAAAAAAAAAAAAAAAAAAAAAAAAAATGCCAAGCACTGACACAATTGTATTTGTATACATTTGTGCAAAAATGTTTAAATTTTTTTTCTTTTATCTTTGTTTTTAAAAATAAAGTTTTAAAAAAAAAAAGAGTTGTGTGATCGTCAGGACTTAGTCTCCTTAAAGGTGGGTTGTTATAAGGTGTGGCCATTTCTGCATCCAGTTCCTTTGCTTTCAACTTTACCTAACCTTTAAGAAATGTTCAGGGGCTATTATGAGACACCATTACTATGCTGCTTGGACTTTTCTACCAATCAAAATATTAGAACCCTGAGCCAAACCACCCACCTGCATTATAAGTTATGTAGCCTCGGGCATTTTATTATAGCAAAAAAGCATATATGAAAACACATGTGTCAGAAGTTTGAAAGGTTCAAATGTGGGATAACAATAATAAAAAATTTAAAAATGTAGGACTAAAATATACTGTTGTTCTTACTGACACTGTACATCAATTAGTTCAATATTTTGACTGTTAATCCAGTAACATTTTAATTTATTACACTATTTTATAAGTATAGTTTCTGGGCCAGGAACTGGGTCCATTTGCCAAATGGGTGTTTAATACCCATAGTACAGATGGTGGAAGGAGAGAATCAGTTCATCCAAGGTACCCTCTGACTTCCACATGTAAACCTTGGCATATTTGTGCTCACACACATACACATAAGCATTTTAAACTTACTATTTCATTGTATTCTAAGAGACTACACAGGAATATAAGTCCCTTAGTTACAACTAAATAAAGCACAGGGGACACATACGATATGGGAAAACCATTCTGTGACCCTAACCACACTACACTGATAAAACTGACAGACACAAATGAGGACATTTTAGGGTGAATCACAACAGACTCTGGATAACAAATTTGTTCTTTAAGGTCCACATTGGTCTACATTTTCAACAGAGTTCATGAAGAATAAAAAGATGAAGTCATAATCTTCATCTACAGAATTTTTAACCCATTTGTTTTGAATGATCACCTTGATGCCAAAATATGATGTATAATATGACCTTAATATTTATATGTAATTTAATCTGTGACACCCATATGTAATATTTAAGACCTATTGTACAGTCACAAGGTCATTTTATGTGGAATAAATTATATCCCGAGAGTATTAAAAATATTAACATTTGATCTTATAATTTTAAAATTATCACTTAGAGTAGAAGCATACTGAGAGAGTCATTCTGAAAAGAAAGCTCATGAATTGTATGCTTGTTACTAATGCAAAAATATAATCAGTAAATAGCCTTGCCCCTTAACTTGCATAAATATTAAACTGGCCAGTTTTCAGAAATTCCTCTTTCAGAACATCCTGTGAAGGGAGAGAGAAGTCAAGCTAGGACTTCCAAACACAGCCAAAAGACTTGGAACCTTTTCCGGATTTTCCCTCCTGCATAAAATATCTTTGGAAACTAGCTCAAATGGGCTAAATGTCTAAACATATGACCAAGAGCAGTAAAATTCTTAGAAGAGAGCACCAAGGAAAATCTTCCTGGACTTGACCTTGGCAGCAAGTCTTAGGTCTGACACTGTAACATAGAGAAAACACACATAAAAGAAAGGTATAGGATTAGCCAGAACTGACCAGCTTCCAAGCACGAAAACTAACAGACAAACAAACAACGAAAAAGCAGTGTAATACAGAAACCACATATAACCCAGAAAAAAAATATTTTTCAAACCATATATTTATCTAAAAAGGGATCAATATCCTCAATCTATTTAAAAATTTATATAACCCAATAGCAATCACCTAATCAAACCCAAAGAACCTGAATAGACATTTCTCCAAACAAGCTATGTCAGTGAACAATATGTACATAAAAGGACAAAAAAAAAAAATGCACTGAAACCATGATGGAGAATTACACACGTATTAGGTTTAGCTATTATCAAAACATAAATGGGCTTGAGTTTCTGTCATTCAAACCCTCCTACACTAACAATATAGTACAAAAATATGACAATTGCATATTAAATAACAGTTTGGGAAGCCTTAAGATAGATAGATAGATAGATAGATAGATAGATAGATAGATAGATAGATAGATAGATAAACAGAGAGACAGACAATGAACAAGGAGTGAAAAGTATGTCTTCTGGGCATAGCATGTCTAGATACATAGTGTCCAAAATATGTCAGTTCCAGGGGATACTAAGATCCATGTGTATTAACATTACCTAATATAGAATTTCAGAGAAAAACATATAGAAGCTACACATTTCTGTAGATTACTTACACTATAATATGATGTAAAAACTCTGGATATTATCATGTTGTATATGCTATAAACTAATAGTTCAATATTCCATTTAAACCCCTTTTCAGTACTTTACATCTGCAGCTCATCTGTTCCTTGAGGTGGAATCGGTGGTTCAGAGACTTGACCCAAAGAATTGAAACCAAGATTTCAATGACATATGTGCTTCCCTTTACAGTGTGACTCTGATTTTAGCTGTGTTATGAAAAAGATAAACTCTGATACATATGCAAACTGGACAATTGTCTAGTCTCATGAAAGTCTGCAATTAATATGAAATAACAGAAATAACCCTTGAGTGCCTTATGCCAATTCAATAGGCCATGTATGAGTGAAGCCTGTAGGGTATATCTAAAGTCAAACACAGAGGAGAGAATGTAATCCTCAGTACTGGGAAAAATGGGAAATGGTACAGTTCAGATTGGCATAAAGTACATGTAAAAACAAGATGTAACATAAAAATAGTCAAAGTTTTCTTGGTGTGTATAGATTAGACATAATGATTTTTAAATACCAAAGTTTGCCCCAAGGATACCTTCTTAGCTTTTGAGTTATTATGATTTAAGGTCTAGGTGTACCCCACTCTGAGTGGGTGCTGTACACTTGTTGTACTTTAGGCTTATGATAACTAGCAAGATTTCAAACCTTTAAAAAATCAAGTACTGACAAAAATATGTTCATATAGTTTTATGTTAAAATACTTTTAATAATATGTACATATATCTCACTTTTTAAAATAAAGTAGTAAGAAAAAAATCAAAACAATCAAAAAAACCAAAAAAAGTCTCATATACTTCAAAACCTTTTTCCCCATTAAGTTCTGCTTGCTAAGATATTTTATAACAACAAGAGAAAGAAAACTAATACATACAACCCAACCATAGATTCAAGGATCTTAAACACTACCATGCAGGGTCGATGGAAAATAACAGCCATGATTACCATTACTATGACTAAAATAGCTGCCTGAATCCATTCTATTCAAATTTCTGAGGGCCAAAGGAAACCATAAACCATTGATGACAACCCCAGAGGAAAGTGAGCCAAAGAGAAACAAAGATAGATTTTACCTAATAGTAGACAGCAGGACAATGGAGTGAAAACTTTAAGGTTCTGAAAGAAAATAAAAAGTCATCTCAGGCATTTCTCCCTTACAATAACATATTTCAGAAATGAAGAATAAATAGAATTTTGTAAACAAAGTACAGAAAAGTGCTTTTCCAGCAAACACTCAAACAGAATAGAATGTCAAAAGAATGTTTTCCCAGGAGGGTCAGGATAGAAGTTACTTTCCATGAAGGAGAAGAACACTTGATGAGTGAGGAATAAATATAATTATCACATATTTAATTTTCATATTTTTCTAGTTAAAGTATAACTGACATAAAAATACTTAAGCTATATGATGTCATTTTAGTAAAAATAATAAACACCTGTGCACACACGTGCATGTACATACACATAAACATACACACACACACACATACACACACACACACACACACACACACATATATATATTCAGGCATGTTGTAAGATGATTGTTGTGACCAACTCATATAGTGTATCCATCACCTTACATTATGGTCACAGTACTTAAGGTATGTTAGCATTCACATTTTGAGTATTGTTAACGATAGCCACCATAATGTGAATTAGATCATTAGGATTTAAACAACTGAGAAGATAAGGATCTTAAACAGTACCCATGCTACCATGACTGTGGCCTGAGTTTAAACCTAGAACTACTGCAGTGGAACTATCAGTTGCCTTCTGCAATGTCTGTGCTGAATGGCATGTGAGCAACATTCTGAAAGCTGTTCTGTTTTCTCCAGCCTTTGTGAGGCAGGGTCTTTCTGTGTCTATTGCTATACTGTCCACTCCAGGCCAGCTGCCTCCATGAGCTTTTGTATGATTCTGCCATCTCTACCATCTTGCTGTAGAGATTTCTGGACTACAAATTCATGTGGCCATACACATGTAGATTTTCCATGGGGTCCCCTCCTTAAATTCAATCAACAATCATTTCACTGCTTATTTTATTTTATTTCATTTTGTTCTGAGACAAGAGCTTCTCTGTATAGCCCTGAGTAGCCTGGAACTTGCTCTATAGACCAGGCTGGCCTCAAACTCGCAGATATCCACTTCCATCCCCTTCCCCCAAGTGCTGTGATTAAAAGCATGTGCCACCTCACTCAGACCTAATTTTATTCTTAATAGGCAAATATACAACACAAAGTCAATAGATTCTATATAAACAATGGAGCTCTGCTTCTAAGGAATTAAAACAAGCAGGCATCAAACACCATGAATGAAACCAAAATGAATTGTGCTTAGTGAAAAGAACTTGAGTAGAAATGTTAGATTTGGACTTCCTTTCAAAGGCAAAACCACAGAGAGAGAAATGGGTTGCTAGTGGTTGAGGTTTCGGGAGAAACATCCTCAAGGGTTAGAGTTAGGAATATTTCTAAGGACTCATTTTTATTGATGTTTAAGTGCCTGTGTCTGTGTGTAGGTATGTGCAAGTGTGCACACAAATGCCCACACTCACCGGAAGAGGACATCAGATCTCCAAATAAGATAGTTAAAAGAGATTGTGAACCACCTGACATAGGTACTGGGAACCCAATCAAGTCCTCCAGATCATCAGTTGGCCTTAATGTTAAGCCATGAATTCATCCTTGTTAAAAAAAATTAATATCAAAGAAACTCTGAATCAAGACATACATAGAAACCTGAGAAAGATGCTTATTCTCTAGAGCTTAAAGGAAATTAGAAGGTGGAGAGAGAAATGAGTGGGTGTCAAGAGTCTAGAAATGTGGGGATAAGAATCTGGAACTAGAACTCACAGATCTAAACAGGTTCACATGGGCAGAACCTGCAATTGGAAGGGAACCGTGGTTGGAACAATTTACCTCGGAGGCAGACCCATTCCTAGGATGCCCGTAACAGTGCAAAATTTGGAAGGCACATTTTTCCCTCTCATCTTCTCCTATTGTCCTCCAGTGCACCTGTTTGGTATAATTCAACAGTCTCAGCAAGGGAAACCTATAATTAGCAGAGTCCCAGCAACAGTACAACAAAGTATAGGAAGCATGTTTGGAGCTTAACAACAATATCATAGCAATTATCCCAGTGGGAATCATATATTTTCAACAGTGTGAATGCATTACAAGTAGAGATTTGAACGTTTTTTTTTTTTTTTTCAATTTTATAAGCCATGCTTCAGGAAGTTTCAATAACTAAAATACATTTTAAAAAATGTTTATCTAAGTAAATTCACTTTTTTTGGAATTAGTGCTTTCTAAAACTGTGATCAGAGAAAAGACTGTCAGTTCTAAGCACATAAGCAGAATTCCTGTGAACTGTACATTGTAAGCCATAGGAGAGAACATTGTGACCCTTCCTACCCCCAGGATGGTTGGTCAGCTGATGTCAATTAGTCTGGGAGGGCAAATGGAGCAGAGATGATGGACAGGAAGGGGTATAAGTGGGAAGAGTTCAGAAGCTCTGTGAGTACATTCTTAAACTAGCTGTGGGGAGACAGATCACTTTTACTTTCGGTGACTCATAGATTATGTATTTTTAGACTGGTGTAGGAACATCCCGGATGGGAAAAGGTCAATGGCTTAAGGTACTGAGATGCCTCATTAGCATAGAGAGGCATTCCAGAAATTTCTAGGTGAATGGGTTCTTATCAAGAGAAGGAAGTTAAAACTGTAATCGTAACTAATGCTACATGACATTCTGCAGGTAGAGATATGTGGGGTTAAGGTTCAGGAACAGGAAGCCCTGTTAGTCAAGAGAGTATTCTAGTTTGTGCCAAGCCCAGAGGATATTTGAACAATGGTAGAATTTGACTTTAATTATCAGGGCAACAGAACATCTTAAAAATCCTTTATTTCACCAAATTTCATGAGAGCTGATGGTGGTATCACCTAATTAGTTTTTATCTAGTTGTTTAGGTTATTGATTCTGTCATAAATTATCCATTTTAGCTATATATATATATTACATAATCTATATTCATATATACACATATCCATATCCAAATACATACACATATACATATGCAATGCTTATAGGGAGCAAGCAGAGTAAAAGAGTGGGTACAGATGTTTTGCTGCCAAATCTGACTTTGGTTCCTAGACCCATGTGATAGATAGAGAGAAGCATTACCCACAAATTATACTCTGACAATGCCAAAATCAAATGTACTTTGTTGTATGTATATTAAAAAAAGAGATCAAAATCAATGAGTTCTACAAAACTAGGAAGAAAAAGAATGCATTACCAGGATAAACAACTTCACCTTTCCAATACAGTGCTCATAGTAACACCATACCTCACCTGTCTTACAATGTGTTCTTAGTTGAGTAATCATTACTGACCATATGTGTTTAGATTTAAATTTCCAAGTATCATTTGAAATTGAGTTATCAGTAAGAAGTAGATATTGGAAGTTTGTTATTTGAAGTGAAAATATAAATAAGCTAAAAGTAATAACTGAATAAACAATAAATGAATTAAATTCTGTGCTCTGGAAAATTTTAAAGAAACAAGTTCTGATAGTTTTTCCCATCATAAAGCATTAATCACTGGTTTAAACTTTATTCTCCAACATGAGACTTAGTTATGACTTCAACTGACTGTCAAGTCAGAAGATACCATGCTCCCCTTTAAGCCTGTGTGTGTTGAGAGAGGATATATGGGTGTGTGTACATGGAAGCTCATGCATATGCACGTGCTAATTAATGTGCATTGTGTGCACATATATAGGTCATAGGTTAGCATTAATGTAGCTTCTCCTCAGACAAGGTCTTTTATATTTTTTGAGACAAGGTCTCTCATCAGGACATGAGAATCAGTAATTAGGTTAAGCTCTTAGTAAGAGAGACACAGATATCCTCTCATCTCCATCTCTCTGGCATTGGAGTATCTTACACGAAATTACTTGGAATTCTTACATGAAGTCTGGAATCAAACTTAAGGCCTTGGCCTTTTCAAGGGAAGCATGTTACTAACTGAGCCAAACTCCTATCTCTCAACTTGTCTCCTTTAAAGACTATTGTCTTATACAGGGTTTCTATTGCTGCAGTAATCACAATGGCAAAAAAGCAAGTTGGAAAGGAAAGGGTTCATTTATGTTATAATTCCACATCACTGTTAATCACTGAAGGAAATCTGGACAGGAACTCAAGTAAGGCAGAAAACTGGAGATAGGATCTGATGCAGACGTCATGAAGGGTGTTGCTTTCTAGCTTACACCTCATGGGTTGCTTAGCTTATATTCTTATAGAACCTGGGGTCACCAGTCCAGGGATGGATCCACCCACAGTGGAGTAGGCTCTCCCCCATTTATCACTATTTATGAAAATGCCTTACAGCTGGGTCATATAGAGGCATTTTCTTCAACTGAGGTTTTTTTTCCTTTCATCTAACACTAGCATATTTCAAGGTGACATAAAATAAACCAGCATGACTATAAAGTAGGAGTAGGTACATTACTCGGCAGTAATGCTCTTGCATAAAACTGAAATTTGGTTCCTAGCACCCAGGCTGTGCAGCCCAACCACTCATAACTCCAGCTCCAGGGAATCCAACACCTTCTGGGTTCTACAGCCACCTGCTTTTACACGGACATATGCATACAGACACAGACATATACATAAATAGAAGATAAAATAAATCACTAAAAATTTTAAAACTATAATTTTTGTCAATATAATTCATATCTGAATTAAAATTAGATATGCATAGTATTTGAATAAACACACTGATCTGTTCATATACATCAACAGACAGCCCAAGGGAAGCTTTGTGATTGTTTTGATGGTTGAACATCTTTTGGCACAGATACAAAATGTGAAGTCTGGAGGCCTGATGAGGAAGAGCCAATTACAGCTCCAGAGAATAAAAAAAAAAAAAAAAAAAAAAAAAAAAAATGTGGCTACATTTGTCTCATGTTCATAAAACGGATCACCCTTGAAAGGAAGAGAATAAATTAGAAAGTATACACACTATATCTACATTGAAAACTTAATTATAAAAAATTTTCTTTGCCCAGGCTCCCTTAGGTAATAGATACCACTTTTCTTTGTTACTTTTATTTCATTTTAGAAATATATCACCTTCCTTGAAAGCCAACATAACCAGGAAATTGGGCTCTTCACAGAAGGCACTTATCGAGCAGACTGTTTCAAATTGCTTTGGCTTGGCCAGAGAGAGAGAGAGTCACTTTCAGTTAAAATATTATTTAGCTTAAAAGAAATATTGCTTTTCTAATCCTGACCCAAATTCATTTCTCAGACATAAAAAATCTGTCCTTCAAACACTTTTGCTATCAATATTTTATTTTCTTGGGGACATTATTACAAATATGTATACACGCACACACACAAATACATTTTTTTTCAGTATTCAGGATTGTCTGATGTCACGATTTATCAACAAATAGCTTTCAAGTTGAGCAAGAAATTTCTGCATGAGTATTAATTCAAACACATTTTTCTGATTTGTCTGAAGAAAAATCCCAGGTAAACACTTGTGTAAATTAGACTGAAAAGTCATCTTCAAAACGTTTCAACTCAAATAAAAGCAGTCACTGTTTTATTCATGAAACATGTAGCTCTGTTTTAAGAGTAGACAATGGGAGAAGATGAAAGATAGTTCCTTTTCACAAAAATGCACACAACTGAATATGGAGTTTCCTTCCAATATTTATATGACAAAAGGATTTTTTTCTGTCTTGAAACATCTCTGATACTTCTAAGCATATTGCTTACTTTATTTCTGCTTTACCATTTTGCCTGAACTTTGAAGATATTCCCAAAGGAAGCCTTGGGATAAGTCAATCATCTGCCTAAATATTTCTGCTGCCTATCCTTTCTCTTGGGTTACTATCAATAATTGAGCTCTCAAACCTACTTTCAAATGTTATGCCTATCTCCCTCATTCTATTACACACACACACACACACACACACACACACACACACACACTCACACACACACACACACACACACACACGTAGGGAGGGTGGGAGGAAGGGAGGGAGGGAGAGGGAGAGGGACAGGGAGAGAGAGAGAGAGATGCTGCAAACAGTCATGCTCAATTTGATCCTATTCATATAAAATTAAAGATACATTAGACCATAGAATGGAATATTGTAAGTATTGGATGTGAAACAGAAAGTCCTTTATTAAAAAAAAATATGTGGTTGGTCCAGAAAGGATGGTAAATTAAATGGGATTTTGATAAGCATAAAATGGTGAGAGGAGGGGTTTTTACTTTGTCTTGATTTAAGTTTTATAGAACAATAACTGAGATAAACAGCAGAGCACATCTCCCAGAGCAGCAAAGGGAAATCCTGATGATACACCAGGCACAGAGTTTTCTGGGTTAGCAGAGCAGAAACATCATGCTGAGCACAGTCTTGCCATCCCTTTCGGTTAAATTGAGCAGCAGAGTCAATCTGTGAGAGAAAAGGAGACACCGAAGCAAAAGATTGGCTGTCTGTGTTCATGCCACTCTGAGAATGGGCCACACGGCCAGTGAATGGAATTTCACCTCTTCTGTCACCAAGTTTAAAAAACACCGTGTCTCAATAATGTGGACATCTTAGCCTAGATAACAATAGCCCTGCTCAAACTGGTGTGCAGGGAGCCTTCCTTGCAGCCACAACTTCAATTATTATACCCAATAGTGTGAGCTTTAAATAGTTTGTGAAGAATTTTAAGAATCATTACTACTAAGTACATTATCATGTGCTATAATCTGGATCTTGCATACCTTTGAAAATTTATTGATGTCTTGTGCTACAACATTGAGGGAAGGGATGCAGCCTTTAGAACAAAGATGTAATATGATGTGGGAGTACTGGGGTTCCTTAGGTCAATGGTGGTATGTACCTTAAAGAGAGTGAGGGGCCCTGGATCTTTTTTATCTTCCCAGACATACAAGACACAAGTTGCTCTTGCGAGAAATCTCTGCCACTACCATCTAGCCCTCACAATTGAACCATAAAAGAAAAAAATCTGCACAATCATGGGCTGGAAGCTTTCTGCAAATGTATTCTTGCTATAGGCTAATCATCTCGGGTATCTTGTAATAGCATTGAAACTATTTCTAATGCAGTCTGAAACATGGGAGAAAGACATTTAAAGTCACATCCACTGCATACCACGCCCTAAACGTATTTCATGCAAGCCAGAATGCTTCGCATGATTTGGCTGCATTGGTATATATCAACAGTTAGATTATGAATCAGTGAACCATAAGTCTCTCCTGACTTTATGTCAAGATGGTCCATGACATGGATAATGACAATTAAAAAGAAACATGAAGTAGAGGGTAGAAGGCAAGGTGTTGAGGTAACAGACTCAAGAGAAAGCTAACTTTTTCTAAGGTTTCTTTTTACAAAAGAATGTTTGTCATATAAAACATGACAGTTTGCTTGAGTCATCTGTGGCATACCTGTGGCAGGTAGAAGAGAAAGTAGAGTTCATAATTTATATAAGCCAAGGAACAGAGGAATGAAACAAGGAAGAAAATAACAATAATATAACAATGTCTAGGTTAGATAGGCTACCAAATGCTTTAGTTGAAATTTGAGACCATTCTAGTCAAACTGAAGACTTCCAGGTAAAAGGGAATCTATTGGGGGAGATCTTAGAGAAAAAAAAAAAAAAAACGGCTAAGGTTGAATTCTGGATTCCATATGCACAACATACATGCCAGCATGGGTACACACATGCACACAAACAGGCTCAAGCATGTATGCCCCTGCACACATAAACATATACAAACAGATAACAAAATACATTTTCCAACAAAAGGTGAAAGAAATATTGTTGTGATGTTAAGCATATATGCAAAAATTACGTTATCAACTCTAAAGCCACACAGTGATCACCAATACTGTGCTTCATACGCAGCCACATAGATTAGGAGGCTACAAATGAGAGGAACAATCAGAAAGAAAAAACTTGTTCTTGGAAAATGATGGAGAGGTACTGGCTATATAATGTAACTGCAGATCATGTGACAAAAGGTAAGTGAAAGTGTCACCTAACTGACACTTGGAGTTGAGAAAATGTTTTTCCCAAATCGAACTTAGTCTATGTCTTAGTATAAACAATAAGGACTGTAGTATAAACAGATACACATATCAATTCTCTGATAAACATCACCTTTAGTAAACCATGTTTTTTAAGGTGTCTTTAAGTATCAATGGGGGTTTTGTCATTGAAAAGTGAATAACCATTATCTAATATAAGGCAATGGGCACACTGAAATCCTCTGACTAATTTTGTAAGCTGTGTTATTGACTTTCCAGGACAGAAGAAAAAATTCAAAACAAAAACCATCGGATGTTATTCCTGCTGGGCTTTGAAGGCTAACTTGCCAATTAATCATTCAAAGAGGAACTTAAACCCTCTTGAGGCTAGTAGCTGCAGGAAGAGATCAGCTCTTTTCTGCTCCTTCTTTTCACCCAAGACAATATCTGGCTTAAGCTAAAAACCTCACCCCCCTTGAGTCATTATTCTATACAAACATAAATCTTTGCAGATGGAGTAATAAAGCCAAACATATCAAGAGTTATAAGAGATGTATACACATAGAAAGAAAAAACTGAATCATTTTTAAAGTAAAAGTAAAAGTATTGCTATGCAGTTTATAGAGTAAAAGAATAATTGACAAACATCCTCTGAAAATTACTGGCTAGATGGGGACCTGAAGAGATTTCTCAGCAGTTAAGAACAGTTCCTGTATTTGCAAAGAATCTAAGTTCAGTTAACAGCACTTATATAAAGCAGCTCTCTGCCTATAATTCCAGGTACAGTGGTCCTGACTCCCTCTACTGAGGTTTGTACAAATCTACATTCATATGCACAAACACACAGATATATGGACACACATGTACACACACATACATGCATGCAATACACATAAGCAAACACACAAAATGGAAAATTAAACAGAACCTGCACTCTGAAAACATCATAGAAATCAACAGGAAAAATTCATAATAGATACAATTCTGATATGTCAATTAACTAAGTCAACTGTGCTCTTAACTATCAATTTATAAAAGGAACTATCTTTTCCTATAATTTTTACATGACTGAAAATGAAAACCTACATTTCATTCTGACTTATTATTTCTAAATCCATGTTCCTTTATCCCAGAAGCAATTCTTATGATTATGAACTTATTGCATTATTATTATGAACATATTACAATACGAATGAGTTAATGACTGCAATAAAGCAAAGCAAGAATCAAGCTCTTAGCAAACAACATCCACATGAGAAAAAAGATGCATCACTCTAAGGCTCTCTCACTTTATTCAGATGAGCATTTTAAGTGAATTTTCTCTGGCTGTTGACATCAAATACTCTAACTATGCCAATCCTATACTTCTGAATACACTACTTCCCTCTATCAAAACTCCTCCCTTCCTTTATTAACTCAGACTAATCAAAATCTTCAAAATGAACTTCAAAACAGAAAAGAAACCATTTTCCATTTGTTTGATTTCATTATTCATGCCAGTGAGAGGCATGGAATTCATGTTTCCACATATTCACTGCTAATCAAACGCTGAGCAACTAGAACATGAATTGTGTATGTGACCCTGAGAATTGGGTTAAACACAGGCAAAACCTGGGAACTTTTATTGTCTTATTCATTTATAATCATGAACCTAATACTTTTACATTTCAAACAGTTATGTATGGGTTGTTTTACGAATTTCACATGTATGTAAAATGTACAGAACTCCAGATAAGGCAGAGAGAGAGAGCTGGGTGGGAGAGGAGAGGTGGAAGGAAAAATAGAACATGATCAGGTATCAGGGATGGGGAGACAGGAGAGAAGCCCTGAAGCTCAGCAGAATGGATGAAAATATGGAACCAGCGTGGGGGTGGGGAGGCTCTAGAAAGTACCAGAGACCTGAGAAGTGAGAGTCTCTTGGGACTCAAAGCAAGGGACCTTGGATGAAATGCCCAACAGTGAAGAGAGGGGAACTCAGAGAATTTACCTCCAGTAAAAAGACAAAGGCATCAATGGGAGTAATGGGGTTGCCATCCCACAATCAAAAACTCTGACCCAGAATTGTTCCTGTCTAAAAGAACTGCAGGGATAAAAATGGAGAAGAGACTGAGGGAAAGAAGGTCCAGTTACCAGCCCAACTTGGGTTCCATCTTGAGAGGAAGCTGCAAGACCTGACACTATTACTGATGCTATCGTGTGCCTACAGACAGGAGCCTAGCATGACTGCCCTCCAAGAGGTCCAACAAGCAGCTTAAGGAGTCCAAAACAGATACTTACACCTAACCATTGGACTGAAGTCAGGGATCCCTGTAGTTGAATAAGGGAACGACTGGAAGAAGATAGGAGGAGGAGGACCACTTAGGAAGACCAGCAGTCTGAGCTAATCCAGAACCCGGAGATCTCTCAGACACTGAACCACCAACCAGGCAGCATACACAAGCTGGTCCAAGCCACTCCCTGCCACCACCCCCGCACACACACACACATATGCAGCAGACTACTGCCTGGTCTGGCCTTGGTAGGAGAAGACAGGCCTAACCCACAGGAGACTGGAGTCCTCAGGAAAAGGGGAGGCCTGGTAAGGGTTGGGAGATATGCATCCTCTTAAAGATTGGGGGGGGGGGTTGATAAGGAACTATGGGTAGGCGGACCAGGAGGAGAGGCAACGACTAGACTAAAGAACAACAATATTAACCAACCCATGTCTTCACTGTATATGTAGCAGAGGATGGCACTGTCTGGCATCAATGGGGGAGGAAGCCCTTGGTCTTGGGTAGGCTCGATGCCCCAGTGTAGGGGATGCTAGGGTGGTGAGGCAGAAGTGGGTGGAGGAGCATCCTTATAGAAGCAGGTAAGGGAGTGTGTGGAGAAGAAACCTAGAAGGGGGACAATATTTGAAATGTAACTAAAACAACCAACTTTGAAAAAAAAAGAGAGAAAGAAAAGGAGAATCAGTTGAACAATTTGCATAAATTGTATAAGAACTGTGGGCTAGTTATGGTACCTCTATCATTGCTAATATCATAGGTAAGGTCACTGGATAAGACGTACATGAAATATTAACATCAAGAAAAGTACAATGAAAGTATCAAGTATCTCTCTGTTCATTTCCTACATATTTTACCGTATAATAAAATATATATGATATAAAACATGAAATGCTTCAAGTTTAATGTTTTTAGAAGAAACATAAAGACCCCATTGGTTGAAAACAAGATAGTCCATGTATGGTATAATTGAGAAATATCATTCTCAGAGTGCCCAGTCATAGGAACTCTGCTCAGAAAACACCTCCTAGCTATCAGTTTATAAAGCTGCCTCAAGCATTTCTCAGAGCTATGATAAAATGCTACGACAAAATCAACTAACGAAGAAAAAAAACGTCCATTTGGATTTATAGGTCTGGAAGAATACATTCCACCATGCCTAGGAAGGAGAAGTATACACATCTCTGGTCACATTGCATCTGCATTCAGAAATCGGTGTAAATGGGAAGTGGGTCTGGGCTACAAAGCCTCTTGCCATGCCCCAGTGACCCACTTTCTGTAATAAAGCTCTTCCCTCTAGAGGGTCTATACCCTTCCTAAACTGTGTCTCCTATTGCAGACCAAGTGTTCAAACTTATGAGCCTACAAGAGGAGTTTTCTCATTCAAACCACAGTAGATGTGCTCCAACCACAAACCACATCTTGCCCACCACATGTACTTAATGACTAAGTGAGCACAGCTCTGAAGACATTCTCATTTGTGTTCAACAGAAGACTCCTTGATGAGAAATACCCCATTCTAAATTCATGCCAAACATGCCATGGTTGGATGTGTTTTCTAGATGCTTATATGGAAAACTTTATGCCCATGGCAGCAGTGTTGAGGCCTGTGGCTAAGTGAGATTCAATGTGTAAAGTAGTAGTATTGTCCGCCAAGTGGGTTCATTGACAGGATTGACTTAGTTATTTTAAGATTAGTATATTAGTAGATTTCTTGTTACAAAAACATTTAGGACCATAGAGATGGCTCAGTAATTAAATTGAAAGAAAACTTGTGTCTCTCTAACCAATGTTATAAGAAAAATGATGGCAAAATAAGTATTCTTTAGACAGTATTTGATATTCCTAACACATAAAGTACACATGGAAAATGATCCAGCTTTTCTAGGGAAGGGAAAGTCAGCCATTTACCAGGTCAAAACACCATAAAATCAGCATACTTAATTTACTAGTGGTAAATTAAAAAGGGGAAACACAAATACTAAAGTGACTATTCCCAAAAGTAATATGTATAAGTTGAAAAAGTCACTATTTACTTCTTTGGGTTATATTAAATAAATGTATTTAGTATGTACAGAGATAACAGTATCTTTAATATTTATGGAGTGTTAGCTGCAGTAGAGGTTCTTAGACAAGTGTGAAGCGAAAAGAATAAAATAAGAAGAATGCATTCCTATTATCTCACAGCATGTGCTCTCAACTTGAGAAATAGGAAAAATAAAGAAATGATTTTAATTTTTTGTGAGATAGTGAAAGAGCTATAGAAAATCAGGATTACGAAGGATGATAGGGAACAAGGTGATTTCCCAGAAGGCCTTGGGTTAACAAAAAGCATAACCTCTGATTATTGTTTTCAGTTGCAAAGTATTACTTTAGTGGAATTGGAAGACCTGTTCATGAGAGGAAGCATGACAGTCAAAATTTAGAAAATGCCCACATCAACTTGTAGGAATTCAGAAGCTTCCTTTCCATCCCAACTGTGGTCAGTCCGTCAGACAGAATGAGATGGATAATGTTCACTAGGCAGTCATTTTAGCCTCACTGATGTGCTTCACAGAAAGGAGAGTTACTATGCCAAAGGAGGTAGATGTTGTTTCTGAAGATAACTCCCCAACATATCCCCAGATATAACCCCCACACACAAACATATAGGCATGCACACATAGACATAGGTACACATGCAAATATACAAGCTAACTAATTTGGCTTAGAGGCATTTTTCTGATTTCCTAATTCCACAAGCTGGCCAGTTACATTACATCTCTTGCACTTAACTGCACTTTAAAAAATATGTCTCTCAAATAGTTGACTATATTAATCATCAGGTGTATGATTATCACCATGTTACTTTCATGAAAGAATTTATTATATTTGATAAAGGAATCATGCTTTAGATTCCTAGATGTCTGAGATTCTTTCATTAGACCTCCTGTCTTAATCCAGAAGCAAAATTAATCCATGATGCTTCAGGGACTGATCTGTTTTCTTCAGCCTCACCTTCACATTTGGATTCACTAAAAATTTTACCAAAATCCTGTTATATGGAAATCTCACATTAGATTGATGACATCAGACCCTCTCAGTGTGTGGCCTCTGAGGCAGTATCATCTAATTCCCACAAGTGTTCCACTATACAATCAAGACCATGATCTGCTATTCATGAGAAACATATCCACAATGTATGGAGCTTGGATGTAGCCCTGAGCAGTTCAAACCTGACCTTGCACTGGAAACCACCTCACATGTTTTAAACATGTATGTGCCTAGCACCCCAGAAATTAGAATTCAGAGTTGGGGTCCAAATAGATTCCTCCTACATTGGAGTTTGTGGACCACTGCTCAATAAGCTTCCTGATATAACTTTTAATACTAAAAGCTTCAATTGAGCCATTTAAAGAAAAGGAACACCTCCCTGTACATTGACCCTATGAGTGACAGTGTTTCTTTTATTATGGTTTCCTCTTCTTTTCTCTTTCTTTCTTTGTTTATTTCCTTCCTTCTTTCTTTCTTTCCTTCCTTCCTTCCTTCATCCTTGCTTTCTCTCTCTGTCTCTCTCTCTCCCTCCTCCCTTTCTTTCCTTCCTTCCTTCCTTCATCCTTGCTTTCTCTCTCTGTCTCTCTCTCCCTCCCTCCTCCCTTTATCCCTTCTGTCCTTCCTTCCTTTTCTTTTTTTTTTTTTTTCCACTTACCTTTTAAAAAAGATTTCACCATGCAGTCCAAATTGGAATCAACCTGTAATCTTCCTGCCTCGGCCTCCCAAATACTAGGATCACAGGTATTTGCCACCACAGACAGGTCTTGGGCTTCTCTGTAAACCTGGTCTTCCATACAGAAAGGTACCTGGTCCAGGATTACTGGTGGATTCTATTCTAGTTTCACAAGTTTTATACAAATCAATTTTTATTTCTGACATAAATCTGAAACTAACCCACATGAATATAATGACCCCTATGATTAATATGACCTATATAGGATGCCCACACGGTATTAGCAGTCAAAGTCTTCTGGGGCATATAATACAAAGATTCACACACACACACACACACACACACACATACACACGTGCACACACACACATGCACATGCACACTCATGCATGCACATACTTGATTGCATTCATACACACACACACAAAACATGATACAGAATACACTCACATATATGCACACACATACAGTGTATATGCACATTACGCATGTGCACAGGTGCACACACATACACACACATACACATACATACACTCACATTGGTTCTGCTGTACTGATTTTATTCCTTTATATTTGTAGTGTGGTTGGGCATGAGTAATTTCTTTTTTAAGGATTTGTAAGTTCAGTAGTTGGCCAGGTGGTTGATTTACCACACACCATAGCAAGCGAGACCTGCTGTCAGGGTCAGGGAAGCTGAAATTGCATCACAGCCGTGCATTGGACCTCTTGTGACCACTCCTGTGGCAGCAGCAGGTGCTTTTTCTAAAAGAGAAGCTCTCAACTCTTAAACCATTTGATGTGGCGGGTGAAGATGTACTGCATGGGCCCTACCACATGTCTGATGAGTGGCTCAGGTCTCTTGTTCATTTACCTGTCATCTGCCTCTTTTGTGTCATCTGGAAAAGACAACATGGAAGAACGGGAGCAGGATTTGCCACAGAAAAATCCAGATTCTAATAATGGTTATAACCTAGCCTACATATAAGTCTGGATCTGGTTCTTTAACCTTTATAATCTCAAGCTTTCCCTCTGCCAATTGTAAATAGTAACACCACCTAATATTTCCATATATAATTTATATAAGGTTTCCCAGATAGGCATAGGAGAGGTAGATCAGAAAGTTTGACATGATTGGTCTCTCATGATACTGAGCATCACATCTTGGGCTTTTAGTGAACAATTACACAAACAATTCCTAACTTACAGCTGAAACAAGCACTTCACAGGGGAGTTTAACGTGACATGGGATTTTGCACCAAGTGACATTCCAGCAGTGCCCCCTCATTATCTATGGGTGAGGGGGTGACAATTAACTTGCTATTGCATTAATCTGTAAAGGAAAAGGTAGAGTTAAGATACTGTTACTCTGTCCCATGAGAAGATATGACTTGTTGACCTGAAAAATTCTAATGTAAAAATGCAGGGAGCAGATGGACAAGTGCAATGAGGTTGGAGACTCGAGGTACCACAGAGCAAGAGAGATTTAGATGAAGCCTAGCACTCTTCTGCTGTTCGTCTTCAAGCGCAATAAACACTGTCAGTTTAAAGGAGAGAGCAGGGGAGAGGAGGCATCAGGTTGGTGCTTTGCATACATTAGTGGAGCTGTGGCATGAAGGATGTTCATGCAGTGAACACTTGGAATGTGTGTGGAAAGTTTGGCTCCTGGAGAGTGGAGCATAATTGTGAGTTATACTGAAATGGTGAGAGAAAGGATGAAGGAGCCCGTGGATTCAGGACAGGTGATGCACTGTGGACCACACTCCTCTCGTTCTGTTTTCTCGGGATTCAGTAGAGTCTTGAGCCATTACTAAACAATGCAGGAAAAGCATAGCACCCCATTTCATTACTTCCTCTCTAATAGGAGTTACCATCTACCCCAGAAAAATACACAGAATAGTATGAGAACTGCATATACTTGCATAAGCAATATAGGAAGCAGATGCAATGTTATATAGGGGTAAGTGTCCTCATTGCCTCTACTTTCTCTGCAGACATTAACATGTGGTTCCCTCTTTCATGTGTAGACAACTCTGGCCTTTCATCCTTCAACAGTATTTCCAGACTCCTGCTATTTCCTGATACATTTCAATGCCTTCCAGTTAACCATACTTTATCTTAGTCATGAATTTTAGGGAACAAGTTCAAGATGTTCCTTAATATGTTTTTACTGTTGGTGATGTCACCAAACCAAGGTGACCGCACCATCACAGGTTGCCAACAGAGACTGACCAATGTTCCAGCCGATCCTCTAGAACTGAGCGAACCAAGATGATAGGCTTGCTGATTAAAATTGTGTGTCAATTTGCTGCTTAAAGGGTGCACATTTAGATAGTAAATATTTCTAGGCATGTTTGCAATAGTGTTTTGGAATAGATTAGCATTTAAATTAATACACGGAAAAGGCATTTGCTCAAACCAATTGAGCAGACATCTTCCTACCTCCTAAGAGGCAAAGAAAGGGCAAACTGCTTTGTTGGGCATGAGAAATGCATGTCTCCTACCTTCAAACAGTGGGCTCCCAGCTCTCCCAATTAAAGCAAAACTATTGCCAGCAGCTTTCCTGTATCCCCAGCTTTTAGACCTGAAATTAATTGTCACCAGCTGCTTTGGGTCTTTAGCTTATAAATGGCCAATTGTGGCACTTCTCAGCCTTTGTAATCCTGTATCAGAACAAATACCATCCTATTATACAAACCTATCAACAGTGAGGTGAGAGCAATGAATGTAAGGTTTTCAGATACCATCCACACTAGAACTGTCTAGGCCAACTTTAGACTTTGTTTTGCTCAATGTGTGTGAGAGGGCTCTGGCTGTCTGGCTGTCTGGATGTCTGGCTCTGCCTCCCCCCCCCTCCTTCTGTGACTGTATGTGTGCAGTGTATGTATGTGCACTTATGTGAGTGTATTGTGTATGTTGGTGAATGCATGTATGTATGTATTACTCGGGTGTATATGTGTACAGTGAGTGTGCTATATGTGTCTGTAGTGTATATGGGTAACATGTGTGTAGTATATGTTTGTAGTATGTCTGTGTGTGTGAGAGAGGGAGAGTTCATACACCTGTGTACATGCACAGAAACCATAAGTCCCAGAGATCTTTCTGTGTCTACCTTGCAACCACAGGATTGGGCTTACAGGCCTGTTTGTGATCAAGACCAGCTATTTTATATGATTATGGAATTTGAACTCAGATCCTCATTTTTGTTCATCAAGCACTCTTATTTGCTGAGTCAGCCCCCCCCCCCCCCGCCAGCCCTACTTTGCTCATTTTTACTATCAGAGAATAGCATCAGTTAATACGGTTGACCAGGGAGACAGAGGCTATTTCATGAATGATGTCCTGGTGCTTTGTTACACTGAAGGTTTAGAGTTAAAGGCGAAACAGACCAGGTGGAGAACAGGTAATAATTTTGAAAAGGAAAGCCAAAAATAACAAGACCATAAAGTAATAGTCCTCAATTTGTGGGTTATGATCCCCTTGGGACCACTCAAACCTTGCAGGGGGTTGCATATTAGATATCCTGCATATCAGAAACGTACATTGTGATACATACCAATAGCAAAATTAGTTATGAAGTAGGAACAAAACTAATTTTATGGTTAGGGGCCACCACAACATGAACTGTATTAACGGGTCACAGCATTAGGAAAGTTGGGAGACACTGCCATAGAGGGTCGAACAGGTCAGAGTAACAAACATGCAGTATTATCTATGAAAGGTCTGAGGGAGGGGAAAGGAAAGGGCAGGACAGGACGGGAGGGAGAAGCACGTGGAAGAGAAGGGAGGGGAGAGAAGGGAACGGGGCAGGATAAAAACCTACTACATCTGTCTCTGTGTTGTCTTCTACGGCTATGTCCCTGGCTACTGTAAATATAGTCATTTTGCATTTTCAGTCTTTTTGATGGTGATCCACTCTAACAAGGGTTTGAACACAATATGTTGTTTTTTTTATTGCAAACACCCTGTGAAGTGTGTTTTCATGTACAATTTTATTTGCTTACCCCAAAATCCTCTGTGAGGTAGAATTTATTACTTGAGTTTTAAAGATGGTGGGGGGAATCAAATACTATTTGGGATTTGCTTGTTCAGCTCACATGGCTTAGACAAGGTAAAAGCCATATAGTTCCATCTTTTTTTTTAATTGACTCAAATACAGTTATACTACAGAGAACACCAAGAATATTCAGATATTAATTTATCTCCTTTCTTTCTTTCCTTCCAAAATGCAGGTAGGCCTTAACTCAAGGATACTCTATAAACCAAAGATGGAGACAAAGGAAGAAAATTCACCATTCTATAAATCTACAATCAGTTACATAGTAATTTATTTATTTTATCAATACAGCTTTGAGATACTCCCAAGACCACAGAGACTCTAGAATGGTTGGGAAAGAAGGGAGAGAATAAGAAGACAAGCATATCAATATGAAAAACATGTGGCAAGGCTGGCACTTATACTAATTGTACAGAAAAGCCACTGCCAGGGGCCATGTGTCAGCATTAGATTAGATGCTAGAGAAATGTTCTAATTGACAGAGATATCCATGCTGGTTTCCAGTTGTAAAACAGAAGTGTGAAAGCCTCAAGGCAAAGGCAGAGAGTCATCTTCCAACAGGATCCAACATCAGAGAAGAGAATGAGTAGTGTGTTCACAGAACAGTGGGGAAAAGGTTGTTGTGCTGAATCAGAATGATAGAGTGAAGAAACAGAGTGAAGATGTCACAGATGGTTGAATGGGTATCACCTTGGAATGATTTTCCTTTGACAATGAGACTGATTGCTTTAAGCAAGGACACGACTCTCTCTTATTTATGTCACAGGCATAAAGATGTAGAGGTAGCGGTTGAGGAAAGGAAGGCAATTAGTCTTGAGAAAACAAGAAAGATTAGAGGTGTAGTGGTCAGACACCCATCACTGTGACTTGGGGAACATCA
Source organism: Micromys minutus (assembly GCF_963924665.1). NCBI lineage: Eukaryota > Metazoa > Chordata > Mammalia > Rodentia > Muridae > Micromys > Micromys minutus. Next base: position 18,947,725 of record NC_137960.1, on the reverse strand, counting down.
TTTTAAGGAAGGATTATTTAAGCTTAGTGTCTGATCTGCAGGTCCCAAATACTAAGTTCTGTTTGAGCCTGGGTTCATAGTAAGAGAGAACATTGTGGTGGCAGAAGCTTGTAGCAGAAGACCTTGCCTCAAAGTAGAGAAGCAGAGGGAAAAGAGGATGAAGGAGGATCTAAAGTAACGCTCCCAAGATCATGACCCCAGCGATCCACTTCCTAAAGCTAATTCCCTATCACATAGAGTCTCTAGAACTTCCAAAAGAACATCAGCACCTAGGGAGCAACTTCTCAATAATAGTAGTAAGAGACTGTGGAGAAAATGTTATTCAAACCAAAAGGCCCAGCTTAGTAAAGGAGAATTAAATACTAGTAGAGATAGAAACGGTGAACTGTTAAGATCTTGGATTTAGAGGCAAAATTGACGCCAGTTTCTGATAGACTATAAGAGAGCCACAGCTGGGTGGGAACACAGGAAGACTAGAAATTCTTTCCTCCTTTACTAGTGTTTGTGTTTATCACAAGTAATTTTAGGTGAGCATTAGAGACACAGGCTGGGTGTATTTGGAGAAAATGAGGTTTAGAGATTTATCTGCCCAGTGATAGTGTCAGAAGGTCCAAAGAATTAGGAAAGAGCAAGAATGACTCATAGCCATCACTCAGCCACACACCTATGAAGGGCTTAACATAAGAAGCAGTAGACATTTTTCACATATAGGAAATATGACCCACATTTTCAGAGATACTTGTTATCTAAATATATCCAAATGTATTCAAAAAAGAAAGCAACAGAGTTTCAGAACTTCAGAGAAGCACTTAGACCTCCAACAGGTGTTATCCTGAAGACCATTAGTTTGGGTGATCAAAAGACAGGGACTGGAGAGTCCCAAATATTCAGTGAAATCCTAAAGTTGATATAAAGAAACCATCACATAGAACATCAAGGGACCAGGAGAAACCTTTAAAAGTCTCTCAGTGTTGATGAAAACCCATGTGGTCCACCTAAAAGAGATTAGCTAAAAATCACCTACCTCAGGGCCATGCTCCATCCCCTGGGCCATGAGATTCCAGAGACCACATCCTTAAACTTACTATAGACCAATCTTGGAAAAAAATTTAAAAATCAAGAAGCTTTGCAGAGTATTTAACATCACAGAATAATATACAAAAGATACTATTAACAGATGTCAGTCATGTCATCTTTTAAAGCAAAGATAGCTGAAGTATAATTTCTCTCTGAGCAGCAGATGGTAGCCTAGGGAACTGCAAGATCTCTGCACACCAAAGTGCAGCATCAGTGAGTTTTATGACCTTACACTTCGAGGAAGTCCACAGAGTGAGAGGAAAGCTGTGAAAGAAGCCAAGAAATACAGAGCCTCAGACAGGGTAGGGAGGAAAAACAGAGTAACAGCCAGGGGCTAATAGCAAAGATGCCTTGATCGTCTCCTACAAAACAAGGACTGGATTAGAAGGAAACTTCTGGTCATTTCAATAAAGAAAGGCTATTAAGGATGTAGAATTTGTCCCATGAATAGTGTGAGGTGGTAATTAAAAACGGTCAAACTGAACAGGGAGCAAGTTAACCCTTAAAAGGTATGAATGAGGAACGTGGACAGAGGACTTAGAAAATAATCCTAACTATGATCTTTCCCTTGGGGGAGATGCTGGATGCCTCAGATCAGACTCTGAGCTCTAAAGCCATCTTGTTGTGCTTTATGTGCTCTCTCAGAACAGCAGGTATTTAGGATGCTCCTCCCTTCTATGTCTGATTGTTGAGTCTCCAGTACTGATATTTGTTTAATCCATGGAAAAGTCACCTGATCACATGTAGGCCCTATGCAACTCAGAAAGTAACAATTAAGTCTAAGTTGGCCCTAAAGAATCATGAACTTATTGAATATAATAATATAAACTTATTGAAAGCTTTAAGATATTTCCCCTTAAGGTATTTATTTTTCTTTCTCTATACAATTCAATATATGCATAAAACGTTTTTTTTTTTTCTGTACAGGAACAGGAAGTTCACCATTGTTCTCTAGATGTTTTCTGCCTTTGTTCTACTAGAATAGGATTTATATAAACACAAAGAAATAAAGCATTCCCTCATTATCTCTTTTATTTGAAATTTCAGTTAGTTGTAAGCTAGTGTAGAGTTAGGCTTAATAACTAACTGGTCCCTTTGGTATCTAGATACAAACATGACCATGCACTTCAGTCTGGAACAGTTACTAATGGCTCAGATTCCCTCTTTCAGGTGGAGGAGAACATTTTCCATCTGTCATTTACTGTTAACTTTATACTTAAATCCTCCTCCCATCCCTAATCTAAGGTCTGTCCGATCATATTACCAATCTTTCACTTTGGAAGATTTTCATTTATATTTAAGGGGGCTTGGAAAATATTAAAGCATTCACAGAAAAAGAAATGTATAAATTATTTCATTTTTGAAAAGATACTCATGTTCACTTCCATAAAGACAACTTATAACGAGGGATAGGGAAAAGCCAACTGTCACCTAACCTAGGAAAAAAAGTAGAGAAAGAGCATCACAGATGAGAATTAAATTGGGCCAGCCTCTCTGAAAGTTATTTTGGCAAATCCTATCTAACAGTTTTTGATGTATGTACAAAATGGCATATGCAAAGTTGGTCATTGTAACAACATTGACAACATCAAAGGGATAGTATAATAAGATTCTCATTATATGAATTATTTCATATGCATATGATGCAATTATACATATCTAAATACAAGATGATGCAGTTTTGTACATATTTAGATGAATGTAGATAAAGAAAAAAGCCACAGTATCTTCTAATTCTTGTTTACAAAATTAAAGAAGAGAATAGAATATATTTGAAGTGATTCTGGGGATAATAGCTGCCTATGGATTAGAATATGAGGAAGTATAAGTAAAGGCTAGAGAAATGGCTCAGCACCTACATTCAGTTCCCAGCACCCATGTGGCAGCTCACAACCCTAGGTAATTCCACTTCTAGGGGGGTCCTATATCCTCTTCTGGTTTCTACAGTCATTAGGCATGCATAAATATAGACAAATTCTGCCTAAATACAAAATAAAATTAATAATTTTTATGTAAATTAAAATATAGAAATTTCTTCTCTTTGGTATATTATTTTTCATGATTATTAGATCTTGCATATATTAAATTTAATAAATTTAATACTAAATTTAATAAATTATTTAATGAAATATGCAAGCTAACCCTATGCTAAGGACTTCAGCCTTTATTTATAGACTGTGTGATTAATTTTCATCAATATTTGCACACTATTCACCAAATTCCCCTTCTACAGATCCTAATGCAACAGTCTAGAGTATGGGATGACTATCTGGGATTTAAATATACCCCTGATTCTCTAATTGATTACTGTGCAAGGCTAAGAATGAAAACTACTGTCACAAAAGACTTCTTAACTAATTAAGCAATTCTAATGAAAAGAACCTTCAGTAAATAATGTCACAGTAGAGGAAAAGAAAAAGGCAAACTCTATTAATAGGTGAATCTTCAGAGAATATTAATCGACTGAATGCAAGGTTTAAAGGAAAGATTGAAGCCAAAGAGCAAACTCCTGATTTTCTGGTCTAGACATTTGGACATGATCATTAGCTGCAGCAGAGGCAGTGCATTGTGGGAGAAAACAATGAGTTTTGTGATATACATTCTCATTTAGACCTTTGATACACAGAATGAACAACTCACTACATGTGTTTAAAATTGAGAGAATTAGTATATTTAACTCAGTACATTTTTATTTTAAAATAATTACCCCAAGACTCTTACATAAATTACAAGAGAGAATATAATATAGAAAAATTCCTAAAAGTGAAATTATTTGCAGAAAAACATGGGTGTGATTAACAAAAGATAAGATTAAAAACTATATAGTAATAAAGAGAAAAGTAGAAAAGAAACATCGAATTTTCTAAAAATTAATTTTAAAAAAGGAACTCTGTAAAATAGTTAAAAGACTCTGACTATAGAAAATTTAGGCCTGAATAACTTTTATTTAGCATCTACAGTCAGAAAGTCTGTTAACTATTGTACAGAGTTCCAGGCATTATACCACATATATAGGCTACTGTACAAATGACATGGAAGCTCTGGCAGTTTGTAGATTCTCATGACAGCCCAGAAAACCCAGGGATTGTAAGGGAATCCAGGAGAAAAAAAGAAACAAATACAGTAGTGATAACCAGCCTCTCCAAAAGATAAATACATACAAACAAAATAGGTAAGATTTGACTGACTATTAAGCTTGTAAAACAAGTACACTGTATTCAAAAAAAAGGGGGGGGGATGAAGTATAAAGCTGATGCTTCTGTAGAACAATGAGAGTATTGCTGGAGCTATTACTTCTAAAAAGCTAATGAGAATGTGGCCAAGACCTCGGGTGTGTCTTAAGCAGAAGGATTGATATATCTTTTCTGGAGTGGAAGGAAAGAAAAAATTTGACAGTAATAACATTGGTAGATTTGATTGAGTTGTTAGATGAAAATGTGTGTTTATAAATAAATATATATATATGTAACAGTATTATATATGATAATTAATGAAAAAGAAGACTAATTCAAAAAAAGGAAGGAGGAATATATGTGGATTTGAAAGGAGAAATTATCTGACTATATTAAAATCTCAAAAAATAAAAGAAATAATTTTCAATCTCTCAGCTTAACTCCTACTTCTTCATGAACCAGGAGAGGAAGCTAGCTTTAGATGAGGAAAGTAAGTTATAAAGAAATGAATAAAATTTAAGAATCAGGCAATTAAAACAATGGAATAAAATTGAAGAACCAGAAACGAACCCATATACCTATGGTCACTAGTTCTTTGACAAAGGAGCTAAACCCATCTATTGGAAAAAAGACAGTATATTTAACAAATGGGGCTGGTTCACCTGGCAGTCAATATGTAGAAAAATGCAAATTGACACATTCTTATCTTCTTGTAAAAATAAGCTGGAGTCCAAGTGGATTAAAGACCTCCACATAAAAACAGATACACTGAAACTAATAGAAGAGAAAGTGGGGAAGAGGTAATATAGAGACAAAGTATGGAGCAAAGATTGAATAAAAGGGCATCCATCCCATATAGACTCATCAAACCTAGACTATAATGCTGATGCCAAGAAGTTTATGCTGGCAGGAACCTAATATAGCTGTCTCCTGAGAGACTCTACCAGAACCTAACAAATACAGAGGCTGAAGCTCTCAACCAACCATTAGATTGAGAATGAGGTCCCCAATGGAGAAGTTGGAGAAAGGACTGAAGGAGCTGAAGGTGTTTGAAACCCTATAGGAAGGACAACAATATCAACCAACCAGAACCCCCTCCAGAAACTAAACTACCAATCAAAATTTACACTTGGAGGGACCACGGCTTCAGCCACACATGTGGCAGAGGATGGCCTTATTGGGCATCAGAGAAGGAGCTATCTTTGGTCCTATGAAGGCTTGATGCAGCAGTGTAGGGGAATGCCAGGGTGGGGAGGTTAGGAGGGACTGGATGGTGAGTGAGGGAATACATACCCTCAGAGAATTAGGGAGAGGGTTTATGAGATAGAGAGATTCCAGAAGGGAAACCTAGGAAAGGGGTAACATTTGAAATGTAAGTAAAGAAAAGATCAAATTAAAAAGGGAGAAGGGAAGAATGGCTGTGGTCAAAAGGAAGACATAATAGGCTAAGCAAGGTCATGTAGAAGAACTTTTAAGAAGGAGTAAACCTAATGTCTGTGTGAAAACCTGTTATACTTCTTTTCCACCCGAAGTAAGACTAGCCCTCATCTAGATTGTACATACACAATGACTAGATATTACAGAAAAAAATCTGAGCCTCAGGAAACTTGAAATGTTGGTAGAGCATCTAGACATGAAGAGTCTGAAATATGTTTACATAACATCATTTAGCTATCTCTTATACCACATTCCATGTGTCATTCAAATTCCCACCATTTGCACAGAAACCTGAATAACTTAAAATAAATAAAGATCCATTTTGACTTACACTTCCCAGGGCTTTAGCATAGGGTCATTTGGTCTTGTTGTGTTTTGCTTTCAGAATAGAGACTCATATAGTAACTATTTCATAGTGGCCAAGTAATAAAAGAAAAAGACAGAGGCCAGAGTCCCAGTATCTCCTCCTTCAAGGGCACACCCTCAAGCATATAACATCATTCAATTGGTGCTGTCACTTCAAAGGTTCAGATCAAGTTTTGAAAGGCTGTGATTTTGATATGCAAAGTTTATCTAACCTGTGATATCCCAAGAACACAATAGGAGACATAAGAACAAGAAATGTGATTCAGCAATAACAATTGAAAGGAGAGAAGAGAATTTTGTGAAGAACAATGCTGGTTCTGTTGAGATGGTAAAACAAAGAAAAAACACACAAAGGATTTCCACAGATACATAGCAAACCCAGAGGCTATAAATTCAGAAGAGAAGAGTGCTCAACACTGATCAAACTATCAAGGGTTAACAGAGGGCTTTTGTTTGGTTGTTTGGTTGGGATTTTTTTGTTTTATTTTGTTTTGTTCTTTAAGGGAAGAAGGTAGAGTGGAAAAGAGGGAAGAAGATAGAAAGAGAAGGAAGAAGATAAAGACAGGAGTCAGAAGGATGTACATAATAAGTAAACAATGGGAGAATCTAAAATGTTGGTTTTCTGTCTTCTTATAATCATGAAGCCAGTGGGGACACTTTTTTTTTCTTGAGCTTGGAGAAAGAGCTGGAATTTTTAGAAAGAGTTATCTAAGTGGATGAACTGTAATTAGTGTCACAGAGATTGTCATAAATATTCCCAGAGAATTCTGGCTCTTACCACTTCCTCCAGAGAGGCAGAGGTGTTACTAGTTTTCATCCTGCCTAGAAAGCATACTTGTACATGGAAGCATAGTCTTCATGCTGACCAACTGGCTGCTAGTTTTTAAAGGGCATCCTTATTAAAGAGAGTCAGACACTTCTCTCACTGTTAGCTTGCATCTAGAATAAACAGTAGCATCTATCTCATAGGAAGAGAAGTCTCTACAAGTATTTCTTATTTTCTCACTGGAGATCCATCCCTGTAGGACTCTGCAGAGATACATTTTCCTGCCTTTTAAAGTTTAGTTCTGAGATACTCTGTTCGGGGTTTGATTTGTGCTTGCAAACATGGGAATTTGCACAACCACTGCAGGTCACTGACAACAGTTGGGTTTTTGACTGATCAATAAAGAGCCAATGTTCAATAGCTGGGTAGAGATATAGAGGCGTGGCTTTTGAGGATTCCTGAGAGAAAATTCAGGAGAGAAGGCATGGTTGATTTCTATATGCAGGTGAGGGCAGGCACAAGATAAGGCAAGGCCTGTGATTGGGCAGTTAAAAAGATATATAGGGGCAGAGTTTTGGAAAGGTGGGAAGGAGAGATAGGGAAAGAGAAGGAAGAAGAAAAGATATAGGAGGAGGAGGATGACATGGACTTATATAGTTTTAATTAGCCATAGGTAACTATGAATATCTTATAAGGGATGGATTATTACAGGGCAATTTCTTTTATGTAAGTAGGCAGTTTATATCAATATCAACTGGCTCTGAATTTATTGTGTAGATGTTTTGTGGAGTGAGAATTTACTGATATAAATTTTATCAATGAGTTACAAGCTTCTAGAGTTTTGATTTTGTCAGATTACTGAAATTTATGACAATAACCAGAGGGGGCAGATGCTGAGAAAAAAGAGTTCACAACAGAGAGTCAAAAGAGGGCAGCTGCTGATGGGGAAAGAGCAAGAAGTACCATGGTATGGTGCATGGAACCATTTGTGAGAGTCCACCAACATTTAAGAGTAAGGAAAGCTTCAAGTTCCATCCTGAGAGAGGTAAACCAGTCACAAAAGAGCACTCATAGTATGTACTCATTTATAATAGGATAGTAGCCCACAAAGCTCGAAATACCCCAGAAACCATCTACAGAATTTATGAAACTCAAAGAGAAGGAAGGCCAGAAAGTAGATGCCTCACTCCTTCTTAGCACTGAAGGGGCTAGAGAAAGGACTAAAGGAGCAGAAAGGGTTTCCAAGCTCATGGGAAAAACATTATCAACAACCAAACCCTCCACAACTCCCATGAACTAAAACACTAACCACTGAGCACATATGGAGAGACCCATGACTCCAGTGTATATGTAGCAGAGGATAGTGGTGTCTGAACTCAATGTAAGAAGAGACGTTTGGCACAGTGAGGGTGCGTTTTCCCAATGTAGGGAAATTCCAAGGCACTGAGGTGGAGAGGGTGATTAGGAGAGGGTGCACCTCATAGAGACAAGTTGAGGGGAAGGGGAGCTTGGAACAGGGTAGGGAAGAGAATAACATTTAAAATATAAATATAGAGAGTGTACAATAAAATAATAAAAAAATCAAAATCAAGTAAAAACAATAAAATATCTTTTTTAAAAAGTTTGGGGAGTAACCCTAAGGAACACTCCCCCAATTGGGTCTGGGGTAGCAAAGATGAAATATAAATTTAGCAAATGTTAACTGAGTAATATTGGGGGAAATGTGTTAGCCACATGGCAGTTAAGTAGTGGCTCAGCAACTGAGCTAGTTAAGGAATAGTAAAATCAATATGCTGCGTGCTTGCAGGCATACATGTATGTATGTGTGTGTGTGTGTGTGTGTGTGTGTGTGTGTGTGTGTGTGTGTATGCATGTGTGTATGTGTGCCTTTCATTCATGAATCCAAGGCTCTTTGGTGGGTTCAGAGCTGTGTGTACACCCTCAAGGAGGTTAGAGTGGACTCTTAAAGATTACCACTATAATTCTCTTTATATATCTGATTAAACTCGTTATATTTAAAGTTAGGACTTTTGACTTCCAGCTACCTCCTTGTTCTGTTTGTTCTTTAGAAGTAGCTAAAAATAATGTCCCAAGTTAAGATACAAACTTCTTCACCTGCCACACGGAAGGCGGAAATGTATAGAGATACTTTCACTGACATGTACTCAGGAAGATGCAATAAACAATATTCTATTGGCAAGCCATGTGCTGTATTCAATGCTCTATAATTAAGCACTTTCGAAATCTCTAGGAAGATGTCATTTAAATACCACAAAGAGACACTGAATGTATCACCTGAAATACAGAGAACCTCATTAACATTTGTACAACGACCAAAATAACAAAATAACACCTCCACACCTAAAAAAACAACTTTCTTTAAAAATCCACAATTTGTACAGACACTTTCCTTATAAGACTTTGATCAATAATCTCTCGTTTGACGGCTTTAATGGAAAGGGTGTGAAAATTACCTGCAAGTCATTTAAGCATGTCTGGGTATGGGTTGTGACAGTAGCAAATGAAGTCTTTCTTCATGATCCAGCCACACTATAGTTGATAATGCATCACCCTGGAGAATAAATTAAAATATTGATAGAAATGCATTGATGAAAACATTATGAAAATATGTTGCCAGAGTGATTACTGCTTACTACTACTCTGCTTTCTCTGGATGCTTGCCCTAACTGTACTTGCAAGTACATCAGAGACTGTGCTATGACAAAGCTGCTTGGGGTCAGGGGTAGAAGTAGAAGAATCCAGAATGCTAATGATTAACGGGAAGATTCTTCTAGTAAAGGCATCTCAGTGTTTTGACTATAGTCACTCACGTTTCTAGCCCAATTTATTGTTCATTTCAGTTCTAAGACACTCTAGTTTTCTTCCATTTTTTTTCACATATAATTATTTTCTTCTGATTTATGTTATGACTATGTCAGTAAGTGAGGGAGTCTTCTTCCTTACCAGTGCTGGCATTTACACCCTGTGGAATGGAAAAGAACATTTTTCCTTTATAACACATTGTACATCTATACTGTATAGCGGTGTGGTTGATCTGTGCTCTGAAGAGCAGGTGACTTCTAGGGATGGCCAGAATTCAGAATGGATTTATTGGGCAATAGAATGAAAACACCAAGGGAGAAGACAAGGTTGAAGAACAGATGCAGAATGAAGAGGAAGATAAGATTTGTCCTAACGAGGGAGCATGCAAATGTTGGACTGAGTAAAAGATTTCAAATTAGGATTGCAAATTAAAATTTTGCAAAAAAAAAAAAAAAATCAGTGTTGATACCAACAGAAACAGCTTGGCATGAGTGTACACTTTCTTCTGATCATTAAATCCAATCTGCTTATGGGGCTGGTTGTCCAGGCATCTTTGAAGTAAACCTTAAGTGAGCTTACCATAGCATACTAATGATCTCTCTTACTCAACAGCTATAATCCTCAGGGATGGAAGAGATCTACAAACTCAGTACATATAAAAGAAAAAAAAATGTCACTTTACTGAACAGAATGTTTTGAGTTTTACGTCTCTACCATGCATAAATGTGGATACTGAGGACATTATAAGCATTATTAATTTTCTTCTTAAATGTAGGAAAAATGCTTCTTAAGAATGCATATGCTGTAAATGCATATGCATAAATGTAATGACCAGACCTATAGCTATTGAATTTCACATCTATTAAATTTCTTACAGCCTTCTGTTAGACTATCCCCAGATACAAACAGAACTGATAAGTATATATTTGCTATTAATGGTGTTTTAAGGATGCAGAGCTTCCTAATCAGTCACTGTAGTTTTTCTCTAAATATATGGATATAAATTCATAAGTTTTCTCAACAAACAATCTCAGAGGTCATCACCAATGTAACTGAGTTGATCCAGAAGACATAGTGAGACTGAGGGTAAGACCTCTTTAAGAAAATAGTTCTGTGTCCTCCAGTCTGTACTTACTAAGACAGACATTTAAATAAATCTGTGCAGGGATATGAGATCCCCATGAAAATGTGTCTACTTAATAATGTGCTTATAAAATACCTTCAGACTTCCTGGTACTGTGTTGGGTTTTTAAAAAATCAACAATAATTAAAACTGAGTTTCTGCCACCAGGAAACAAAAAAATTCCCAAGTAAAGAGAAGGTAAAAGAAATTAGTATTAGTTTTGCCAACAGAGGAAAAAAATCATTTCAACTTCATAGTTGTTGTAGAACCAGGATAAAGGAGTAATAAGCTATCATACCCAATAAGGTGTCTCCACAAAATAAACTACATATTCCCTTCCTCATTAGCCAGACACTAAAAAGTATTAAGATAATGTGCATCATTATAAAATCACACCCCACTACCAGAAATAAAGATACCACTATCATCTAGCAACAGCAATGAAAGCAAGCACAGAAACCACAGCTACCAAATCAGCATCTTCAGCATCACGGATGTCAGCAGCTACAACCATACAAACAATGTACCACAAACACCATCATCATTAACAAGTATCAGGGCAGTGTGTGGGAAAACCCAAGATTTGACACCACAATGATCAGTATCAGACTCCAGTATACTTATCCAGTAAATTAGTTTTCTATGCTTCATTTACCTAAACTCAAAAATAATAAATAAACCTGGGCTTTAATGTGAAATGGAATAAAATAATTTGCACAAAATATACATCTAGTAAAAAAAAACAAAACAGAAGATTAGTTATTAAAACTGCTATACCTGGTCCATAATGATGTCTCCATGAATTAAGACATTTGCTACCATGCCTGACAACTGGATCTTAATAACAAGGGCCACATGGTGGAGAAGAGAAATTAATCTAGCAAGATTTTCTGTGAACTCCAATTATATTCCATGACACACATACGTGCATAAATAAATGATACATGTAATAAAGTTAATTTTCAAAATAGTCTAAATGGTATATGCATCAAGAAACCTTTGTGTAACGGTGGTGTTCAGTGTGTAACATATCATCTTAGAAGAACCTAAACTAATAGAGAAGTGATTAATTATCTGAGTGTTACGTGCTAAAATCCAAGAACAAGGAAGGCCGAGGTTGAGGGAAACCTGGGTGACATCACACTCTGAAATACCCACAGTGCATTAGTGAAGGTATCAGAATGGATTCATCATTATTTGATTAGCAGATGGTCACTCTTGGCCACTGAAGCATCTCTGAAGACACCAAGAGTAAAGGAGGGGAGCCATGCACCTCCACAGCCCCACTGCAGCACAGGAATAAAACCAGCAAATAAAAATCCTACCTTTGCTTCTCTGGGAATCTGCTCCTGGCCTTGCTGTGTGCTACCTGATCGTGAATTTATGGAGTCAACAGAAACACCATCTTGTGTAGCACAGACACCAGACAAATAGCAAGGGCATTGATTTTGGTATTTGACCAAATTGATGGTATCATTATGTTGACTGAATATCACTGTCCCTGATAAAACTGTTTTATGTGGAATCTAAGGCAAGGGGTAGATTGGCTTGGGGAAAAAAGGCAGAGGAAGAAATGCCATCAGTAAGAGCTGTTTTCCGGACACACTTGGTCCCTGTGTTTAAGTATTAGGTAGTGACTTTCTGGTGTTTACTTCTGATGCTTAATTTCATTTTCTTTCGCTCAGCATGTTAATGTCACCAAACATTTGGCAAAAGAACTAAGGATTGTAAACATAATTTAGATCCTCGCTTCAGTACATATTTGCTACAGAGCAGTTAAAATATTTGATTAAAATATATGTAAAATATGCAATCAAGCTTTTAATTAATTCAATTGCCAAAACTAACACCATTAGTCCAAGATATGATATGGATACTCAGAACACAAATGAGCTTTAAGTATAGATGCCTCCCTCAAGACATCCACTCAACCTATTTCTACCCCAAAATTAAATGCAGCTACCTCAATGCAATATGAAAAAGTAATTAATGGTTATTTTAAGAGGAATTTGGAGTGCTAGAATAGCCACATTTAGTGCTAATGATAGATCTAGAAAACAGATGCAAGCAAGTCATTTGTGACATGCTAATGAATTTTGATACATTAAAGACTATAGAATAAAATAATATTGGCTTAAAGAGTCAAGTAGCAGCAATCATGAGTAAATACTTCCTTAAGTTTTTTTATGATGATACATTTTATTTCATTAAGTGGGCATATAAGTTAATGTAAAATGACCTACATTCTCCAAATGTACATAGGGCATCCTGGCCTAGAAAAGACAGACACACTTTTCTATTACAGAATGGATGTGTTCATCCATTTCACCGGTATTAATTCTCTATTGTTTTTGATGTTACCATGTTTAGTCTATAAGACTTTGCTTTTTATTGAGGAGTGATATGTACAGGTTTAGTGCATATACTTGGATGCAGGTGGAAAAAGTATATATTGGAAAAAAGGTGTCCATATACAATACCCTACACTGAACCATTGCCTTTCAAGGTCTCACTAGCCTAGTTTTCTTGTTAAAAAAAAATGAAGCGAGACTTTCCACCTTCATTTTTCAAGCACATTGTACAGTAATATAACTGCGTACATTATGGTACAGATCAAGCCTCTGGGATATACTCTTTGATCAATACCTCTCAAACTCCTCTTCCTCCCAGAACCCAGGGGCATCACTCAAGCCTTTGCTCCTGTGCTTTGAACTGCCAGCTTTCTGGTGTGTGATCATGTATTTCCCCTGCTTGTCTCATAATCGACGTGGTGTAATGCTTTCTAAGATCATCTGTATCGCAGCAAAGGGAGAGTGGGATTTCATTGCCTTTTGAAGCCACATCGTATTTCTATTCCATGCATAGGCATGTGTGAATGGATCTGATCATCTGCAGAAGAACCTTTAGGATGTTAACACTGCTGCTTTAAATGATGCTGCAATTAGTAGTAAGCCATCTCTCTCTTCAGGACCCAATTTCTAGTCCTTTTGGATTCATGAAAAGGAAGATTTCTGGATTATATATCAATTCTATCTTTAATATTTTGAAGAGCCTCTATATTGCGGATACATTTACATTTCTAATGAATGCATACAAAAACCTTTTGTGAGACTTGTTTATTTATTTATATGTCAAATGTTGTCCTCCTTCCCAGTCTCTTCCAGGAGTCCCCCACTCCCACCCCTGTCTCCCTCCCCTTTGCCCCTAAGAGAGTGCTCACCCACCCACCCACTTCCACATCACCCCTTTAGAATCCCCCTTTTCTGAAACACCACGCCTCCACAGGACAAAATGCATCCCCTCCCACTGAAGCCAGACAGGTAGTTCTCTGCTACATATTTAGTGGGGGCCACAGGCCAGTATGCTCTTTATTTGGTGGTTTAGTCTCTGGGAGCTCCCAGGGGTCCAGTTAGTTGATACTGTAGTTCTTCCTATGAGGTTGCCATCCCCTTCAGCTCCTTCAGTCCTTCCCCTAACCTGGGTCACTCACTCAGGATGATAATTTCTAGTTTCACCCACTTGCCTCCAAAACAAACACCTTTTCTTTATTACACAGTCATGATAATGGTTATTTTTTATTGTATATAATAGCTATTGTGTTGTTTCATAGCTATAAACATTTAGGAAACATGCATTAGATCTTTAAAATCTATTCAGCCCCTATCTGAAACTGTATACCTTTTACAGAGTTCCCTTCACTTCTTCCTCTCAGCCCCTAGAAACTGCCTTTTCATTTGCCTATGAGACTCACATTTCTACACTTCTCATTCAAGGGGGGAGGGGCATGCATGTCTGCGCAGGATTGTCTTGACCCCGGTCAGTGCAGTCAGTAGAAGTCTTGGGTAGCTGATCCTGGGCTGTCCTTAGTTAACTAAGAAATCTAGCTAAACATGTATCTATGAGAGAGCAAGCCATCAATCAGCCTTCCTTCATGGGTTTTGCTTAAGGTTCTTGGCTTGAGTTACTTGGTGGGGACCTTCCTCCCCTAAGTTGTTTGTGCTTAGAGTGTTTTATCATGGCATAAAAAGAAACTAGAATAAGTCCCTAAATTCAACTAAGGATTGCTGGGGCCAGCATACCATGACAGCGACTGCCAGCAGTCACTTGGATGGAGACATCTCAGAAGCCCGCAGTAGCTCCTGTGAAAAACAAGATGTCTGGAACCCTGAGAAGCAGGAGACACATTCCTTCAGGGGACCTGCCATCTGAAATAAGAGACTGCCTGCAGTAAGCTGGGATGGAGACATTTCAGTTGCCCACAGCAACTTTTTATAAGAAATAGTTGTTCCCATTTCTCCTAACCTTAGCCCTAGACAGCAGCTGTATAGATTTCATTTGTGCATGACTATTTTTCAGTTGGCCTTGGTGTGCATAATTATTCTACTATATCTGACTTTCCTATTTCTTTCTCCTTCTGCTCTGGTGGATTCTGTGAAACTAGATGCTCCTTGATGTAATGATTCTTAAACAATTGAAAATTGAGGCACAAGGGCACAGCACAGCACAGTCTTAATGACCCAGGTGCATTCTGGTTGTTCTCATCTTGGAAAAAAATGTAATAACTGCATAATGCTAGTTCCAGATTAATGCTTCACTTGCAAAGAAAGTTTGAAGAACTCATTAGAAAATGAATTAGAGCCAATATTGGGACCCCAAGAAAGGGAAAAGTTATTGAAATTATGAAATAAGTTTTGCTCAACATTTGAGAGCAGGTCCTGGATAAGAAAGTATAGAACGCATAGAATTATGTAATAGTAAAACTAAGTCAAAGTACTGGGACTCTTAGGAGAGTCACTGTGTGCAATGTCTAGGAACAGAAAGCTAGAAGAACTACTGAGTTAAGAGTTGACTTGATTATCTCTGGCCACGACCTGGCAGCTTTGCCCATGTCATTTATCATTAGAGCTTCACAGGAAAATGCACGTAGCTGACCTCGGAGCTCTGAGCTCTGAAGTATAATAAGTTAAAAGTCAAAGTTTAAATAATGATGAGTTTACAATTATTATTATTTTGGCTACAGGCCTGGGAATAGGGAAAGCTTGAAACTTTGGGGAAAAATTGAAATTCTTAATTCTTG
The DNA here is from genome assembly GCF_963924665.1 of Micromys minutus. NCBI lineage: Eukaryota > Metazoa > Chordata > Mammalia > Rodentia > Muridae > Micromys > Micromys minutus. The sequence goes on along the minus strand of NC_137960.1, from coordinate 18,931,883 downwards.
GGTGTGGTTTTTCTTTTAAATTTGATTTTGCAGTGATTATACAGTGTCTTTTTTTTAACCTGCCTTTGGAGTATCAATAAAGGACTGGGGCAAGAGAAGGGATAGTGAGTGAACAAGTGAACGAGTGAGCGAGTGAGTGAGCAAGTGACTGAGCGAATATGAGAGCATTTATGAGTGTGTGTGTGTGTGCATGTGTGTGTGTGTGTGTGTGTGTGTGTGTGTGTGTGTGTGTGATGTGTGTGAGAGAGAGCAAGCATGAGAACAGCATGTGAAGAGTGAGTGAAGAGAGAAGGTGAGGTGCGTATGGAGTAGGTGTGAGTAAAAGGAGAGTGCATGTGGTGTGTGTGAGCTATGCATGAGGTGTGTATGAAGTGTGTGTGAGAGCAAGAGGGAAACAGAGATGTGTATCAGTGTGGGGGTTTGAGAAAAGGAAAACACAAAGAAGAAAAGCAGAGTGTGCAAGAGAATGCAGAGTGTGTGCAGGCAAGTGAGCAAGAGAAAAGGGGAACAAAGAGAGAATAACTTTAAGCTTCGAAAAATTGCCTCTCTGCTTGTAACCAAAATGCAGTCTGTGTTTATTTAGTATGCACCTTCCAGATACCCCTGCTTCCAGCTGAGAACTCTGATCCTGTGCTGAGACTGGACCCTGGCAAAGGATCATTAAAAGAAGAGATACAGGGAGAGAAGGCCACCTGAAGACCAATTGATGCAATGTGGCAAAAAAAAAAAAAAAAAAAAAAAAAAAAAACCAACAAGTACCAGAGAATTCTGGGGCTAACTACCAGCCAGGAAGAGGAAAGCAGGACTCTTAACCTTCACAGGAAGAACAGACAGACCTATAGGCATATCAATTTTGGCTTTCTGTTCTCCACATGTTTAAAACTAAGTGTATGTTGGTTTTAGGTACCACATGATGACTCTGTTGGCAGGGAAGACACCTCTTCCACTCTAAGAACTGCAGTAAGTTCTTTCGGTGGCAGTGGGTAGTGTTTCAAGGTGGTCTCCTACTGGCACACTCTGTTACAGGTCTATCTTTACTTGATTCCTGTGGGTGGCCAAGATCTGGCCTGATTCCAGCAAGAACTGACTCCATGTGTGTTTTTCTGGCTTCCCTTTTTGTAAGGTTTCTTACAGTCCCTTGTCTAAATTGCCTTGCTGAACCTTACCTTTCTTGGTGAGGACTGGAAGATATCCTAGAGTGTTTTTGTCCCCTACACTTGACCTAAATTTATCATACCAGGAGAAGCCCATGCCTGGCAGAAGAAAACACTAAATTTTTCTTCCATGCACTCGACTCTGAGTAGTACCTGGGGAGAGATGTACAAAGACAGCTGCGCAGTGGTACCTGTAACCTTCAGCAGAGGAACACAGCCAAATCCAAGCCTTAGTCTAAAGAAGGAGACAAAAGTAATATTTACTTTGACTCTCTCCTCACCCCAACTCTCATTCTAATGCTTCTTGCTGTCTGCTTACATATACACATATACATGTGCATCATATACATATACACATATACATATGATAAAGAATACACTGACAAAATCCACAAAAGCCAGGCTCCTCCGGAACATATAGAATCGAGGTGATCAGGCTGTGGAAGCAAAGGAAGCCATCCAGGTAAGTAGCAAAATAATATGAAGAATGAAGAGGGATCCATCAAAAAATACACAGAGATCTACACAGGACACTTCCCATACTAACCAGGTCTATGGCTTTAAGCTAAGAAAGCAAACTGATGAATTATAGTTTGAAGATTTTAGACAAATGAATCAAAACACATGGAAAACATCAATAATGTTTCAACTAACCAGCCATGAAAGAAAAAAGGTTGATAACAGACTCAACTAATCCGGACCCCTGGGAGCTATGAGAGACTAAGTCACCAACCAAAGAGCATAAACAAGCTGGTCTGAGGCCCACACTGCATGTGAAGCAGAGGACTGACTTGTCTGGTCCCAGTGTGAGAGGATGCCCCTAATCCTGCAGAGAGACTTGATGGCCCAGGGAAGGGTGATGGGGGAGGGCACTCTCTCAATGGCAAATGGAATAAAGAAATTAGGGAGGGGGGTCAGAGAAAACATCGAGAATATAAGTAAATAAAGTAATTAATAATGAGAAAAAGAAAGAAAGTTGAACTTTGCTCACATTCACCCTCTTCTGAAGCTCTCATATACTGGCCTTTGGAGCATTTCCTCAACCCACTGTGCTTCTCTCCCTTAAGAAGCCTCTGTATTAGTCAGGTGCTGGCAGATCCTTTCAGAGGACATTTATACCTGGCCACTGTCAGCAAGCATTTCTTGACATCAGCAATAGTGTCAGGGTTTGGTGTCTGCAGATGGAATAGATCCCAAGGTAGACGGATCTCTGGATGACCTTTCCTTTTAATCTCTGCTCCATTTATTTATTTATTTATTTATTTATTTATTTATTTTGTTTTTGTCCAGACTGAGCCCAGGGCCCCAGTGGAAGAATTAGGGGAAGGAATCAAGGAGCTGAATGGGATTGCAACCCCTTAGGAAGAACAGTATCAAGTAACCGGTCCCCGGAGAACTCCTAGGGACTAAACCACCAACCAAAGAGTATGTATGGATGGGCCCATGGCTCCAGCTACAAATGTAGCAGAGGATTGTCTTATCAATGAGAGGAGAAGCCATTGGTCCTGTAGATGCTTGATGCTCCAGCGAAGGGGGATACTAGAGCAGTGAGGTGGTGATGGGTGGGTTGGAGGAGCACCCTCTTAGAGGCAAAGGGGAGGCAGGAATGGGATAGGTGGCTTACAAAGGGGAGACTAGAGGGGGAGGGGGACAACTTTTGAAAAGTACATAAAATAACCCATAAAAAATAAAGAGGAGTTTCTAAAAACCTGCACTGTATGGAACTGGAGGTGAAGAATGGGTGGATGGTGCAGAGAACTGAAATCAACCAGCAGCCAGATTGGTGTGATTGATGGCATTTGTGTGCCCATCCACAAGATCAATCCACTCTCCTTGAAAAAGAATGTTTTCTAAGTTCACACAACTCTGAAGCTAATCCAATATACTCCAGCCCCTCGTTGAGTACAACAGGGATGAGTAATAGCCTGCAGTACACCTGCCTCTGTGAGGAAAAAATAAAAGTCATCTTTCATAAGGGCACCGTTAGCCATTAAAATGACAAGGAACTCTAGGAAGCTACTGACAGGAGTGACAAAAGACACCACAGCATCCTGGAGCTGTTCCCCACCTTGGGGACCAGAAATGGCCTTTGCCCTCTGGGCTGCTTCCCATCACTGCCCCAAGGAAAGGCAGCAAGCTTTGGGAGAGGCCTCACACCTGTGATCTTGGGTTCTATCTTAGATCTTAAGACAACCATGAAAACAAACAAACAAACAAAATCCAGACCTTTAAGTTCAAGAGCGTTCAGCCAGGTGTCCAGCAAGGGGCCTGTGATCTAAATCGACCTGTAATCCGAAGCAGGATTCAAGAAGCTCACCTGGGCTACAGAGGAAAGTTCTGAGCCAACCTAGGCGCCTTATGGAGATGATGTCTCAAAAGAAAAATTAGAGGAAACAAAACCAAAGGGCTGGACATACAGCTTAATGATACAGAACATCTCCAGAATATCAGCATTCATGAGGCCCTCAGTTTGTTTACAGAGCAAGGGCGATGGTGGGAGAGACACTGAGGTAGGGAGGACTGGGAGGGGGGCAGTGGTTGGAAAGTAAAAACAGACAAACAAACCAACAAATAAATAAAAATTAAACATGAAAGAGACCTGAATTGGGACTCGGGTTTAAGCTTTATGGTTCACTGAGTGTTGGGTAGACCTACTAGTTCAGGTAACTAGTTCAGGTTGTAGTAAAGGTAACTAACCATCATATGTTAAGGTAGAAAAAGAGTTCTAGCTTCAAAACCTATCTTTTGCAAAAGAGTAAAGTTTAAGGAATTGGGGTTTATAACATGAAGTATATGAGAATCTGAATAAGAAAGAAAAGGTAAATAGATTTTCCAGGATTAGTTCACTTTTCTCACTCAAATTTGATCCTAAGTTTTTAAAATGTTGTTTATTTTACCTTCCGAGGGTGGTTATTCAAATGCCATGCAAGTTATAAAATTATACCTGTTCTCATACAGAAAAGGATCATTTGCAAACATGCTGATTTTTTTTCCTGCACACATTTTCTCATCTCTTAAATGTGTCCCCACAGCTACATCTACAGATGTGATCAGGTATTTAAAACTTTAAAAATCAAAAGCTAGACTTCTTGTCAATCACACCCAATGTAGATTTATCTAACACTGTCTTGAGCTTATTTGTACAAAAGGAAAGTATCAAATTCAAAACCCTTCCCTTTTTTTTTTCCTGAAACCCTTTCAATTCCAGACTGCTGTCTCTTTTACAGTTTTGAAAGAACAAAAAAAAAAAACAGCAAAAACAACAACGACAAAAAAAACCCATAGTTCTAATAGCATAATGGCTGATGTTTGTTAAAGCATTTTAATAAAAATGACCTGCTTAAGAATTCATATCCTGTCTTACATGCAGTTATTTTTCTGTATGTATGCACTCAGGCATAAATGGGAATAAAGGTAAAGACAATGTTTCTATTCAAGAATATATGATGTGGCCTGTCAATCAGGTAAATGAAGAGGGACTCATATCAGAACAGTGCCATGAGCAGTTCAAGATCTGTGTGGCACTGACAGAGACACAGGTTCTCATCTCCTTCTTTAGACATAGGCAGAAAGAAAGACTGAGTCTGCAATTTGGTCAAATGATTTGATGTAAAAGCTGGTGACCTTCCAATGGGTCACATATACAGTAAAGCATTTATAGACAAAGGAAAGCAATGGATGCGACTCATCTTCACAGTCCAAATGAGAAAGGCAGGAGTTCAGCCCCTCAGCTCCCAAAGCTATCAGTTCTAAGTCTCCCCCTTGGTCTTTGATAATGGAACAAATCCTTTGTTATTTTTCCCAAGTAATGTGGACCTGTTTTAATGGCCAAGCTCCAGACTCCTAAAGGAAGGAATTGGTCCTCTCTGTACTTGAGTCCCATCAGGAATGGTGTCTCACTCTTGACAGGTGTGTCTTTCTTGTGTTTTCACTATGACAACTGAAAACAGTGCCAATAAATGCCCTCAGAAGAACATCTTCCCGGAAGTCAACCCAGATAAAAGGGCCCATGGTCAGTAGCAAGAATTGGGGCAGCAGCAGTAGCAGTTTTGGTTTTGAACTATGGGAGAACTGTCAACACAACAGCCAGTAGCTGGGAGGCCAGGTGCCTATGAGGACAGCAGTCAGCTTTCACATCATGCTCTTGAACCTCTCATTCTCCTCCCATACATTTACCTAAATAGACTATGGTTCTGGAAAGGATCACTAGCAGAATGAGCAGAAAAGCATTCGAGGATGTTCCCTCCTCTTATTAAGCAGCTTAAATCACTATATGCTTGAAATAGTCAGGCTGTCATGGAAACAAAGACCAGGCAAAGTCCCATCTGCAAGCAATTGATCTATTATTTATATAAATAAACAGCGCTGCGGATCATTAAAAGAATAAACCTAGGCCTAGGAAGATGGCCTTGGAAATGATAAAAAGGAGAAGAAAGACAAAGAAACCTTCAGTAGGTCAGTCTGAAGTACTGAACAATGCCATGTGGAGCCTTCATATGGATAATAAGAGCTTGCTTACCTGTGTTAAAGGGAAATGGAACTGTTTTAACAGGGTCCTGTTGCATTTACTGGCTTTAGCAGCACTTGCTAGAAAAATGGCTATTAATACCCAAACTATGCACCGCTACCCAAATGCATTTCATTTGCATCAAGTGAAGAACACAAAAGCAAATGCTTAGACTTTCTCTAAAGCTAACTTCTTTCCCTTCTCTCAGATCTCACCTGGACCTCAGCCCTCACTATTCATATAACTGACTTATATTCATGACTTACATGTCAAGACATAGTCATGACTTACATGTCACTATTCATATAACCTGATCTCTCTGCCATGGCTTCCTCCTTCCTTGATTCTTCCTTTATGGCCCATGTCCACACCATCCTTTCGGCGGAGTTGTCCTTAGGTATGTCTCAGAGCTACACACAAACTGTAGCTTCCCTCCCCATACCCCATCTCCACATTTCAGCATCAAAACTACAACACAGATGATTTTAAAATAATTCTGCATGTATGTACAATATAAGCTAGCATTGTACAATGATACATCTCCATCTGAAGAGTAAAAGAATGTTATCTGAATTATAAACAATTTTTGTTAAGGTATAGCATATAAGTTTTGTGCACTTGTGTTTTCTCAAAATCTCCACACAAACCACATGGCAGTTGGCTCTTCTCTGGAAAAGATGTGGGGAGGACAGAGGAATAGTATCATAGCACAGGTAACCAGCCACATGTCAGAATGTAGATTAGTGTAAATGGGTTATTTAAAATGATAAGCTAGTCAGGTAACTAGCCTAGTTATATGGCCCAGATATTTGTACATATAGTTGAGTCTGGGTCATTATTCTAGGAGCTGGGTGCCAGTAGGAAAGCTGTTCATTATACCTTAATTATCTAATAATATCATTATTTAAACTAAGCTCAGCTCCCTATTCCTACCCATGTATTTTGCCTCTATAAAACCACCGGCCATGGACTATGTAGATTGCATATGTGAACTGTCAGCATAGTAGCTCTCTCATCAGATCCTCTACTTATTGTACAACACTTCAGTTGCAGTAGTGGTGATAGCATTATTATTATTATTATTAAATTATGAGTGCATGCATGTGTCTATAGGTTGGTTTACATACATTGGTAGAATACCCAAAGATGTCAGAAGAGTGTATCAGATCCCCAGAATCTGGAGTGTCTGGCAGTTATGAAGTGCTTGACATGGGTCTGAGTATCAAAGCTGGCTACTCTAAAAGAGAAATGTGTGACCTCAAACACTAAGTTATCTCTCATCCCTCCCTTCCATATTCTAACAAACACTAAAATGCCATTTAATGCACCCAGACTTATGAGCCCCAGTTCCCTCTTAATTACCCAGTACTCACCTGGCAACAAGCCTCATAGCAAGGTGACCTTTAAAAGTGAATCCCTGTCCCATCAGTGCGTATTTTTGTTTTTTGTAAATAAGTGTATGTCCTTACTTTTATCAGCTACTCCAGGCATAATATAGGAACTTGTGTTTGTTCACAATCTCCAGGAATGAGAAGTTTTAATGATTGCACAAAATGATATCATGAACTCTAGATGAACATCTGAACATGTAAAGAAAGGACCAGCCTTTCTTATGGTCCTCTTCTGTATCACCTAACATCATCAATACATGGCTCACTCTATATGTATGTATATATGTATGTATATATGTTTATATATGTATATGTATGTATGTATATATGTATATATATATATATATATATATATATATATATATATATATATATATGCTATAATTCACGTAGTATACTTGGAAACAAGAACAAACAAAATTTGGTTTGTTTATTGTAACTCTAGTATCTTGTTTTCAATATTTGAAGTAGAAAGGAACATGTACTTTGCCAAGAAGCACAACAAAAGAGGCCTGAAGAAGAAGCAGGCCAAGAAAGCAAAGGCAGTGAGTGCACTTGCAGAGGCCATAAAAGCTCTTGTGAACTCTGACGTCATCAAGCCCATGATGCCAAAGGGCCCCGGATGCTATTCCAGCTGTCTGACATTCATGGCTCACCCCAAGCTTGGGAAGAGGTTTTGAAGCTACATGGCCTAGAGTCGTAGTTTCTGCCAACCAAAGCCAAAGGTTCAAACCAAGGCAGAAGCCATAGCTCCAGCTCAGGCTCCCAAAGGTGCCCAGGCCCCTGAGAAGTCCACATAGAAAAGGCTCCTGCCAATGTGCAGACAGACGGATGGCTGTGACACACCTACACACTACTGCAGATGACCAGTGTCCTGTGCTGTTTTCACAAACAAACTTGAGGCAAGATCTGTTAAAAACTACACAAATTGTTGTTAGATCACTGGATATTAAGTCAGGTTTGGCAGTGAATGCAAACTGTTACTGTAGGACACACATGTGGCATCCTTTGTTACCGTGACTGCTTTCAAAGAAAGCGCCGGTTTTACCATAAAATTACATTTCTTGGCTGTAATAGTGGTGGCCATAAAAATGCCCCCAAAGCACTATTATAGCTTTTTTTTCCCTCAGTCTCTCTCAGTGAATTACTAAGTGAATGAAAATTCATAAGCTACACATACATCTTTTTAATGTCTTTGAAGAGTTCTTAAGTTTCTTAGAAACATAATCTTTTGAAAAGTCAGTTAATGTGAGGGGGGCCGGTGCTGAAGAGATGGCTCAGCAGAGGACAACGCAGCATTTGCTGAGCCATCATGATGATCAAAGGTAAGACCCCAGCCTCCATGCTTCTGAATTGCTAGTAACTCCAGCTCTGAGTGATTTGATGCTCCATCTGGCTTCCACTCATACACTTGTACCCTGCATATGAACAAACATGTAGGCATTCTCTCTGTGTGTGTCTCTCTTTCTGTGTCTCTGCCTATCTCTGTCTCTCCCCTCACTCCCTTTCTCCACTGTATTCCCTTTCTCACCCAAAAACAAATAAATATATATTGCCACCTATCTCTCTCCTTCTCCCTCTCCCTCTCTTTCACACACACACACACACACACACACACACACACACACACACACACACACACACACACAATGTTTTAAAAGATTTTGCTATACTATATAATGTTATCCCAATTTAAATGAACAACCATGGTGGTCAGTCTCAGATTTCCAATTTGACAAGATGTAGAATCAAATAATCGATGTCTGTGTAGTTCAGTGAGTACATTTCTAGGAATGGTTAACCGAGAAGGCAAGATGTGTCCTCTGCCCCTAACACCTCCCAGATTCAGCAGTGTCCTACAACAGGTAGAAAGGAGTCCAAGGAAAGCAGTGTTACCTGTCCCCTTGTCCTCACTTGTCTGATGTTTCCCTCCTTCTTCCCATTTTCTTCCTCCTCCTTTCCTCTTCTTTTGCCACCATTTTCAGCTGACGTAAGACTTTATAAACACTGCCCTGTTTCGTCTTGCCGAAACAAGACCTCTCTGCTTGCTATTTGTACTTTCAATTTTGTTGACTAAGTCTGTATCCCCAAACAACTTGAATCTCATCACTTAGATGACCAGAGGTCAAACTCCCTTGTGTCTTCTTAAAAAGGTCTGCTTTTGCTTCCTGTGCTGGGGTAGGGGTTTTTTTAGGAGAGATTCCCAGAGGCTGTTCTAACCCCAAAGATCTAGAAAGTCCAGCAAATATCCTAAGAAGGCATCCAAAAGAAATAACGGCATGGGATGAGGAAAAAAACAAACAAAAATCTATGACTTTGCTTGTAGTAGCTACACAGACCAAAAGAAGGTCTGATGGTGTACAATAGGGGGAAAATGGCAAAAGTATTCTGGATATGACATGAAAACTGGCATCCCTAATCAACACATGAGGACTGCAGTAGATCCTTGGGCGACCAAGGTCACTAACATTTCTTCATGGAAGGAGAAACAGCATAGAGAAGGCATGGAGATCTCATAGGGCCCTACAAGACTCAAGAGACTTGAGAGTCTTTAGAATATTCCCATCAGGCATGTGTGGGGTACCAATGTTTTAGTAGCTTAGCTGCCTGTAAATTACGTTTTGTTAACCATGCCAGTAAACTCGTTGGTTCATCCAGGAGGACGTAGAATTATTTCTTTGGTCTTTGGTGTCCTCTAAATCTGAGGGGAAGAGACATTGCCTTCTTTATGGAAATAGTCTGTGATAAGAGGGTGCTTTGTTTAGCTTGTTATTCAGCTTATTTATAATATTTATTCTTCATTATGTACATGCAGGGAGATGTACATGTATGTGCATCTAAGTGTAACTGCCTGCAGAGGTAGGTGTTGGATCCTCTAGAACTGGAGTTACAGGCACATATGAGATACCCAACAAGGAAGACAGGAACAGAACTCAGGTCCTCTGAAAGTACATCACCTGCTCTTAACTGCTAAGCCATATCTTCAGTCAAAGTTTTTATACTCTTAAAGAATCTTGGTACAACAGAAAAAAAAAAATAACAAATGTATTCAGCCACAGTGTGTGTGTGTGTGTGTGTGTGTGTGTGTGTGTGTGTGTGTGTGTGTACATGTACATGTGTGTTATGTACATAAAATATAAAGGTTTGGAAATGAAATTTCATTTTATGTATGTGTATCTGTTTTCAGTATTTTGGAACTTTCATAGTCTGGGAAACTAAGCAGCCCATTTTCTTCCGGTTTTTAAAAGCTTTCAAATTTGGACCCTTAAGTTCATCTCCCAACTCCTTGAATGTGTGTTTCAGTTTCTCAGCCGTCCCTCAGAGCAGTTGCCCTGAACTGCTTGCCGTTGTCTGCTCTGTGTTTGAGGGGAAGTGTTTGATCTACAGCACCTGGAAAAATGACTTTCTACAATAGACAATGGATAAACGGTGACTAAGAGACAGAGGGAGTACATTTAGCATTAGGAAGTTAAGCCATCACACACCTTGGGGTGGTGAGAGAGAGGGAGAGATTCGGATCATTTTCAGGATGCTGATCTTTCTGTGACCCCTGAAGGGTTCCCATATTTCTTTTCCATCTCTAGCTTCCCAGGAGAGAGTCGTGGCCTCCAATCCTTCCACCTCTGCACCTACCACTCACTGCCCACCACAGTGGCAGGGCAGGGGTGCAGAGGGACTGCTGATATTGTTCTAAGACAAGACACCAAGACACCTCCTAATACTGTGGGTGTCACGGCTGCTCACTCTCCTCAGGGCTGATGAAAAGTTTTACTTTATGAAGGGCATTAAAGATCACACATTGGAGTCAGGGAGATGGCTTTGCAGGTAGAGAACATTTTCTCTACAGACCTAAGGACCTGGGTTCAATTCACAGATTGTATGGTGGAAGGAGAAAGCTGATCCCTGAGAGTTATCCTCTGAGTTCCACATGTGTGGTATGGCACACAGCCTGGTTCTCTCTCTCTCTCTCTCTCTCTCTCTCTCTCTCTCTCTCTCTCTCTCTCTCTATCTATCTATCTATCTATCTGTCTGTCTCATAAACACTTTCTTATCACCATCACCACTACCACCACCATCATCATTATTTAGCTAAAAAGAAGTTTTATTTGGAAGGTTTTTTTTTCCCCCCACACAATCCTGATGTCATGCAAATCCCGATGAATCGTTATCATTCATTACTGACTCGGACGTAGGAAGAATGAGAGAGTGGGCTCCAGTCCACCATTCCTTGTTTGTAAACCATCAGGTGATTTAAGCCCACCATTAATGAAATATGCAGGCGATTCCAAACATGAATTAAAGAGAGTCGATGACTGGACTGCAAAGTGACAGGCTTGGGGAGACAGGCAGACATAATGAGATGAGAATTTACATGAACAGCGCGAGATAATTTACCTGGGGAAAATCATCAGCCGCTGAGTTTTGAAATGCAAGCCCCTTTCTTCTTTCAGAAATAAATAATGCTTAAAAAGAGCCTGGTTACAGTGGATAATAACTTGTATGTACACTGGCTTGGTAATGCTGTCATGAAACAGACAATTGCTTTCCCGGGAGGATGAGCATAAAGGATCGTTTCAACCAGACACATACGCACAGAGGAGAGAATGTGTCTTTTGCAGCCTTAGGAATCGCCCGATTCTGCTAGCTGTAACCGGAGCCTATACAGACAGAACAGCTTAAGGTTTTAAAAAGAAAATGGCAATAAATATCCTAAAACGAATCAGAGCCCATTTAATTTGGAAAACCTTGAAAGCATTCAGAAAGAAGGTCATCCTGTCCGCTCCAGTGCCCTCAGCCTCTGGCAACCAGACAGAAATAGCAATGATTATTGCTGGCACAGACTCCAACTGCTGCTTACTGTGAACTCTGGCTTATTCAGGTTCATCAGCACCTAAACCCCACAGCCGATCACAGACATCACTGTTTTACTTGTGCCTATTTTACAGATAGACACACTGAGTCTGAGAGACACTAACCAAGAAAAAGCAAGCATTAAAGTAGCTACACCTGGATGTCAGGCCCAGGTCTGATGTCTCTATCCTTAGGCACTGTTTTCAGTATGACATTCTGCTGGGGACACTGTAAGTCCACTTGTTTCCTTTAGACTTCCAAGGTCCTCTATTAACTAGGTAGGAGGTCATCTGTTTTCTCATCAATCGGATAGCTTTCAGAAAGTCATTCGTTACTGTCCTTTGAATTCAGAACTTTATACATCATGTCTGAGGGCCCTGACTTTGATGTAAGCTAACCTTGACATTTTATCCTCTGTCAGTCAGCTATTCCACAGCCACTCGTGATTCTCAGAGGACCTTAAATATTATATTTCTAGAATAATATTCAATTGATTCACATAGATATTTATATCTCTGTTCTCCCTCCAATACAGTCCTCCTCTATCTTCCTCTAACCCCCAGCCCAGCATCCTTCTGAGTACTGTGCTTAAGTTCTACATGGTGGTGTAAAGACAGTGCGAGTTAGGAAGTTAGGGGAGATTTTAAGAGCCAAAGATTGACATTCAAAAAGAACGATGCTATTCATAGAAACAAAAATTAAAGCCTCAGTTTAATGTTAAAACCCATAGAATAAAAATCAGAAGGGAAAAAAATGTGAGTGTGAAGAGTTCGATTTACTAAGTTCAGCTTTAAGATATATTGACATTTGATGATCTAAAATTACCTACTGCCCTGACAGAGGGAAATCCTGGGTTATCAGAGTTGTCTGTCTGGAGTTGATTCTAGGTGTTTTGCTCTGATTTTTATTGTAACTTCCACATAGGCGGTATGAGATCACCCAAGGGCATGGAGGTCAAATCCACCAGGATCTACTGACCTCAGATCTATAGGTATGGCTACCTGGAAGAAGCCTGCCCATGGGAGCAACTGGAGAGCTGGGATCGCTCAGTGCTCATGCCTTTCCCCAAAGCAATCCCATAGAAAAAAAAGCAATGATGAAGCCATCAGCTATTCTATACCACACATGTTCCAGTGCCATTGAAAAATGTCCCACATCTGGGTCTTAATGCTGGCATCTGCTTCAAATTATTCTCAGATGAGCTCAGCAGCTCTTGCCTAATTGGACACTATGAAAATGACATGGCTGTTGCTGCTCAGCTCCAAGCTGCCCTTTAGACAGGAGCCCTTGCTATGAATAAATCTTCATTTTTACGTAGAGTTAACTTTACTGCTATAAGAAGTTCTACAGGTACCATATTCTAGTCGCTTGTGCAAGATATCTTTTCTGTCAAATAATTAGTTCTCATCTAAGTGTTTCATTGCCTACTAATGGGGATTTTAAAACCTGCTACTCCAGAAGCAGTTGGAAACAGCATAATCAAACCTCAATGCATTCAGATCAGGAAATTGGAATTTTTACCAAGCAAAGACCCTTGATGTATGGTATAACTGAAATTCAGTCAAGTAAACCTGTTTCTTCAAGGTCAAATGCTGAACCAAAAACAGAACACTATAAGGACATCCCCTTCTCTAGCACGGACGGCCCCTCCATCAGCTATGATGACTACTGGAGAAGACCATCCTGGGATCAGTAAAGCTATGTGGAAGTCACTCTGAGAGCTGAGTCAGCACACTCCCTGATCATCCTTTATGATGAAACTTGACACAGTGTCAAGACACAAGACACCAGTGAATAATGTGGTCACAGACCACAAGCCAGTGGCCTTGAGAAAACTGATAGAGAATTTAAAGTTGACAGCCCCAAACAAGGTCTGCTTGTGATTTAATATACAGACAGTTCAAGAGAAAGTTGGCACACCTGACTTTTTTTCATATGACAGAATTCATCAAGGAGATGAAGCAAGATGCACCTTTAGGAGGTTGGTGTGATGTTAATGACACGTCCTCATGAAGAGAAAGTCAAGAATCTTCAACCCAATTAAATTCAATCACTTATGTCATGAAAAGTACAAACAGCTGAAGAGTCAGTGACATCTAAGTTTCAGTTACGTTTCAAAATCTGAAAAAAGAAGGGGGAAGGGAGGATCAAGTCTGCAGATATTGTAGCAGAGAGCTGATAGATGATATGTGATATGCGTGCACTTCATGATGAATTATTATGTGAAGTAACGTTTGCATTGATATCCATATTTTGGTGAGTGTGTTACTACTGGTCCTGGTCCTCGGGCAAGGATCTACATCCCTTTCAGCCTGCCCCTGCTGTGATCCTAGGCTTTGATTAAGATCTCACCAACTCATTTTGACTCACTTGTCTGTCCCCTCACCCTTTTCTAATTCAATCTCACTTGATCAAGTGATTAAACAATTAATCATAACTGCCCTAATTGGTTTGCCAGCCTCCAAATTACTCCTGAAACCCTCAGCTCACACTCTGCGTCTGTGATATGATATCCTTTTCAAGAAAAAGACTCTCACACCATAATGTGGGGGGGGGCAACCTTCAATTATCCTAATGCAAAGCAAGCAAATGGAATCTTGCATCAAGCTGTTTTATTTTTATTTACGTTGCTCTGTGTGTACCATGAATGTATTCACAGAGACCAGAAGAGGGCCCACTAATCCTCAAAAGCTGGAGTTATCAGCAATTAGGAACTCTTTATATCGATGCTGAGAACCAAACTATGTCCTCTGGAGCAGCAGCAGCAAGTGCTACTGACTGCTAAGCCATGTCTCCAGCCCCAACCTGAAAACTTTTGTAAGGCTTTGTACCTTGGCCAGGCCAGACACTGTTGAAGCCAGACTCCCAGCTTCATTTCCAGGCATGGCCACCAGCATGATCCTTTATGTTATCCTGAGCTGCGTGCTGAGCACACTAATCTTTCCTAATTATTTTTCTGCTAATTAAATTTACTAACTTACCCACTTGATGAACTTTATTCATCCCTAATGAACCAGCTTAAATATCAGCCTTTCTGAGCCACATTTTCTGACTCTCCAAGGCCCCATAATGCACTAGGAGTTCCCTGCCCCCCCCCCCCTCTTACCTGTTTACTGTGACTGGTCTTGTGATAAGGGTGAGTATTACCACACTCATTTATTTGTTGATTCAATTCCCAGCAAGTAGAATCTAGACCTACTTGTCTTTTGTCCCTGGTGCCTTATTAAGTTATTCAATTGCAATGCTAATTTAATAATGAAGTTAGCCAGTCGATACTTTATGCCTTTTCCAATAATCTCAGTAATTGGAAAATATTTAAACAAATGTTAGGGCTTTCTTTGCTGTTGTTTTTGTTTCTTGGAGTTTGGTAATAATGATTCTCTGGTGAGTTCTTCAGAAATAACCACAAAAAAGTGAAATTTTCAGAATAAATTGTAGTCACATTTTACTTGAAAATCAAAATGATCATTAAAGCCACCTGCTAAAATGAATTCCAGAAACAGAAAATAAACCATGGCAGGTTTTGGTTGATATAGTGACACATTAGTATATTGACATATTGATATATTGATGTATTGATGTGTTGATATATTGATATATTTATATATATATCTCAATATTAGCAAAGCATGGCTTCATATATGGGTAGTTAATTATATACCCATTGAATCTTGTGGATGCCACTGGGGGGGAAATGTCACAAAATTGCTGGGATTGGCTTTATTTTACAGAGGGAAATGAGACACAAATTAAGGAAGTTAGGCAAATTCCCAGTGGATCAGCCCCAAATGAACATGAAAGCAATAGCCTCGACTTTTGATACCTTGATGGTCTGTCTGCTACAAGACGAAAGTCTCACCTATTCTGAAAGTCCTACTAGGCAAGAGGGGGATGCTGTTTGGAGGAAGTCATTTGGCAAAACTTGTCCAAGTTAACGTTTTTTATTTAAGTAGTGTTTATTCCTATTGGAGATGAGAGAAAGGATGGGGAATTTCTAGAATAAAAATCTATAAAATAAAACATTACCTTCAATTATGAATGATATTATTAATATAAAATCACCAAATTGTAACATTAAACCATGCTACTATAACCCTGAGCAGAATACTACGTTATCATTCATGGCTCAGGCATCAAAGCTCCTGGGTCACCTGTGGAGAAAGGGAGAGAGGAGACCCAAAGGAGGAAAGCATGGAATAATTGGATAGTGTGCCTGGGCCCACATCCTGAGGTCACAAATTGGGCTGTGCCTGCTTGCCACAAGCTCTGCCTTCCAATGCAAAGAGGTCTACCCTAGATTAAATGGTGAGAAATGTTTCCTTGAGCTGACCTACAGAGTCTGAGTGTGGGTGAACACAGATGGTCCTTGGATCCTTTCTCTCTAAAAGAAAAGTGTCCAAACCATTTGTAAGGCTTCATCAGGGCATCACATGCAGTTGCTCTTTCAAAATCTCTTCACCATATATGCAGACACACTGGAAGTTTGGGGGTTTGTTTGTTTGTTTGTTTTTATAAATCTGATAATTAGCCATGTTCACCTTTTGTGTGACAGGGTGGATGCTAGGCATGTTCTCCGATACTGAACCCCCTAGTGGCTTGCTTATCATTTTGTTGATGAGATTTAAGCATATAAATCTGTGATGGAACTGAAGGAAAGTCTGTGACAACAGTCCTGAGCATTTGCATCTTTTTGTAGTTACCAGAAGTGGGGCACTAAAGAGAGACGGTGAAAAATCTTGTTTACAATCTCTCCCTGCTAGTCCTAGTCCAAAGCACTTTTTTATTCCTTCCTCTCACTTTCCCATTTTTAAGGCCTTATTGCATTTGTGCCCACAGTTTCTTAAGTTACGAGACATGCATTTGCCTCAGCTATCTTGCTATGAGAATCTTCTGCAGCACGAGTAGCTCATCGCATATGGAAAATGCATAGGGCACCAAATAAGTGCATTTGGGATTAACACATACTCTCTAGAAAGTGTAAGTTAATGCCTCTGCTTCAAGTGGCTTCATGGAAGACTGAAGTTATAAATCACAGAACACATGAGATTGAGCTTGTCTTCATTATTTGTAAAGCCTCAAGACACCACCTCAATATTTATGAGCTCAAGATCAGTAGATATTACCATCTTCCATTCTCTTCCCTGCAGAATAATTGCTGGCATGGCATAAATTGCTACTATAAAGCAAATGTAACTGTACTTTAATTTTTATATCATATGTATGTATGTATGCCTATTTAAAAAATAATTGCATACTAACCACATATTCTACTTTTAACAATAGAACAAAATATATCCTCTGCAAAATGGTAAAGAAATAGAATATCATATATAGATAGATTTATTAACAAAACCCATAGTCTTCCATTTGTGAAATCTAATTATTATTAAGCCTCATGAGGTTGCTGAAGAATTTCACAAGAAAAGAATTTTGATCGTTTCTTTCTTCACATTTATTACTATATATAATTATAAGTCACGGTGGCCATATTAATAACTGTGTTCCAATAAGGTTGTGATTAACTATTTTAAGTATATATGTTATTAAGGAAAATTACTTTCCCTGACAGTAATTCTAAGTGAGCTCATAATACTGTAGTCTATATTATTACTCAGAATGGAGACTAGTTAAATTACCCACTGTAATTTTTAACATTGGAATCAACTGATCATTTATCATAAGGTAGGCCATGATTGAGTGGATACTTGTAAAATATATTTTAAAGTGAGTTCAATACAAATTACAATGCAATTTGTAATAGTCAAAGTAGCAGCTTGTTGACCCACCCCTTGTTTAGCGTATGATGATGTTTCTTTTTCAATAAATTATTCATCAAAATATTCTTGGATTTTTTTAAAGATTATCATATTCAGGGATTATTTGCATGGATCTAATAATAATCAGCTTCCTTGGTAGGAAATTCTGTTTGATTCACATCCAAGATGACTCTCCAGTGCAATGGTGTTGTGTTTTGGGATATTTGGGATATTCTGGCAGCAATCATATAAAATAGATAATAGCAACAGACTGGCAGCATAAACTAAAGAAAGTAGTCAGTTAGATGATTCTTTGCCTACCTTACTGAGGGATCTCCATCTAGAGACCATCTTCAGAGTGTATATATGACTTGTTGATTATTTCTTCCTGTATAATCTGAGATGGTTTTGTTATGGTAAGTTCACACCAAAGCTTGTGAGAACTTCACCTGTGCTAAAGCATCCTTGTCTTCTGAAAAATCTCTGGACCAGACTGAATGGGACTGTAGAGTGTTAGCCCTATGAGATGCTTTAATATGTCATATGCTTATTCATATTCCATAGCTACATCCTGTCTCAAAATATACTCCAAAGATTGTGGCCTCTTCTTACTCCTTAAAATTGGGATGGAGAAGGTAGGAAGAACATAGCATGCCTAGTTAATGTTTTATCTCTTGCTCCAAACATCCTCCTTCTCCAGGCCCTTCAATTCTCTTTCTGTGGTGGAATTTTGGCATCTAAAATCTTTTCTCCCTATCCCTCACACCATTATTGACTCTCAATTCCACTTATACAACTCTAATCATTGCAAGTCACATTTCAAATGCTACACTCTATCCCTCTTGACTCTATCTCTTCATACTCTGTCTTTTCTAATCTAGGACTCTAAGGCATTTTCTTTTTCTTGTTGTTGTTTTTTTTTTTTTTTTTTTCATATTCCTCAAATATCAGTCTCCTTGTAGTATCAATCTTGAGAATATGCAGTTTGAAATATTTATGTAAAAATGTGGTTAACATTTATTTTTCCTGGCAGATTTCATAAAACAAAGAGTAAAAGCCACAGCACCTGGTTTTATCTTAGGGGGCCAAAGCATAGTCAAACAGTGCTCTATATTTTTAATGAAAACATATCATCCTGGGTGATGTAACTCAAATCCAAAAGGATATGCACTGTAGGTATGTACTCACTGAAAAGTAGATATTAGGCAAAAAAGTACAGAAACCCAGGATACAATTCACATAACTCAAGAAAGTTAACAAGAAGGGCCCAAATAAAGATGGATGCCTCCATCCCACTTGGGTAGGAGAAGAAAGCAATCACAGGGGAGCAGAGAGAGGGAGGTGACTAGGTGGAAGAGGGGAGAGGGAGAGGAAATGGGAACACAATCAGTTATTGGGGGAAACGGAGCTCTGAGGGCCAGCATAAAGAATGGAAACAGGCAAGCTCTGGAGGTAGGAGGTGGGGGTAACCCTCTAGAACATACCAGAGACCTGGGAGATTAAAGACTCTCAGGACTCAGAATGAGAGACCTTAGATGAAATGTCCAACAGTGGAAACAGGGAACTTGTAGAGCCCACCTCCAGCAGAAAAACGGCATCAAGTGGAGGGATGAGGTTGCCATCCCATAATCAAAAACTCTGACCTGGAATTGTTTCTACCTAAAATAACTGCAAGGACAAAAATGGAGAAGAGATTAAGAGAAAGGAAGTCCAGTAATATGCCCAAATTAGGATCTAGCTCAAGTGGAGGCTCCGAAGCCTGACGTTATTACTGATGCTATGGTGGACTTACAGACAGGAGCCTAACATGGCTGCCCTCTGAGAGGCACAACAAGGAGCTGAACTCAGATGCTTACACCAAACCAATGGATAGAAGCTGGGGAACCCTTAGGTTGAATTAGGGAAAGTCCCGATGAAGGTAAGAAGGAGAGGGAACCCATAGGAAGGCCAGCAGTGTCAACTAACCTGGACCCAGCAATTTCTCAGACACTGAGCCGCCAACCAGGTAGCATACACTAGCTGATTCAAGGCCCCAGACACGGATACAGAAGATCACTACCTGCTCTGCCCTCAATAAGAAAAGAGGTACCGAACCTGTAAGAGACTTGCAGCCCCAAGGAATGGAGAGGCCTGGTGGATTCCCGTAGGTATGTACGAACATCCCCTTGGAGACAGGGTAGAGGAAGAAAAATGGGATGAGGAACTTTTGGAAGGCACACTTGGGGAAAGATACTGACTGGACTGTAAAAAAAAAAAAGATCAAAGATAATTTTTAACAATTATAAGACCATAACACACATACTTCAAAATTTGATTGTTTTATTTTGCAATACCTTGCCTCAAAATTAATTCTACTATTTAATTGTGTATTAAAGGAGCATATCAACTTTTATTTATCAATTTTCTATATTGGTCAATTCAAGCTGCTACTCAAAAAGAGTAATAATAAGTGGATTTGTTATTTAAGGGTTTCTAGAATGAATCTGGTAGAATGAATAATACTAAAGTTGGTTTTGTTTGTTTATTTGTTTGTTTAGATTAGCTTACATGAGGTGGTTGGAATAGTCTAACAATGTCCCACATCACAGGAAAAAAATCTGTAGCATATTTAAGAATTAGATGAATAAATATAAATAGACAAATACTTTTAGAAAGAAAAGAAAGCAGACTATAAGGTTGTGTGTGTATGCATCTGTGTGTATGCGTGGGTATTTGTGTATGAGTGTACGTGTGTGTGTATGTTTGTGTGTCCTTGTGTGCATGTGCATGTGTTAAAAAACACCCTTCTAAAGTATGCTGGTAAGGTTTGACTTTTGGTGAAAGGGTACGCTTGAGCTTTTACTTTCCATTCTTGGTACATGCCTATGTCTTACTAGTCAGCCTGATGTTAGTCTACTGACATGTCTGCAGAAACTTCCTGGCTTTCACCTCATGGTTCTGAAGGAACAAAGGCTTGGCATCTGTATCAGTTCAGTTCTGACAAGGGCAAAAGATTGTGGTAGTAGGAAACACATATCAGAGCGAGTTACTTACTTTTCAAACCAGACTACAAAGAGAGGAAGGGAGTAGGATTCCACATTCCCTGTGGGTATCTTGCCTCCATTGGGTGGACTTCCTACTGATCTCTTAAATGGCCACAGCATCCGCAATGCCATCACTGTGGAAACCAAAGCCTTGGACATGAAGCTTCCTGTGGTGCTTTATCCAGAACATAGCACTCATTTATCCACTGAAAATACTTTGCGTCAATTACATAAAATATTAATTGTATATTGAAGGTTCAATTTAAACTTAGACTGAAGTTTTAAAAATTTTAAAACTATAAATGTGTGATCAAAATTTGCTACAATATAATATTTAGAAAAAAAATAGATATTACTATCAAAGAGAAAATCTGGAAACAAACAATAGTCAGAAAAATCTATATATCTATTTACAACCTTTTTTATTTTTTAAAGATTTGTTTTATTTTGTGTATGGGTATTTTGACTACATGTATATGAGTATTTCTTGGAACTAGAGTTACAGACGATTTAAAAACTGCCATTTGACTGCTGAGACCTGACCCCTAGGTTCTCTAGGGGAGCAGCAAGTGCTCCCAGACACTGAGTCATCTCTCGAGCCTCCTTAAAAAATTAATATCCCTCCAAAAAGAGACCAGTTCTGGACATCTGGCATAAAGATGACCTCAGCAGTGGATCACTGTAGGATGCCTTAGAACTGTGGCAATGAACATAAGAAAGAAATGGTGGTTCTGACTCAGGGCCTACAAGCCTTGGGGAGGAAGAGCTAGAATCTATGAAGGAAGTGCTGAGTAATCAGGATCATGTGTGGTCCAAAGTCATGGTCCAGAAACTCCACAATGGGACTGGGTTACAGCCAGCATCTTGGTGCTCCTTTGACAAGGGTCATACATACTGTTCCTGGCCATCAAAAAATTTATGCATAAACAACAACAAAATGATCCCCCTCCAAAAAAAGAAAGAAATGATAAGGTGTGAGATATACAAGTTGGAAGATAACTGGCAGGGTATTAGGCTTAGGACAATTGTGTTACAGAGGAGCCCTGCCCTGCAAAGGGAAAGCCAAGTGAATGCTACGGGTGTTTTTTGAGATTGGAGATAAAGAAGACTTGAAGAGGAAGGTGTGATGGGCATTATATGTATCTGTGTAACTCCAAATGAAAGTGTCAAGTGCACAGCATCATCTGTGTGTCTAGAAATAAGATGAATTTCAGAAAGCTTTGAATACTCCCAGAAACAACCCACAGGCCATATGAAGCTAAAACACACACACACACACACACACACACACACACACACACACACAAAGGCAAAAAATTAAAAGCCTCAGTCCTTCTTAGAAGAAAAACAATAAGTGTATAGCACCCTCTCAGAGTGTGGTACACCTGGACCTTAAATCATTAATAATCCAAGAGCTAAGAATAAAGCCTTGTAGAAATTTTTGGTATTCAAATATCATTATGCTTAATCTATACACACCAAGAAAACTCTGACTGTTTCCATGTTACATTCTGTTCTACATGTACTTTATGCTATGGTAACTAGTAAGATTTCAATGCATACTATCAAATCTCTAAAAGAATTAAGTACTGACAAAAATATATTCATATAATTTTATGCCAAAATGCTTTTAAACATCTGTACATGTATCTCTATTTTTAAATAAAGTTGTAGGAAAAAAAAAAGAAATAACATGAAGGACCAGAAATGTCTGGAACATCATATTAAGGTAGAATTTTAAATTGGGGTGGGATGTGTGGAGGGAGGGGTTTATATTAATATCTGGTAAAGGAGACAGGCAGAAAGGAAAACTGTAGCTGAGAAATCTAGTAAATGGGAAGAAATTGGTATATATCAGAAATTAAGACAGCAGGCGACTTTGGCTTTCCCATTCTTTTAAGTAGGACAAGGAGAGTCTACTACTTACAGTGATCAAGAGATGGTTTGGTAAGCAGCGGATAAGTGAATAATGAGAAAGCTTTGACTGAGAGTTCCATTCCTCATGGTGTTAAGGGATAACCCAGAGAATCCTTTCCCAGTAACCTAAAGGGTTGAGGAGCCAGGGAAGGCTTGGGAGCTGAAATGGAACACCTGGAGGGATGGGAGCTCTGCTGATTCACACCTCAAGAGTGCATGGAGACATGGGGAAAGGGATGTTCAGTGGAAGCTTGTCTCTGCTAGGCTACAGGGAAAGAAAGGTGGGGACATCTGATCAAAGGTGGACTACCCAAAGAAAGGGACTCTTTTTACATTGACTCCTATTCAGAATGTTCTCTCAAAGTTTCAAGCCAAACTATTAACTTAAACAGTTGACTTGAAACCTGTAGAAAGTCACTGATTTCCTGGTTTTTTTTTTTTCTTTAATTGTTTTATATGTTATCAGAAATTAAATGATACTCTTTAGAAATCAACCCCAAATGAGAGCTCTCCCACATCTCCTATTACTATGGTGCCAACTAAGCTTCCGTGACTACGTAAAGCTTTAACGCCTATGACGCCAGAAGTTATTGCAAACTATTTCACCCTTCCTTTTAAAAAGCACCTATCTTCAATGGCAACAATAACAATATTATTATTATTATTATTATTATCATCATCATCATCATTATCAGGAGCATCAGCAATGTTAGCAGTACTATTATTAGTATAACTTTTAATTCATTATATGCACTGTAATATCTATTGAGTTATATTGGCTCAAAATGTGAAATGAATGAATCTTACATTTTTTGAGGTTAGGATGAAATAAACTTGAGAAATGTACAAAGGAAAAAAATACATGAAATAATTAAAACAGAGACACAGCTATCTTAAACACATATAGACATCAGTATAAAAGAAATCAGACTCCATGTAGCAGAAGTTTGGGAACAGACGTTAAACTGAACTGAATGTGACAGTGCAGGGCTTGTTCTCGAACCTTCTCTACTTTCCATGTTACAACAAACTGTGCAGCACACTGCTTCCCTATGGGCAAACTTCGCTGAAGTAGATACACAAAAAGAAGTGATTTCATGTGTGCATAAAATATAGAGGCCACACTAACCCACCTAGAAAGACTCATTTAGAATGTGACTAATGGGTTAATATACTACTGCCTCTAATAAAATAATTAATAATAATAATAATAATAATAATTATAATGAAGATATGTCTACTATTTAAAAGAATATGACTCTTATGCAAATAGAAAAAATTCAGGAGTTAAAGTTTTAAACAACTCAATGATTAATATGAGAACCATCAAATTGTAACCCATTGAAAATTGGATTTGCATAAACATAAATTTTCTGTAGATAGAATTCATTTGCATTGCTATAAAAAATATTGGTGTCAGATTTTATATCTTTTAAAATACTATGTTTGAATGTGTGTGTGTGTTGTGTGTGCATGTGTATTCTAGCAGATGCACTGGTTCTGCATGTGTGGCACCTTGCATGTATGGAAGGTAGAGGACATCTTTCAGGATTCAGCTCTATCTGCCACGTGGGTCCTGCAGATTGGCCTCAGGTCATCTGACTTGGCGGCAACCTTTATTTCCAACTGAGTCATCCTGCCAGCCTATATATGAGTTTTGGAGTGTTTCTTTTTTTCTTCTTTTAATTTTATTACTTTGACATTTTATCTAACTGTGACATTCTTTGCCTGCATATGTTTTAAAAGATCCTGGGGCCATAAGGTTCTCAGTAGGTGCCTGATCCTATTAGCTACCATTAAATTGATTTAGCTTCTCTTGTTCTTTCCTATCAGATTAACTATTTAGCCAAAGTAGTGCTGACATATACTTACCTTCATAGCTTCACATAACTAAACAAAGTAATAATGCTTGATGTGTTTAAAAAAGAAGCTGAAAAGCATCACCAAAACCATCAACATGAGAGCATAGTCAAAGTAGGGCTGAAGTGTCTGCACTTTTCTATAAAACTTGGGAGATAATTGTAGGTGAATTGTATTGTACCAA
Organism: Micromys minutus; assembly: GCF_963924665.1. Classification (NCBI taxonomy): domain Eukaryota; kingdom Metazoa; phylum Chordata; class Mammalia; order Rodentia; family Muridae; genus Micromys; species Micromys minutus. The sequence goes on along the minus strand of NC_137960.1, from coordinate 18,907,240 downwards.
GTGGCCTATGGATCTACATGTTCTAATAAATGTAAATGCTGGTAGGCAAGATTGTGTCTTTCCATTGAAAGCTGTCCTCTAACTTTCATACATGCAAGGTGCCACACATGCATAATGAGCGCATCTGCAAGCATACACATGCACACACAACACACACATGCAATCATAATATTTTAAAAGATACATATTCTGACACCAATGCTTTTTATAGCAATGCAAATGAATTGAATCTACAGAGAATTTAAGTTTATGCAAATCCGATTTTCAATGGGTTGCAATGTGATGGTTCTCATATTAATCACTGAGTTGTTTAAAACTTTAACTCCAGGGGCTAGAGAGATGGCTCAGTGGTTAAAAGCATGGCTGTTCTCCCAGAAGTCCTGAGTTCAATTCCCAGCAACCATATGGTGGCTCACAGCCATCTGCAATGGGGTCTGATGCCTTCTTCTGGTGTGTCTGAAGACAGCTATAATGTACTCACATACATAAATAAATAAATCTTTTTTTAAAAAAGACCTTTAACTCCTAGTTTGTTTTCTATTTGCATGAGAGTCATGTCCATTGCTTTTTGAAAGGATCGTATGTTATCAGTACCAACCTCCTTCTCTGGCAGCAAACATGGTGACCCTCACAGATGGGATCTGAGGTGACACTCAGCATCAAGTCTTTTGAATAGTTGATTTAGAGCAAGAATGTTTGAACCTCTATAGCAATTAGGCCACCATCCAAAGAATGCAGGTGGCTACTAGAGAGGAGAAAGAAATTAAATCAATTATGTCATAGAGTCTCCAACAGGAACACAGACCAGCCTTCAGTAGCCAAATGGGGGTCCTTTCAGAAGTCTGACCTCCAGAATGATAAAGTAACAAATGCATGTTGTCTTCAGAAATCAGACTTTGCAGTAACTTGTTACAACTATTTAGTTACCAACTGTGCTACTAGTCTATTGGGAAACTGATTCCTGAGCTAAAGATGGACATGAATAGCTAATGATATATAATACAATAATCAGAGGTATAAATCACCCACATACAATCTGCTTGCCATTTTCTATGAAAGTTTAAAGAAATGTCATCCATAGATCCAACCTTCAGATCTATGACATTCTGGCCACTGCTGTCACCTGAATTTAAAAACATCTCCTTGGTCTCCTGTACACTGACCTCACAGTTTGGCCCTGGAGCTATGATAGAATAAGATCTTCCATTTTGATTCTAGCTTATGCGCAAGTAATAGAGCCCCTAGAGACCCTTTATTTAGCCATTCCTCCCTTGTGTCCTAGGGATCCATGAGTGAATGTCTTTTGTCTATGTACCAGGCTCTGCTTTCTGTAGTGCATGAAGATATAAATTCCCTTTGAGTGAAAATGACTACTGCTGCTTATTTCTCTTGGTTTCATGCTCTAATCATGTAAGGATCTCTATAATGACTTCATCTGTTATAGAGATCTTGTTTCCACTGAATACAAGATGGCAGCAACTATACATAGTTGGCCAGTTGTACTGACAATCTAATTAGGTATTTTGAACCCAAATCAACTGGGCATTTGTGGATACTAAAATCAGAATATCTAGGAACTGGGGAGATGACTCAATTGCTAAAGTGTTTGCTAAGAAAAAAAGGATCTGAGTCCAATGCACAGAAGCCACGGAGAAAAAGGGCAGGTATAGTGGACTGACTGCCTTTGTAACATTAGCACTGAGAAAGTGCAGACCAGCAAATGCATGGGACATCTGAGGAAGTGCAGCAAAGCTTGCTCTCTGACCTCCACACACATCTACATACATGTACCCATGCATAGTCACATGCAAACAGACATGGAAATAGTTGAGATTAACTATCCAATTTTGTTATTCTATTTACCCTTGGAATGAGGCTAAATTTTAGTAATTGAAACTATACAATACACACATACACACACACACACACACACACACACACACACACACACATATCACAGTTTTCCTATATATCTACCTGTATCAATATACATACATTAACGTGTCTGTGAGCATGCATTGAGTATGGGTGTTTTCTACCTCTTCATAGAACTACCAAATCTCTTCCATTAAATGAACTCTGACCTATTAAGCCATGATATGTTCTTGAGAGCTAGAGTGTGAAGATGGAATGCTAAAAGAGGCCTGCCATCTTCTAGAAAGACTGTGACTGCTGTGTTCATGAACTCACAGTGGCAACTGTTACCTACACAAGACCCTTAAAAGACTGGATTCACCAACATTCAGTCATAGAGAGAGGAGGATCTCACCAGGTCCCCCCACCCCACTTCTTGGCAGTAAGCAATGAGAGGTTCTTGGAAGAGAGGGGATCACAGTCTTTAGTAGCTTAGCTACTGGTAAGGTGCCCGGCTGATGTTTCTATAGTCAACTGGAATGGAATACAGAATGGAACTCAAACAAAGAGATATGACAGGAGGAGAAAGACATGATAGTACAAAGAAGGGACAAGGCAGAAAGGGAAAGGAAATGAAAGAAGATAATGGAATCAGCGTAAATCATGTGTGTGTGTGTGTGTGTGTGTGTGTGTGTGTGTGCTCTGAAGTGTGAAAGAATACATTTTTACTTAATGGTAAGTGCTTCTATAAGTTAAACACTCTTAAAAATTCCAAACACTAAGGCTATGAACATCCCATTCTGCAAGAATGCTAACTATATTGAAACTGGTGATTTTACATATTCAGCAGGCTCATGTAATGTAGGTGATTTTTAAAGAAACTGGCTAATTTAATGTTAATTTAATTTTTTAAAAAAAGCTATGTCTTCAGATACAGTGTAGGCTTATGTTTTTATTCTGTTTTGTTGGCTCTTTCTTTTTTATGTATTTTTATTAGATAGTCTTTGTATTTATATTTTAGATGTTATTCCCTTTTCCCCAATTTCATCCCCCCCACCCACTCCTTTTGCCTCCATGAAGGTGCTCCCTCTCCCAACCACCCTCTCCACCTCAGTGCCTGTTGGATCTTTTTCTAAAGTGCACAACTTTATTGCCCAAACAAGCTAGTACTTCTAAATACTTAGGGGATTTTAAAAAAAAAATGTGTACTTGTGCTCAATGAAATAGGCTGATTATTGTAAAACCATTATTAGGAAAGAAGTAATGTTTTGCAGGTTTGGGAGCATAAAGACACTTTTCAAATGTTTTAAGTGATTTAAAAATATCAGATTGGTGATAAGTTAATCAATGTATAGTCATTATCTAACTAGATTACTTCTGAAAAAATCTTGAAACACTAATTGCTAAGCATAATTTTAATATACTAAGTTTGCCTCTTCATCTGATGTGCCACAGAGAGACAATATGAATCTAAAATTCTGGAACTCTGCTCCTTTTGACATCTTCCTTGACTATAAGTGATGCCTATGGCTGTAGAGAGTTGTGAGCTGTGTTTCTGTGAACTCCATCAGGCCCCTGACAAAGCTGGGATGGGCAATTAATTATCTCCTGTCTCTAACTAGAAAAGGAAAGTTGCTTGAGGTTAAAGCTGAAGTCAATACTTGGTTTATACCAAGAAGAATTGTCAGAAGAACTCGACTCTGTATGCAAAGAAGAGAGGCTGCACCTTTGTTAGGGGAACAAAAACTGGTCAGTCCTAAAGCAAAATGACTAATTACCAACTTCAGGATAGGAAAGAAGGCATAGAACAAAACCTGAGTGAGGAAAGAAACTCACAGAAGGTTCTTCAGGAGGGATTTTTACTTATAAAGTTATCTAAAGAACATGTTAAATAGTTTTTCTTTAGTAGTATTCTCCAACGCCGTCTTGCAAATACTGCTTGAAGTCAGAGGGTGTCCAAACCTCATCTGTTCTGTTTGTCACAGACCTGGTTGTCTACAGAAAATCCTTTCCATTTGGAAAGCTCTCAGATTTTTCTGTCGCATTACCTCCCATTTTTACATCTGAAAATCTTTAACTGTCACTGATTGAACATCCAATTATTTTTTTTCTGGATAACTCATGACTCAATCATAATCAAGCATACAAGTCTACCAAAAACTTCTCCAAAATTGAATTCTAACTTATCTGTCTTTTGCACCTAAAATCTCCTTCGAGTTTTTCTCCAGGGGCTGAGGTGGAGTCAAACCTTCTTAGGATTTGCTCTTTGCTTTTTAACTTAATTGGATCTTTTCTTTAGCCATAATTATCATGTATTCCCACACCCCTCTATGTAGCCCATAGTCATCCAATACCTTCCTAAATGGAAATAAAATATTTAATTTCTTCTTCTAGATTGGCCACTTCAGGAGCTCCCATAAATATTCTTATTTTTGTGGCAACATAGTCATTCTCAGATATTCAGTAAGCAGTAGTGTTTTTCCTAATAGCACATATTGGAAACATTGGTTATGTCACCAAAAGCAGCCTAGGTTGTTCACTGAATTAAATATAATCACTTTGCTAGATCTGGGCATGACTTAACAGAGTCAAGAATCTAAAGAAAGCTGCTACTGTCTGACTTCAAGAGTTTTCAGATTAATCAAAGAATGAGGAAGGTTGCTTCCTGACTGGCCTAGGAAATTGATGATATTAATTTACCCAAATGCATGTGTGGGGAATCTGAAATAGACTGGTGAGCTCTTAGCTTTGTATCCTGTGATAGTCTGGATGGGAAATGCACCCCTTATGGGCTTCTGTGCTTGAACATTTGGTACCCAGTTGGCAGTACTGGTTTTGGAAATGTTGACAGGCAAAGCCTCACTGGAAGAAATAAATTACATCATACTAGCCACATTTTAACCCTCATCCCAGCCAAACTTGCCCTGCTGTGTTACTGTAGACAGGTGTCACCAAACATCTCATACACTTGCTACCCTAGCCTATTCCCATCTCTTGCCTCCTTCACGGCTCAGATGTGAGGCAGGATAAATCTCTCTTCTCTCAATCCTCTTCTGCCAGATAATTTATCACAGTGACTAGAAAACTAACTACAGTGCATCTTACACAGAGAAACCTTTTAAAGTTTCATCGGAGATTCGTTACAGAAGTGCTTACAAAGCAAACTTAAGAAGGCTCACGTTAGCCCAAGGACTGCCATGTTGCCTTTACTTGGTATTTATTTCTTGGGTGAGTAAATTCTGATCAGCCACTAGCAATTTTACTCTTTCCCAATTCAGTAAATATTTAAACAGTGTGTTAGTGGTTCTCATAGTTCCTAGAGCCACTATGACAAGAAAGAGAAGCGTCGCAGAAATCACAGTCCTTAGTTAACATTTTGATGTACACCTACATATCAGAATTTCACTCTCTTTAAGTAAGTTTCACATAAACATATTCTCAGAAAAGCATTTTTTCTTGTAGACAGCATACCAATACAAAATGTAAATTTATCTACAAATATAGGTGTGTCAGAAGCAGAAAATTCTGTCTATAGGAATGGCTTGAGATGGAAAAAAGTTAATAAGTAAAAGTATTCTCATAATCAAAGATAGGGGAAAAAAACAACTCCCCAGTTTCAATTGTCTTTAGCAAAACATAAATATTTGTCACAAATTATTTCTTTATAACATGAGGTTTATATTGGTGAGACAGTGAGTACAGAAAATGCCTGTTTAATAGACCTGCCAAAAGGAATTTCTGTATGCTATAATAACTCACAGCATATTTCTTTCAGCTTAAAATAAAAACTTAGAAGACACCAATACTTCAAACTTCCCAACGAGTACTCAGAGGATTTACTTCCTTGCTGCAAATAAATCACTCAAAAGAAATGTTCTCTTTGGTTAACCCCAGTGTTCTCTTCAAGGTTCTGCACCGTTGAAGCTTGAGCGACAGTTATACAAAATATAATTAAGTACAAGTTTCTTGATAAAATAATGAGCTAAAATTAAATAAAAGACTGCTAGTTATAAATCACACAACTTGGATCGTACTTAGTTTAAACATCTCCATATGCTTACTACCCAAAGAATCTCGACATTCAGATTATATGGTTATTATTTCTATCTGTGATCAGCCAGGAACATTTATATTTTCCTTCCTGCATGTAGGAACTATGTTTTAATTATAAAAATAAATGGACATTATGTATTCGCTTCTTGGAATATTATCATGTGCTATTATTTTTGTTTATGGAAAGACACAGAACTTTACTATCTTTTATATTTTTCTAATTATAATAGAGAATAAAATTCAGAGAACTAGCAATGAAAAGTATGGAAATGATATCTGTACATTCATCCTTCATTTTAACATAGTCAGCGAGTATAATCATATCATACATCCATAACTTTGTCATCCTCTTCTCAACTTAGCCTTCACCTAACATTTCTCTTCATTTACACAAAATTGTTGATATACAGATATTATGAAGTGTCTTCTGCTTACACTATGTTCTTGGTAAGGCTCCTACATGTGCTGATTAATTTAGACATCTTTAATATTTAATTAAGCATTACCAGTTTTAAGATGGTCACTATATTAAGTCAAAGTTTCTATGTTATATCACATATGAGAATTAAATTTTCACTCTTCTTGGCTCTCACTGCAACTCTATCCTCTTTGTTGGGGTGGAGAGGAAAGGCTATATTGAATTTCACAGGTTTCAGCATGTTACTGAAGGGAGTCAGGGCAGGAACTCAGGGTAGGAATAGGAACACTGGAGTCAGGAAACTGAAGTGGATGCTAAAGCGGAAAGCTGATACTAGCCTGCTCCCCTGGCTTACTCAGATACTCTTAAGTACACACTAGGCCTACCTGCTCAGGCGTGTCATTATGCACAGTGGTCAGGACCCTTCTGTATCAATGAGCAATTAAGAAGATGCCTTAAATACATGTCTGCAGGTTAATCTTATGGATACAATTCTTTCCCTGAAATTCCTACTTCCCAGGTTAGATCTCGGGTTCTGCTGAGTTGGCAGAAACTAGCCAGCACAATTTATCCTTTGCCAATGTTGACACATGAAAATATCATTTTGTTCTATAACCTTCCCTCTGTCCCCATGTTAATATCACAATATATTAGAGGTGTCAAAATCTTTTTGAAAAATATTGTCTGTAATCTCTTACAACATTCAATCTCTTAACTGTGGGCTGCAATGCTTTTAATTCTTCCCTCCCTCTTTGAATATTATACACACATGCACACATACCGGTGCATGTGCATGCACACAAAGATACACATGTGCATTCACATCACACACAAACATGCAAGTGTACACACAAAAGCATGAACACACACATGCAAGAACACATGTATACATGCACACTCACACACACATATATGTAAACATACATATATGTATGTATGTGTATATATGTGTATGTGTGTATGTACGAAAGCAAAACATGAGCAAAAATAATCTAAATATTATTTTTAAAGGAACTATTCTATCTGGATGCCGACTTCTGAGGACATTTATTTTAAAACCTTTCCAAAATACTAAAACCCACAAAAGCAAGTCTTTGCAAGGTCCTGTATTGTAAGGGCTACCACGCCTCTAAAACCTCATATCCAATCTCAACTACTCCCAAAAAGATAGTGTCTACAATGTTTCTCAGTGGTCTTTAAAAAAATGTGGAACTCACTAATTTTCTATCTTTAAACCTTATTGTTATGCTATTTCAGGATCTAACACAGAACAGATTTATGGATGTACCACTTCCTTCTGACATCTACCATTTACTTTTGAATGGAAGCCACAAGAGACTTTTTCTTTTCCAAATTTGTGAGTTTGCATGATTATTATTGAGAGCAAGAAGTTGTGACATCCCTGTGAATAAATAAAAACGGTAGAAAAAATGCATACCATGCCAGACTAAGTCCTGCACCTGCTCTGCAGACCAGCGACACATCATTGATGCTTGGGCCCTGCAATCGGCTACCACACCGGAGCAAACCTGGATTCCATATATTACAAATTTCACAGTCCAAGGCCTTCATTCAAAAGAATTTCATCTCTTCTTTCTGCCAGGACATGATAAGAAAGCACAATGGAGCAAGGAGATGAGGTGTGCTGGTCCATGCCAGGCATTTGTGGAACATGCTCACGGACAGCCAGCAAGCCACAGAAGTACTAGCAGTGCCCACACCTTGCACTGAGATCATGCTGGACCTGTCTCTGCCTGTCATTTGAAAGAACCAGCACTGAATCCAAGAGTGCCGTGTTTAGTGTGTGGATGGAGGGGGTAGAGATCTAAAAGAAGGTTAAAAAAAAAAAGTGCAGTACCCATAATTCCCCACCATCAAGCCTCTTGTAAAGTACTGTTCTGTACGCTCTTACAGCAAAAGCAAACCATTGAGAGGCATGCGTTAATTGGTCTGGAATCATTAAATCAAATTGCTCAAAACTGTAGGTATCGATATCTTCTTAGAAAAAAAAGCCACAGTCTGACCTGTGAATCTGTGATGGTTAATACAAAGGGTGAAAGATGTGTAAGGACTGGTAAATGCAACAGCTTGTGGAAAGAAAACCTTAACTTACTTTAACTGAATATATATTCAATTGTAAGCGATATATTCAATGTGATGCAAACAGTATATAACATATGTGTTAAAATCCATATATATAAAACCATCTGCTATCTGATCATGGTGAAAAAAAATGCAAGATGCTTTTGTTCTACATTCTGAGACAAGCAGTGCATTGTTTTCCTTTGTAGTCACCAAGATGTTAAATGCTATAGCAGGACCTGCATTCCTGTCTAGCTCTAGCCTAACCAACCTTCCCACCTTACTGTGACAGTAACTAACCTTTCCCATCTACTATGCCATTTTTCCAAGCTTCCAGTAGCCACCATTCTACCCTGAGCATGAACGAGGTCATTTTCTTACAGTTTACTTATAAGTGGCGTCATACAATGCTTGGTGTTCTGAGATGGCTTTATTTCATTTAGCAGAATAGCAATTTCTGACTTATCTGAATTGCTCAAACACATCAGAACGCCAAAGAAACAATTATCAGCAAAAAGACAAACAACCTATAGAAAGAATATTTTCAAATAATGGGTCATCTATGAAGTTAATTTGCAAAGTTCATGAAGGACTCAATCTAATATTAGAAAGTAAACACCATTACTTAGTCATAAGAAAAGGTACTAAGAAGGCATTTTCCCAAGATGGCATAATGTTTAAAGGGGCATATTAAAAAAAAAAAAAAAAAAAAAAAAAAAGCTCAGTTTCAATGATCATGAGAACATGCAACCTAAAGTCCTGGCAAGTAATGACATCATTGGCTCTTTGAGTTCTCTGCCATCCCAGGAAGAATGGCAACAGATTCTGGTGAGAACATGTAGGAAAGAGAATCCTTGTATATCATTATGGAACATAGCACAACAGTTTCGTAAGACTTGCAAGTTGAGTCGGCATCTGATAAAGAAATGTTATCCATGGTGCCATGCCAGAGCTTGTTCTCTGAATGATAATAGACAACACATTCTCCACAGTCATATGCTGTGCTACAATATAACATAGGGACAGATTGCTGATAACTGTTGTTAATCACACAGTGCAGATGGTTACCCAACTTAAAACGGGAGACTTGAATTTGACATCTATGAGAGAGAATTATAGATGTTGTTGAATGAATTTAGAGGATTTCTTATTGCTACATTAATGTGATGGCTTGGAAATACATCCAATGTATTTAGCTCCTCATAATAATATTTAAAGATCCATCCTAAGCAATTTAATGGTAGGGATGGGTTTGCAGGTGCACATGTGTATATAATCTGCATATGTGTGTGAATACATGTACATTTGTGCGCAAGCAGCAGAGGACAACCTCACATGTTAATTCGCATATGCTGACAGGTTTTATGCCATTTGTTTGTTTGGTACAAGGCCTCTAGAACACGCCTGAAACTCAGCAGATAGGATTACTGACCACAAACCCTAGAGTTCTGCCTGTCTCAGTCTCCCTAACTCTAATAAGATCCTTTTTGTACATGGATGCTAGAGATCATATTCATGCCCTTGTAGGTTAAAGATTAGCATTTTCCAAATTAAACCATTCTCACAGCTTAAATATAATATTATTGAGAGATGATATATTAGGTCTTACTAATGCTAGGATCATCCAAATGAACCAGCATAGAATGTCTGAGAAATGAGCTAAAATGTGTGGATCTTTTTCACCTTTAAAGGAGATCCCATTAAAAATGGCAGTGTGTCTACATCTTCTTTATGTGAACCAACGAATCTTGTACATGTTTCTTTTCCCTGCACTAGTAAGAGAGATAATGCTCATACCAATGAAAACAAATTACTTAAGAAAGTCAAAAAATTCTATTTTTATTACAAAGAAACCACGAAGTTTTATTATAATTTTATTTAATTTTAACCTTAAGTGGAGCACTGCCCCTGTGGTATGGTAGGGTATCCTTGGGGTATATGCCCAAGAGTGGTATAGGTGTGTCTTCAGGTAAATCTATTTCTAATTTTCTGAGAACCTCCAGATTGATTTCCAGAGTGGTTGAACTAGTGTGCAATTCCACCTCTCTACTCACACAGATGCCAGACACTGCTCTCTTCAGCTACATATGCAACTGGATCAATAAAGTCTCTCAAAATGCACACAGAGGTTGGTGTTTTACTCCATGGGAGTCTTGGACAGTTTGGTTGGTTGATAATGTTGTTATCTTCCTATGATGTTGCAACCCCTTTCATCTCCTTAGGTCCTTTCTTCAGCAATCTCATTGGGATCCCTGAGTTCAGACTAATGCTTATCTGTAAAATGTTCAGCTGTATCTATATGACTCTAGCATAGTCCCTGAGGGGGCATCTCTGTCTGGTTCCGGCCAGTATGTTAATGAATTTTATATATTGAAACAACCTTGCATTCCTAAGATTAGGACTACTTGATGATGATAAATGATGTTTTTGATGTGTTCTTAGACTCAGTTTGCCAGAATTTTATTGAGTATTATTACATCAATATTCATAAGTGAAATAGGTCTGAAGTTCTGTTTTTTGTTGGGTGTTTGTGTGGTTTAGATATCAGAGTAATTGTAGCTTCATAGAAGGAATTAATTAAGTGATGCTTCTTTTTCTATTTTATAGAAGAGTTTGAGAGTGTTGGTATTAGTGCTTCTTTGGAGGTCTAACAGAATTCTGCACTAAAGCCATGTGGCCCTGGTCTTTTTTGGGGGGGAGGTCTATTTTCTTCAGGAATATTAGCCTATGTAGGTAGCTTACCTATTATTGATTTAGCTCTGGTACATGGCATCTGTTTAGAAAATCATCCATTCATCTAGATTTTCCAAATTTGTTGAGTATAGGCTTTTGTAGTAAGAACTGATAATTCTTTCAGTTTCCTTAGTTTCTGTTATGTTTCTCTTTTCACTTCTGAAATTATTAATTTGAACACTGCCTCTGTGTCCTTTAACTGGTTTGTCTAGGGCTTTAAATATGTTTTTGATTTTCTCAGTGAACCAGCTTTTGTTTTGTTGATTCTTTATATTATTCTTCTTGTTTCTTTTTGGTTGATTTGGGCCATGAGTTAAATAATTTACTGCCTTCTAGTTCTCTTGGGTGTGCTTGCTTCTTTTTGTTCTAGAGCTCTCAGGTGTGCTATTAAGCTGCTAGTGTAGGATCTCTCCAGTTTCTTTACAAGGGCACTTAGTACTATAAATTTTCCTTTTAGCACTGCTTTCATTTTGTCTCATAAGTTTGGGTATGCTGTGTCATCATTTTCATTAAATTCTAAAAGGTCTTTAATTTCTTTCTTTACTTCTTCTCTGACTAAGTAATCATTGAGTAGAGAGTTGTTTGGTTTCCATGGATTGTTTTTGTTGTTATTGAAGTCTAGCCTTAGTCTGTGATGATCAGATAGGATGCATAGAATTATTTAGTCTTCTTGTATCTGTTGAAGTTTGATTTGTAACCAATTATATGGCCAATTTTGGAGAAGGTACAACAAGGTGCTGAAAAGAAGGTATATTCTTTTGTTTTTGAAAAATAAAAAAAAATGTAGGTTAAAATTTTTAAAGAGAAAAAATGAAATATTTTTTCTTATAGCATCCAAATAGAAATAATACCATTGGATTTTATTATACACCTTTAAGATTGTTTCATTTCTCCTATAGATTTATTTAAGATCAACTAACCTTTAATTGGTCAATTTCAAATAAATTTCTAAATAATAAGAAATATATATACATATGTTACCAATTATTTTTAACTTATTCATCTTTTCTATGTTACATCCTGACTGTAGTTTCTTCTCCCTTCACTTCCCATAGTCGCCCTTCTATCCCAGATCCAATTTTATAACTTCCAGAATATTCTCTGTAGCTCTAGAATGTTAGAAAACAAATCTGGTGGGTTTTCTCAATATCAAATAGATATTGACAAAATAGCATGAAACTAGATAAGAATAGAACCAGATATTAATGTAGAGAAGAAACTTATTGTTGTAGATGATTTGTAAAGGTTCTTTCTCCAAGCCCTATACTCCTAGAAACAAGACTCATATTCAAAACATGTCTACAAATTTCTTGGCCATATACCTAGACTATTCTCCAACTAGAATCATAATGTAAGATAACCAATTTATTTTAACTGCATTGTGGTTAGTTTCCTGTGTTCAGGTACCATGCATCTGTCTCCTCATATCCTCCCAGAAAGATCTCCCACCAGGCTCTACCTTAGAATTTTTTCTTCCTGGATGTTCCACTTTCAATTTCCTGCCAATGCCATCAGATTTGTTATTGACAGGTGTCACACCCATACAGACATAAGATATTCTTTCTGTACATTCATTATTTTATGACCTTCTCTAAACTGTATATTTAATTAAAATTATTCTATTTCAATATCTAATATGCAATATGCAGAACACAATATATAACATACAATATACGATATGCTAATTCTTGATAAATTCTTCTGGAAACAAAGCCTATTTTCTTTGTATGTCTATTGGAAACAAAGTTATTTAGATTTTAACATAATTTGTTAATATAATTTAACATAAATTGTTAACAAATTATATATGCTTTGCAATTTTATATCAATGAGTTACATGGTTTTGATACTTAATACCATGTTCTTTAATAAGTAATGTCAATACTGTCTCTTTAATTTGAAAAGTATAAAGTTGACACCAAAATTTTATGGTGCTATGGTTCCTGATAAATGTAATCATTTCTTCATAAGCAGTATGCATGTGGTTTAAAGCTTTTCATCCCTCAGAAATAAATTCACTCACTGCATTTCATTGTTGCAGTAAATATTCAAAAGGGTGGTGCTGTTACCTCTTGGCATACCCTATCCCTGGTTCCCTCTGGCCCGGGCAGTCCACAAGCCTCTCCAGCATAGCAGCCTGCTATGTCGCTTTCACTCACAATTCCCTTGGCACTTGTTAACATGACACTTTTGCACATCCCAATTCCACAGCAGGCTTGGTGTGTACCACCACTACATTTTCTCTTGTACTCAACGGAGTTGCCACATGAAAGAACATGCCACAATATACCTCTGATCCAGTTGCTAAGATATAATTTTCTCACCTAGACAGCACGAAATCATATGTAAACCTGTCTCTTTAAAATATTCATAACAACTGTATCTATGCAAAGGCACACAGAAAGGATTATCTGTGTCTTCTTCCATCTTCCCTCTTCCTCTTTGCTTCTCCTTCTTCCTCTTTCTAAAACTCTATTCCCACCTACCCCTTCCTTCTTGTCCAGTAACAGGCCTGGTGCCAGCCCTCTTGTGATTTAAGCCACATTTCACAAGTCACATGGTTTTGAAAATATGTAATAAAGTTACTGGTGTTTTTCAATTTATATAGCCCTTTAGACAATGAAACCCTTAACAGTATTTGTTTCAATATGAAGTGGGGCACTTAATTAATGTTTGTTACATAAAAATGGTATTTTTGTTTAAGAAAGAAGAATTATTTTGGAAAATAATTTTTGGATTCTGTCAAATTCATCTGGGAGAAAATAAAGACAAAATTTTAGCACTTCAGGCCTCTAAATAAGCATTAGCATTAAATAGCCTGTCTCTGTTCTACAGAGATTTGTTTGGAGAGAGGCTTAGTGTTTTGTTCCACCCCAACCTCTTCATGTCCCCTTTCCTCCTTCATTTATTTGTGGATGTGGGGGAAAGAAAGCAGCCAATAAAAGGCTTTTTGTAGCCAAAACTAATGTCTTTGGCCAAGTGTGAAATCTTGCCTTCAAATACGTAATTATGTATGAAATAATATTAGAGGAATTTAATAAGGCAAGGCTTATGTCAGAAAAAAATAAACATGTATAATATAATTTTATTCATAGTAAAAAAAAAAAAACCCTTTCATCTAGTTAAATCTCAGTACAGATTCACTCTTAAAAAATATAAGATATAACCATCTTTCATTTCATATCTTACAAAACATGTAGAATATTTATCCTCCAGAAAATACCTAATAGAATAACAAGATTTAAATGTATTTATGTAAAATACCAATTGCCTCTCTCAAATCTACTTCCCTTTGCAGTATGTCCCTACTATTGGATCTCTGTGACTCCTGGAATGAATCTCCTGTGACTGGAAGGCCAGTAATAGGATCTGGTGAAAACCAGCTAGCTTGATCCATCCAAGGTTGGGTGAATTTAAGTCTCTAAATGATGTCTGAATAACAAAAGAAAACTCTCAAAAATTGCTTAGAAGTCTATAACTAAGACCTTCTCTGGAAGATATAACATTCTAGCCAAAACATTGTAATATATGTAATCAGATGAAACAGAAAAAAGATGTATCTCATTTTGTGTTCAGTAGTATGCTCTTATCTAGCAAGGTCAAGGAGACCCTGAAATAAGATGGGTTCTGTAATACTTAATCATTCATTACCTTGCTTTCCCTGTAGCATTGAAGTTAATCCTTGGATTTTCCTCCTAGCCCTGTACTTCCAGAAATAAGATTCAGAGTCAAAATATATTCACAAATACATTGCCCATATATCTAGGCTTTCTCTGACTAGACATAACTTAAAATACCCCCATTTATTTTGGCCTACATTCTGCCACCTGTTTGGCTACATATACTTAGTTACCATGCATGTGGCAAATCATTCCAGCAAGAATGTTCTACCTTCTATCTCCCACCTAAGCCAATAACCATAGCTTTTTTAATTGACCCAGTGATGTATCCATACAATACACAAAATATTCTCTTTACACTGAAGATACTGTGTCATGAAAGGCCACCCAAGTGTTGTTGGTTTATTTGTCTTTCATGCTTTAGCAAGAAAAATATATTAAGTAGTCTCTCTTGGGCCTTCCTTGTCACTTAGCTTCTCTGAGTCTGTAGGTTGTAGCATGGTTATTTTGTATTTTATGTCTAATATCCACTTATAAGTGATTACATACCATGTGTGTCTTTCTGGATCTGGGTTACCTCATTCAGGATGGTACTTTTTAGTTCCATCCATTTGGCTACACATTTCATGATGTCTGTTTTTAATAGCTAAATCAACTGTGTTGATTACATTTTATCCATTCTTCAGTTGAGGAACATCTGGGTTATTTCTGGTTTCTGGCTATTCCAAATAATGCTGCTATGAACATAGTTTAGAAAGAGTCCTTGTGTTATAGTAGAGTGTCATTTGGATATGGGCACTACAAGAAGACCTACAGAACCAAATAACCAGGGCCAATGGAGGCTCACAGAAACTGAACCACCCACCAAACAGCATGCATAGACTGGACCTAGGTCCCTACACATACACAGCAGATGTACAGCTTGGTCTTTGTCTGGGACCCTAACAATTGGAAAGAAAGATGTCTCTAACTCAGACTCTTGCCTGTCTTTGAATCCATTTCCCCTAGCTGGGCTGCTTTGTCTAGCCTCAATGGAAGATGTATTTACTCCTCATGTGACTTGATATGCCAGAGTGGGTTGATACAGGGGTGATGGTGGTGGATTGAGGTCTCAATATATAAATATATATGAGGTATATACACATATATATACCTCATATATATGTGTATATATATATATACACACACACACACAAACACACACACACACACACACACACACACACACACACACATATATATATATATATATATATATATATATATATATATATATATATATATATATATATGGTGGTAGGATGTACATGGTATCATACACACACACACACACAATTACCTATTTCTACTATGTAGTTCTTGGGATGTTGGGAGACTTTCCAGAGAACAAGTGGCTGTTTGTCTATATGCAAAGTGTTCCCTAATGAGAATTTTAACACCACTAAAGAAAAAGACAGTGGGCACCTGTTTTCAGCTTCTCTGTGAGCACATCATAGCTTCTCTCAGAAGCTTGCTTCAGAGCAACAGCAAGAGATGGGCAGATCATTAGCATTTTACTTCATTTCTTATTCACTGTCATCTTGCATTTTTATGCAGTTTCTGTGTGCCCTCCTCACTAATTGTGTTTGAAAGCACTAAATATCTGCCTACTCCTCAAAGTGGCCCACGTCAGCTCCCTGGCTTTCTTCCATGTATTCTTCACAGGAAACTAATAGAATAGATTTTATTCTTGCAGATTAAAGATTTTTCATATTTACAGACTGAAATGGAGGTTTACCATCTAAAGAATCGTTCTCATTTTATTTTCCCGAGAGAGTGCTTAAGCTTCTATGTTAAAACAAAAAATAATCATTACTCATGACGTGCATATTTTCTGTAATCTAACCCACTGTGAATGTAGTTTCCAAGCTAATATGTGATCATTCAATAGTTCTTGTCATTTTTCAAGTATATTTTCTAAGTGTGCTTTTTTTTTCTGAAATTTCAGCTCAATAAACCTTGTGACAAGGTCTTCTACACAAAATGAAGTTGCCCTGGCTGGAAGCACCCTATTTTCTATGTTGCCATAGCAATGTGGCTGCCAATCAATGCAAGAAGCCAGTCACCAACTAAAAACAAAGACTTTCTGCCAAATAAAAGCAATTAATAAGTCTTAATACGCAGTCAGAAAATAAGAACCTGGTGCCAATTTAACAGCCTTTGCTATAAAAAACTCCTTGGCAATAATTCTACAGAAAAGCCTTTCCTGCTTTCAGAGACCTGGAATACACCTGTGATTAGTGAGGCTGGAAGAATGCCTGTAACAAACAAGTCTGCATGAATCACCTAAGTCAATATTCCCAGAAAATTCTAGGTTTTGCCAACACTTAGTGGCATTTTCATGTCCTAGCCTTCCTTGGGACAGTTTCTTATATTACTCTGTTTCCAGATTTTCAAATCACCAGGATTTCCACATGTGTAACATTTACAGCAAAACACCATGGTGTTTGATATGCTACAGGGAATTAATGATTTTAAAAGAGCATAGAATCCAACACACTTAAAATCAAACATAGAGAAGAATGGCTAATTATATGAAGTCACTATCAAAACTATAGGACATGAACACACACAGACACACATACACACACACACACACACACACACAAACATTGCCTCAAGCCATTTCTAAGCTGTGTTCTATTCCATCTCTCTGAGTTGTGTTGGTAGTTGATGTAGTGATCTCTCAGCTTCCAAACCAAAAGGGAAAATAACCCTTTCTTCTGTCAGCTGCTTCTGGTTATGTTACTTTATCACACTGCCTTGGAAGCAATTAATTCATAGGCAAAATATGATTCGATAATTATATAAATCCATAATTATATACTTGTATATGATCATAATTATATAATATGTAATTAGATATTGATGCAAAACAGTTCACTGGAGTTATAGCTATAATCTAAGTCCAATTGAAGGAAAATGCAGCATACTAAAATTTAGCAGAACAGTACACTATCTGTGGGAAACTGATACTCATTCAGAATAATAAAGACAATTTGTTCCAACAAAGAGAATGAAGTCAGAACAGAAGTAGCCCCGTATATGACACAGGTGAGGAATCCAGCAGTCAGTTTTAGGTCAAACACTGCAGGGGGCTGAATGGTCCACACTTGCATTCTCTCGGAAAGCAGAAAAAGAAACAAGCATAAAGTCAATGATGTTTAGAGCTCCATCTGAGGCAGGAGGTCATGAACTAAAGGTGGCTGACATCTTGAAGGATAAGGAAACAATAAAACCACAGAAATTTGACTAATGCAACATCTCACAACAATGCTTGCATAAGTACATAAGCTTTTTCAGTAAGCGTTGGACTTAAAGCATTAGGAGAGTTGTAGCCACAAGCCTATCTGCTGGAGTTGTGTTATTGGGCAACCCTGCTGCATGTAGGGGAGTTTAGAAATGATGCTCTTGGCTCTTCCCACTCACTATTAACCTAACTGGAGACCTCACACATGCAATCATAGGCATGTTGATATAAACAAACCTTGTATTTTTTTTTTTTTTTTTGGTATTTTTATCACTGATTTATTTTTAAGGTAGTGGTGGTCAGAGGTTTTTCCTGCATCTACCAAGACAATGACACAACTCTGTGTTCTTTTTTTTTTTTTTTTTTTTGGCTGTTTCTGAGAGAGAGGGTCCCATATAGCCCTGGTCACCCTCCAGTTCTTCATGCTGCCAAAGACACCTGTGACTGACTCCTGATCCTATTCCTAAATCCCAATACTACAAGTGTGTTCTATGAGACTGGACAGGCTATGTGATTCTTGTCCTTGGTTTAGTTTAAATACTGTACAGTATATATAAATTTGCATATGTTAAATGTGCCTATATCTCTTCAATGAATGCACTATGGTCTCTAAAATGTATTTTTATTTGATTTAAAAGCATCTTACTAAAGCATTATAAATCTTTGTTTAAGAAACAAGCATACCTTTGGAGCCTCCTGAGTGGTTGGTAACGGGATGGAGCTTGTTTTGAAGCTGTAAAATGATTCTCCCTTCCTCTCCTTCCAGCACAGAAATGCTGCAATGTCTCCCTGTGGCTCATCTGGAACTGTCTTAAAGGATGCTCACCTCATAACTGAGTTCACTAACTTAAAATGCACCCAATGTCTCTATCTTTAAAACCTTGTCAAGACCAAAATTTTCAGGAGAAAAGTATTTCATAGTCTAATGGCTTCACTTACAGAGATATTTTTTTTCTAAAACCTAACCAAAAAGAATTACATGCTATTTGCCTTGCCCATTAAGTTCCACTTTTTGAGCAGGGATGCTCCTGTTTGATTTACTTTTTCTATGTAGGTACAGTTATTTTATTCTTAGATGAGGACTTATTAGCATATATTCACAATAAAAATATATTAGATCCCTTTCTGACCCCTTTTCTTGTCATAATTTCTAATCTTCTTTTTTCATGAATTGTACAGAGTAATCTTCCAGCTTTTCACTCAGCAGTAAATTCATAAATCATCTGCTTGGAATATTAAATGACTCAGAATGCAGCAAATCAAGACACACAGCAGAAATAGTCCTACAGTATAGTGCTGTACACACTGGTATAATTTTTTACCAATTGATTTGATTAGGTTCAGGCTCTAGAGTTGCTGGTAAAGCAGACAGCTAGTCACATGAGTTCTGGAAGCAGCAACTACACAGAACACAAAAATAACTTTAATTGATGCCTAAAGCCCTACAGAGCACACAGGGACTGGGGGGGGGTGGTATATATATTTACTTATATATTTTAACTAAGCGTTTCCAATCATACTAACATTGTGCATTTCCTAATCCATCACCCCCACATACCTTTAAGCATTATGAGAACATAAATCCCAGTGTACATTTTTAACCCTTTTATCCCTAAGACCATTCAAAGTTCCATGCTTATATTTTTTGCTCGTTAACTATTTGTGAGCTACAGATTGCTAGATTTAAGAAGTAAACCATAAGATTATTGTTTATTGTCATGTGATTATTGGCTGTACCATTACTAGACATAGGGCCTGGTGAAAGTAACTTTTATTAGCATGATTTTCTGTATATGCAAACATGTAAAATTATTTCAAGGTTTTCCTAGAGAAATAGATTGCTTGGTTTATGCTGTAAAATTGGTCATTTCTTTTCTCTCTTTCCCTCCTCCTGCCTTTGTTCTTCACATATTTCTTTATTCCCCCTTTTGCTCCTGTCACTTCTTCTAATAATAGATTTATTCCTTACATGTCGTAAATTAGCAACTTTCAAAAGCATGCATGCTATCTTCTAATATTCAATTGCTAAGTAAATAAAAAAGGGCTTTTGGTATTACTGAAACTCAAATACTCTAAAAGAAAGATAACATATCAAAATTTGGGTTTCTTAAAGAAAACAAGAGAGATTTAGTTATTTATCATTATGAACTGTTATCACTACCTATCTTGATTTGTTGGAATTTGGTTTTCTTGATCAAAGAGTATTCTCTGCTTTAATACAAGTCTAATGAAGTAAAGAATCCTGAGTGCGATGATGTCTTACTACTGTAAAGCCCACGGGGCATTGTGAAGTTACTGACAGATTCATATACAACATTCTACACAAACATTATAGGAAAATTGAATTGTACTGATGCTGTAATTAAATACATTCTCACATCATATGTTCTCAGAGAGACTCCAAATGCTATAACTTGAATACATGAAAGCAGTCCAACCTGTGCACATGCTAAAGTGCTACATGATTATTGAATTATACAGGTCACAAGAGACTTTATATACATCATTGATCATCCCCTCTGTGATCTACATAACACAGGTATTGAGATTAAAGTGAAAGTCACAGAGAGATGCAGCTACATGCTAGGGGCCATCACACCTTGAAAACAGATGACTGAGTACACACGCCAACTCTATTCGAAAATAAAGACAATCCGTGTCTAAGCTTTTCTCAGACACACCGGGGATGAACATGTTAATAAAAATATAGTTTTAAACCAGACATAGTAGCACATGTCTGAGGTCCAAAGACATGCAAGGCCCAGGAGAATTGCTGAGTTCAAGGCCAGACCAGAAGTTTGAGGTTAGGCTGGGTCACAAAGTGGGAAATTTTATCTTGCTAAATTAATAAATACTCCAGTAAAAATAACAATCAATTTAAACCTGAATCTAAAAATAAGGGTGACATTAAAATCAAGCAGTCATGGGCAGTTCGACATCTCAAAGTTGGTAGTGAAATCAGCTCTTCCTGACCTCTGTGCTATCCTGATCATCAAATGTCCCTCGATATTCAGAAGCCAAATGCTCTAGTTTCATTTTGGCTGATATAATAAAAAAATACCCTGATATAAAGCAACTTCTGTGATAAAGGAGTTTACCTCAGCTTCAAATTCTGCATCACAGTTAATCACAGAGTGGGAGGCAAAGGCAGGGAATTCAAACAGCCAGTCATTGAATCACAGTAAAGAACTTAGCAATAGTCATTCATGCTCACTTGCTTTCTACCTTGTGCTCAGCTGCATTTCTCAACTTTGATACAGCCCAGCCTCTCCTGTCTAGAGAATCACATTGCTCATGTTTGGCTGGGATTTTTCACATCAATTAACTAAGTTAAGACAATATCCAATAGACATGTCTGTTGGCCAACCAGATGTAAAAATCCTATATTGACACACTGTTCTAATATAATACTAGCTAATGCCAAGTTGACACTTGTAGCTAGCCATCATACCTTGACTCTCTAAATATAGCCATTGTCCTGTGAACTGCATCTTCCTTGGAAGATTCCCATGCCATGAGACAGAATCTGACCCTGCTACACCCTCAACTATATCTTCCTAAGAAAGATGGAAACAGAAACTGAATGAGTCTCTCTACCCATAAAAGTTTGAAGGATATTCGGGGGTTGTTGTTTATTTTTGCCTCCATCATTTTTTACGTCTACTATGGAGTAACTTTGAAATATATTATTTTATGAAGGGTAAAAAAAAAATCTATTAAGCTTGTGCTCTTGCTTTTCCTTCCTCTCTCTCCCCATTTCTTTCCCTGCTCACTCTCCACGTGCTCATGGCTGACCTCCAATTCTCTACTTCTTTATTCTCTCTCTGCCTTTCTCTGCCTCTACCACCCTCTTAACTCTCCTCCCCATGCCTTGAATAAACTCCATTCTATACTAAAGAAATAATAGTCTATTGATGACCAGATAGTGCTTTATTAAAAAAATTTGGAGATGGCTAATCTTCTCTGACATCAATGAATAATTAAGAATAATGTGTAGTAATAGCTAGAGTTAAAATTAAGTAGGGTCCAGGAAGACTGTTGTTTTCTAACACTTGTGTGGAGCTGATCCCAATAACCTGTAATTTAACTTCCAGGGAATCTGATGCCTTCTTTTGGCTATGAGAGCACACACACACATACACACACACATACACACACACACACACACACACACACACACACAGAGAGAGAGAGAGAGAGAGAGAGAGAGAGAGAGAGAGAGAGAACAATGAACAAATGGATGAATAAATAAAATTAAATAATTTTTAAAAATTAAATAAGGAGAAAGAGAATATTGTGAAATTGTTCCTGGAATCATTAATATTCTCCCTGGGGAAAAATATCATCAATTGATTTTTCACACAAAATATTTTCCTCCCTAAATGAGTCTAAAGTAATGTGTGAGTGCAGATATGGGCATGTGTATACAAATCACTGACATGAAAACCACTTACAGCAGAGAAGCTCTAAGACCTGCATAATACGTGTTAACTATGTTTGGTATGGGAAACCCAGCCAAATACCTGGGGCTAGTGAAGCCATGGATCTTGGAGGAGGATCTAAAACCTCCACTTTACTAAACACACATAATCTGTAACAATAGCCTAAATATTTGTCCTTATACCCACAAATCAGAGTGGACCTCACTCCTCATCAAGAAAACTTCTCTTTGCAAGATACGGAAGCCACTACAGAGAGTCACAACTAATCTGAATGCACAGTTGTGGATTCAGTCCAAAAGATAGGTCTTGAACACCATCGCTGCTCCTAAGGCATGGGGAACATTGCAAAGGAGGCATAAAAACTGTAGGTGCCAGACAATGAAAAAGTTTGCTGTGAGGTACATCCACTGTGATGTGAGAAGCTATACCCATGAAATCTCACCAACAGGACTTCCAAATGTGAGATAAACAATAAAACAGCAGGCATGCTAACCTGGATGAGGAAATCCCCAGAAGCCTCAAACCTATATGAAGTTTTATAGGCAACCAAAAAAATCTTGACATAGGGAGATAGTCTTCTCCAGGGAAGTGCACATTAACTGACTGTCCAATATCAAATGGTCAGTCCTGAAAACATGCATAAGCATACAAGTAACAATATACAACTGAGCTGGTTTAGGAACACAAACACACACACACACACACACACACACACACACACACACACACACAAATCAGCCATGAATATTGATATGAAAAAAAAAAAAACCAAGTAAGGGTATTATGAAAGGATTTGGAGGCAGGAAAGAGAATAGAGAAATGAAAGAATTACATTAAAATCTTAAAAAAATAATAGATGATATTTTTAGAGGCAAAACAAACAACAATAATCATTGAAAGAGAAAGCAGAAAACTTAAACCTGACTTTAAACCAAGAAAACCAGTCCCGACCTCTGGCACATAAAAACATCTGTGTTTGCAATATTATTTATTCATTGCTCTTTTCTACCCTTACTGTTCCGTTGTCTTCTTTTCACCTTTCAAAAACAGGACACACCAGCGGCAGTGGTTGTGGGAAGGAAATCCAGCGGGAAAACAACATGGCTTATATTTACAGCGCTGGCGTTCTCGCCTTATGTGTGGCGTTACAGAGCTACCATCTGTGGCAGAGAGTGATAACCGAGGTTAGACTAAAGAGGAGCCACTTCAGGAACAGGCAATGGTCCCAAGGGGGCAGCTAAATCATCAAGATGCCAGGGTTTTAGATGCCGGAAATGTCATTTCAGTAAATAATCCAAGCCTTTCCCTTTATTTCCAGATGGGAATGCTGGAACCTTCTAGCAGCAGAGCAGTGACCTTACACCTGACTATGTTTGGTTTTGCAAAAAACCCTAAAGAGAACTGGGGGCGGCATGTATCAATTCACAGACAAGCAGATGCTGTCCTTTCTGTAACCTTCTAACTCACTTAAAAACCTTCTGTCGTTTCTCTGATCTCTAGACAACACTGGGTCTTCCACAATCCTAGAATCAGGGAAGCCCCTTTCAAATACGACACAGAAGGTGAGCTGGTTAAAGTGGTGGGGAATATGGCAACCATTTAGAATCCTAATAGCTAATTTTACATCTGATTGTATTTCTATTCATCTTACTGCAAGCATGCCAATCTCAGATGCCCCCTAATTGGTGATAGTTAGCAGTCCTAAAAACAGCAGCATCAAGACAACTTTCAAAGAAACTCTGTGTAGTGATACAGAAATTACTGGGGAGAGGGGACTGATAAAGCATGCTATTCAGTGACCCAATCTCGTATGGTTTTTAGAAAAAGGAATTAAATCACTCGGTAATGCACACTGGTGTTGAACTTCTCGGTGCCCTATTTTTCTGACTCAGAAAATATATTGTTGTCAATTAGAGATCAGGAGAGAAGGACATTAAATGATCTGCATAATTGTGGTGCTCACTGAGCTTCCTCATTAATTTGGGACTCCGAACATCCAGCTTAAGGTGGCATTTCCCCACCTTCCAAGAAAAAGATCCTGCAAAGTCATTTTATCATCTCTTTAAAAAGTAGATACAGCAGATACATTTCCCCTGAAGCCCCATGCACTTCTGCACACACACACACACACACACACACACACACACATTTGAGAATTGGACTATTGAAGAGCTGTTAGACTCAAATTCTCATACAAATATAGAAAATGTAACTCTGGCTCTTGATCAAAACATATTCTCAGTGTGCTCATGAAATAGCAAAAAAAAAAATGAAACGAAACAATCTTACCAACCCCTGGGCTTATTATTACCTTATTTTCAATTCCAGGTGTCAAATGGAATCCTAGAAAGATCAGATATAATATTAGCAAGTACATTACGTGGAAGGGGGGAAGCCATCCATTAGGCTGATGGAAAGAAAAAGCAGCTGAACAAAATGCCTCTTTACGTCTTTAGTCCCTCGCAGTGCAGCTTCCTGCCATAGCTAAAGGTGTAAGTGACAATCAGAAGCAATTGAATATTCCTTGTCTATCTGTACACGTGAAGTTACCCAGTCAATTTAAAGTGAGGCATTTAAGTCTGCTCCTTCTTATTACTTCTTGTGGAAACAGGGACAAGACAATAAAAATAGACGAGTATAGTTTTGCAAACCTGTTCAATTGCTAACACCATAATCTCAAGCTATTTTCATCAGGAAACTTTACAGCCATTCTCTAAGGGTCAGTGTATAAAAAATGGCCATAAAAGGGGAAGGGGGAGTAAATTCCAGGACACTAAGTTTTCATTTTCTATATGATGCTTTACTAAAGTGTAGTCATTGCTGAAATCTGTCTAAAAAAAAAAAAAAAAAAAAAACTCTGATGAGTTATAGATGGAGAACATTCTGAGCCCAAGAAGAATGTAAAAGTAGTGTCTACCATGGAGCTTCGAGGCAAATTAGAACCATCAGATCTCTGGAACCATCTGGAATAAAGTAAGAGGCTTGGATTATTTACTGATATGACATTTCTGGAATCTAAAACCCTACTACCATGGAGCTCCGAGGCAAATTAGAACTGCTTGATGTGAGTTCACATACAAAAACTATGCCATATGCTCTTTCTTAAGAAGCATCTTTAGAAAGGACGCTGCCTCGGGTAGGGATGTTCAGTTGTAACACAAGTGTCTTTCCCAACAGGACCACCAGTTTCAGTCACAGAGACAGAAGTGCTATTTGACTGTGCATTGCAGAAGAAAAGATTTTGAAAATGTTCTTAGTCAGAGAATCATTTCGTTTTATTTGGCCATTCAAAAAAATATTATCAGTGTTAAAGATGAATAAATCTGAAAGGTTCTTTAGAAATCATCCATCTAATTTACACCTGGTTGATCCCACTGGCTTCACTAAAAGAAAAAAAAAAATAGAGTTTTAGGACTGCTCAAAATTTCAAATGATCAGCTTTCATATCCCAGAGCACGGTAGATCAGATGCCGTCTGGTAACCAACACTTCACACTAAAATTCCCAATTCTCCTCCATGTATGTGAGTCATAGTGTTGGGTATTTAATCCACCACTTTCTGCTCTCACTTTGCCCTTACCAAATATTTACCTAAGTGATATATGTGAGGAGGATGAAGTCTGTGACTTAGTGCTTTCTCTATTAGGTGACATTTGCCATCCAGAAGTCAAGAGCTATGGCAACCGCACAGCCACAGTGGAGGACAGTCTGGCAATTCCAGTAAAGACTAAAATTATGTCATGACCCAGCAGGCACAGCCAGAGAATACACATGAGTAAAATACAAAACTCCATCCACTGGAAAATGTATAAATGGGGGTTCCAGGTATTTCATATCAAAGGTATAAAGCAGAAATAATAGGAAGGTCTACCAATGAATAAATAGAAAATAAGGTGTGGGGTATCGAGACTACAATGTGTCATTCACTAATAAAAAAGAAATGGGGTAGTGATATGCAGGCTGTAGCCACAGTGTTATTAGCAGTGAGCTGGATGAATGAACCAATCCTAAAGAAGCATTGTACAGTTCCTTTTTGTGTGTGTGAAGTGTTTAAAGAACCAGACACATGGCAGATTTGTGGTTGTCTAAAGGCATGAGAATAAAGAGATGGGACTTCAGGTAGGGTTTCTTGTTTTGTTGTTTAGCCTATTCTAAACTTCATTGTGGGGGGCAGTTACAGGCTCCACAAGTAGACACTCAAATGGCTGAGTGACATGCCATGGAAATTAAATCTCAATTTAACATTTACCAAAGCCACTGCAATTTAATGAACTCCCAATCTCCATTTTGCTTCCCAGGATAAGACTTTCTTCTTCTTGTATGACAGAAATTGTAATGCCCTGAGGACCATGATTAGCTAGCAAATGATTTTGTGCTGATGAAATGGTACTGGAATATCCAGAGTTCAGTAGGGACATGTGTGCCCAGTACATATGCATATGGTAATATACTCAAATCCTAGGTAAACATTTATTACAATAAGTAGCCTGGACCACTCACTATTCAACAGGTTGAGTGTTCTCTCTTGTTTCAATCAATCACAGCCAGTTTTTCAACAATCGCCCTCAGGGTTTTATGAGCAGGACCAATTAGACAGTATTGCTTTATTGGACTGTTAAGGTCTGACAACAGTTTGGTGAATTACACAGCTGTCACATCAGTTCCAAGTGATTGTCAGCAGTAAGACAATAACAGTAACACGGGTATGCACAGTGCACATCACAGTGGGGCGGGGATAAAAAGCAGAAGAGCCTAGCTGTCGTAAAGTATTGGGGACACAATTATAGGATAGAAGAAACATGCATTAACTTCCTGATATCTTACAAGGGATATCAATCAAGAACAGAATAGGAGAGGGTCAGGGAGATGGCTCGGTAGAGTATCGCAGTGCAAGTATGATGTGCAAGTTCAAATCCCCACAATTCACATAAAGCCAGATGCAGTAATGCATGCTCAGTATCCTAGCACTGTTGTACTAATATGGAGGAAGATACAGGAGAATTCCCTGAAGTTCATGGTCTAGCTAGCCAGGCATATGCAACATGTAAACAAGTTATTTCTTCTCTAACAAGATTGAAACCAAGCACCTTCACCTACCTAAGATAACATTAAGGCACACGTTTCCTGTACTCTGATGTCCAAGACACCTATAGAAACTAAAAGATAGAGGCACACAATGCTAAATAGCTGCATCTGCCTCTACTTATTTGTGAATATAACTTTACAGCTTTAGTTATGACAATCTTAATATATGGAGATGCATATAATTACTGGTCCTCCAAGTTCATTCTGAATGCTAAAGCAGGATTAAATGTGCACAAAATGTACCAAGAAAAACATTTGTGTGAATGGAAATGAAAGGGGGCAGGGGGAGCAGGCATGAGGAGAGGCTAGAAGAATCATCAGACGAAGATACTTTCCCTGAAAGACAGAGGGACACCTGGATAGGGATCTTCTAGACAGGAAAGTCTAATAAAGTACAGGTAAGGCTGTTCAATGGTTAGTGAAGCATAGGTAGTAATAGTGGTCCACATGTCCTCAAACCAGATCCTCTGTCTTATCTCTGACCTCTCCAACTTAGTTTGTGTGAGGCATGATTTGGCCCACAGAAAGGAATGCTTTTGAGGACATGCAAATTCAGGGATTTGGCTAAGTCCACTCCCTGCAGCTAAAAATCTGAATAATATAGTCTCACCATCCATTATCCAAAGTCCACTCAACTCCAGAATTATCTACACTATGTAACATTCTCAAATGATAACAAATAACTTAATAAAAAGTCCTATGCAGAAGATAACACTGAAATAAAACTCTTGATCTGTAGCCATACAAATTGCTTGGTTAATTCTGATTCTGTAATATTGGTTATTAGATATGGTAAACTGAAGAAATGTCTGCAATTGCCCCCATATCCTGTATCCACTACATTTCAATGAGATGTGACATCCTCCTACCAAAATGCTATCTCTTCATTCTCCAATATAGATTATCTTTGTAAATAAGTGTAATAAGCTGAAACAGCAGGAGACTTTATGGGTGTTCATGTTCTTTCTCTTCTGCTCCCATTAAGAATATGTCTAGCCTGGACTCCCTGTTTAGGCTTCCATTTTTCTGTGAATTAAGGACAACAATTGACACATGAGACTTCATAAAAGCTACAAAAATTCAAGAGAAACATCAACTTGGTGAAGAAAAGGCACATAAGTTGGAAATAATCTTTGCTTGCTATACATCTGACAGAGGATTACTATCCAGAATACATAAATAATTCAAAAAATAAATTTAAAAAAGCAACAGCAACAAAAAATCCCATTAATTAAAAAAAAAATGAACCTGGGACCTGAATAGAAAGTTCTCAAAAGAAGAAAAATAATGACCAAGAAATATCACAAAAAACTGTTCATCATCACAAGCTGTTAGGGAAATTCAAGTCAAGACATCTGTCAGATTTTTTCTTAGCCCCCTCTGAATGTCAAAGGTTCACAGAATAACTAATGTCAAGTGCTGAAAGAGGTGTGGAGACATGTCAACACTCATTCACTGAGAAGATAGCTGAGAACAAATTTTCACTTTGGAAATTAGTATGGAGAATTCTCAAAAGGCTAAAAGGAAATCTACCGCCTGAACAAGCTCTACCACTACATGACATATGCCCACAGGATTTGATGTCATACTCCACAGATATTTGCTCAATCATGCTCATACCTCTTCTATTCACAATTATTAGGACATGGAAACAAGCCAAGTTCCCTTCAATAATCAATAGATAATAAAAATGTGGTACCTATACACTATTGAATACCATCCACCTGCAATGAAAAATGAAATCATTAATGTTGTAGGTCAATGCCTGGAATGAGAAAAGGTCATATTGAATGAGAGGAACCCAGACTCAGAAAGACAAATGTCAGAGTATCTCTTTCATTGGAGGCTCCTATTCTAAATCCTCAATCATGAGTATTTATCTTGGAGTAATCATGGAAACAGGGGGGAAGGTGGAATTGTTGCTAGGATAAGGAAGAGGGGGGAATAGCAAGGTACAAATGATCTGATCATCAAAATGGGGAAAGAACAAGAAATGGGCTTTGAACTAGAAAGGGGAGAAGAGATGGATACAGAGGAAGGAGGGAGAAGTAAAATGAGCAAAAGGATGGTTTAAAATGTCATAAGGATATCTACATTTTAAAAACTTTGTAATAAAGACAAGTCTGTAGAACTGTACATATATACCTTAAATAAAGACTTCAATGATTTTTGAAGAGCCAAAGACAATTACACAATATGGCAACACCAGGCAAGAAAAGCCCTCCTTTGAGTTGTGGGCCAGCATTGTCCAAGAGATTTTCTAAAATACCACCAAGCTATTGCAATTTCCCTTTGTTGCACCAGAGGTGAAAAGTAAGTCCCTATTGCTGAAGACTTCACGCACAAATCCCAGAGACATCTGAGCCAGAATTGACCTGAATGCTTTCACCCTATAAACTAGCTGTTATGTTACTAGAAGACACCATGCAAGCTTGCAAGGGAGGGCAGCAACCAACAGTCATACTCAGTTGTATCACTGTTAACAATAAGCAACAACCATCAAGGCACAATAACCCTAAGGGTGCTGTAGTAGCAAGCATGCTTTGGTAGTAACCTATAGCTCTCTAATTTGACTTAAGGCCTGCTAAACAACAGGAGAACCATGTCTAGTACTAGAAACCTACCCAACTCCCCAAGGGTCTTAAAACTGTGCCTGGTGGATTAAAGTCTGTAAGGACCACTTTACCATAACAACATAGTCCCTAAT
This sequence comes from Micromys minutus, assembly GCF_963924665.1. Taxonomy (NCBI): domain Eukaryota; kingdom Metazoa; phylum Chordata; class Mammalia; order Rodentia; family Muridae; genus Micromys; species Micromys minutus. The sequence continues at coordinate 18,876,958 of NC_137960.1, read as the reverse complement.
TACATTTTAAATGATAACCTTTATACACTGATAAGCTTTATACACACAGGAAAATATGGTTCTCATTCTCATCAAGGAAGCCTCTCTTTGCAACAGACACAGTTCATTGCAGAAAACTACAGCCAATAGTATAAAGAATTCTACAGCTCAGTCCCAATGTGTATATCCACAATAAAATTCCCACATCTAAGGCACAGGAAACATTGCATAGGAGAAGAACAAAAGATTAGGAATAAAACAGAGGATTAAAGGGTTTGCTGTGAGATTGTGTCTCCTAGTAATGTCAGAAGTGACACCTATAAATACTCACCAACATGACTACCTGAACCTGAGATGAAAAGGACAACAAAATCACATTAAGATGATAAAACATGCTAAAGCAGTCAGTGAGGAAACCCTACAAGGGCTCAAACCCATACAAAACTACAGGCAACCAAAGAATGCTAAAAGCATGAGAAAGACTTTCCCAGAGAATAGCTCATCAATTGGTTACCTAATACCAAAATACCAAAATGGTAATCCCTAAAAAATAATGAGCGTATGTTATAAATATATATGTGTGTGTTACATATGTGTGTGTTTATATTTATGAATGCATATATATGTGTGTGTATATATATATATATATACACATACACATCCTATATATATAACAATGATTAATGATAAATAAGGTCATGGATTTGAAAGAGAGACAACAGGAGTATATTAGAATGAGAAAAGAGAAGGCAGAGATGATGTAATTACATTATAATCTCAAAAAAAACCAGGATACAAATAGGTTGGCCCCTTAAGAGGAAACATGCATGGGCCAGTAAATTGGCACCAATGTCACAGCTGGGAAGACTAATGCACATGAGAAAGAGCTCAAATGGGGACAGTGAAGCCACCTGGAAAACTCACGGTTAACCACAGACACATGAGATTTCCAGAAACTTCCCACTGGCTAGTTCATTTGGAATCAAGACTAAATAAATCATTGCCTTAAGTTCATGTGATAAGGTCATGTGTCTGTCATCAAGCAGTCAACTAAAAGACTAATTATCACACAGTTGAAAGCTTATACACCTAAATATTTTATTTAGGACTTAGTGGATTGATCACTCTTCAAGCACACACACACACATAGGGAGAAGGGAGGTGAAAGTGACAGCACAAATCTTCAAATCACTATGGTTTCTGTTCTCATATCCATTGCTCTTATCACGCCATTTTCCAATGATATGTTGTGTAGCCAGTGTCCTGTCATTCAGATTTTTCCTCTTCATTTCCTATGACTCTTAGCATCCATCAAGTGTGTTCTTGTACTCAACATTGTTTTAAATAATGCAAAGCATACCTATCTTCTGTATTACCTCTGCATAGCTCTTCTCCCTCTTCCTCTCCCTCTCTTTCTCACCCTCTCCCTCCTTCTTCCCTCCTTCTATCTCTCCTTGTAGCAGTCTCTGCTGCTCAATAAAATAACCAATCTTCTTGATTATTTATTTGCAAGTACAAAAAAAAATGACCACTCATCAACATATGCTAATCCTGTAGAAATCCCTAACTGATTTAAATTTTTTTTGTACTTTTCCATCACAGAGAGGATAAAGCCTAAATAAAGTAGCACACAGTGACAAAAATATCTAAGCATAGTTCATGTTCCTATACCTGAGTCAGATCAACCTGCAGAGGAGTATTTGGAGATAAAGAGATTATACTGGGTAGATGGCTATAGGATTTATTCCACTGCACAAATGAAGCTAGGAAAGAGGGATATTTAGAAAAACAATGAAACCAGACCAGTATCTTTCATGCTGAACAATAGCCAATTCCTAAGGCATCAAATACTTTACTGTACATCCATAATTCTGAAACAATTAGAGAAAACATACATAAAGCACTTTGAGATAGAATTATGGATTTTCATGTAGCACAGGAAATAATGAACAATTGATAAATGGGGTTGCATGACATTGAGTGACTTCTGTACAATAAAGGCAACAAAAAAGCAGAATAGAAAAGCTTAGAGAAAATTTTGCTGTCTACACATCTGACAGAGAACTAATATTGAGGTTACATTTAAAAACAGCTTAAGCAACAACAACAACAAAAATCTGCCTTTCAATATATAGGCTAAAGAACCAAACAGGCTTCTCAAAAGAAGGAACACAAGCAGTCAAAAAATATCTTTTCACACATTCAATATTCTTACTCATAAGAGAGACATAAATTAAAACAAATTAAAGATTCTACCTTCCAGTCAGAACAGCTATTATCAAGTAAACAAATGACAATGACAGCTCATAAGGACGAGTAGAAGGAGGCATCTTTATTGACTGTCAGTGGGAGTGCAAACTGGTGCAGCCAATATGGAAAACCATGTAGAGAATTGTCAATAAATAAACATAAAGAACAACTGTAGGATTCAGGTATACTTATTTATGAATGCTCTGACTATAAGTCAACGTACCACAGAGATATTACTATGCCCACATTAATTCTGCACTATTCATGATAGCCAGGAAATAGAATCACCATACCTATGCATCAGCAAATGATGACATATGAACATAGGTGTGTGTGTGTGTGTGTGTGTGTGTGTGTTTGGGTCAAAACTAGAAAAGAGACCATGAGAGAATGGTTAAGGGAGGTGGGAAATAGAGTAACAAAATATATGTAAATAAGAAGCAGGAGGAAGGCTCACTAACTGGGACAAGAAGAAGAACCAGCTGGAGGGAACAGCTTGTGGGAAATGAGAAAGAGAAGACATTGTGGGACATAGAAGGGAAATGAATGAGAACAAATTATATTGGGAGATATTACTATAAAAGTACGATACCTTAAAATTGTAATTTAAAACTTTAATGTGTATAAGTATAAAATATTAAAATATAAAATTTTAATTAAAAAGAAATATTTTTAAAGCTTCCTGCTTTAACTGATTTTTTATTAATTTATCAGTACTCAACTTGGTAGTGCCAGTAGAGATTATCTTAATTGTCTTAACTATTCTCTTGTGAAATCATGACAATTTTACCGCTAAGTAGTCAACTTTATGCTCTATTTTGTATTAAAATCAATTCAAACAACCCTATATTGAAACTATGCTTTTCATATTCTGTTTTATACATGATACTCAAACTATTTAGCAGTCACATCAACTAGAATAGTCCACTTTCCAGCTAGAATTTAAGTCCATCATACACAAGTGGTGTGCATAATATATTCTTATATTATAGAAATCATCTTCACAGCTGAGTTATTTTTAAATACACCATACATTTTATTCTCCTTCTACTAGTCTTAAAATTGAATATTGTTTCTGTCTCAAACAAACAAGATTTTGTCACATACACACATACTGACCATTTTCTTTGATAACTGAATGGAAAGATAATTATTATCTTCATAACAAACAAGATAAAAGGAAGAAAGTGTATATATCATTGACCTATGTGTTTGTCTTCCTGTTATTTGGTTATTTACCAAAATTTATTTCTTCAAAAAAAAAAAAAAAAAAAAAATACGTGCAATGCAATGGGATGTATGTCACCTAAACTACCTATATTTTAAAATTTTATGTCTACTTAAAAATCTAGATTCATACATTTAGCAATTATACTTCCCAAATTTATCAAGAAGATTATATAAACTCCACTTTTGCTTGACTGTAAAGAATTAGGAAAAAATAAAAGAAAAAGAGGATCACTAATATCCTCAATTCAAAAAAAAGGAACAAAATTTATGTTTTACTGGCAATTTTTATATTTGTCACACTTTTGTTCTGTAAAAAACTGAATGTACTAAAGCTGACTTTTAAAACCATTAATGCTGTCACTCCACTCAAATTAGCCTCATGCCAACCCACAAGGGTCAAGGATAATTCTGTTTCAGAAGGAATTTCATATTTTGAGATTGATAATCTTTCAGAAATAGTGGAAGAGTTTTGATTGCCATTCAGTGGCTAAACAACACATTGCATGACATTTCTTTAGCATTTAAATCCTCAGAGTTAAAAACTATAGTGTTTTTTCCTACCAAATGTCCCGCATTCAGAGTAGCACATGATAGTTAAATTTTCCACTAACTCTAATTATATCGATACAAAGATTAACATATGAGCAACCTGAGAGCTCCTGAAAATGTGCATTCTCTGGAAGATTATCTGAGCTATTTATATCTTTAAAAGAGAGTCTAGTCTTGAGGATATAAATCAGTGATGGGTTCCTTGAGAGGCACATGCAAGGTCTTGTGCTCAATCCCTAGTTCTGAAAAATAATAACAATAAAGAAAGAAGAAAATCTGTAATCTTGCCATGAATAAAAGTGATCCACCCATTTATCTTTGGCATCACATGCTTGTTTTATAGCTTATCACTCCAAGTACTACATACAATATCAATGGTTCACAACCTGTGGATGGCAACTCCTTTGGGGGGGGGAATCATATATTAGATACCCTGAATATCAGATATTCGCATTGCAATCCATAACAGTTGTCCAATCACGCTTATGAAGTAGCAATGAAAATAATGTTATGGTTGGGAATCACCACAACATGAGAAACTGCATTAAAGGGTCAGAGCATTAGGAAGGTTGAAAATCACTCAGGGTCATTACATTTCAGAACCCGATGTGACCTAAAGCAACCATAGACCTTAATCCTCAAATAAATGATTGTCTATAGACCATACTCAAAGTCACACAGCATGTGAATTCTCATTAATTTATATAAACTCCAGCATTCCATCAGGAAGATCCACTGATAATATCCAATACCCTTTAATATTACCAATCAAGTGCATAAGTAAGCCACAAAGCATCTTGGATGCTCTGAACGATGCTATACAAACCATTTAAATTGTTTTTCTCCATGCAATTTGCTTGTGATGTCTTACCACTTTGGTAGTCTTTTGTTTTTCTTGAAAAAGTACTAAACTGGAAATAAAAGCTCAAATTCTGGTCTGCTAATCCTGGACTCTGACTGACTTCTCCTTTTCTCCGTACCGTACCGAGGGAAGTGAAAACTGAGCTCTGTTACTGAGCCACAGTCTACAGATCCCATAGAATAAGAAATCTGAATTCTTATTGATCCTGATTGTGCTGATATTAGACCTGACACTATTGGGGTTTTTGTTGTTGTTGTTGTTGTTGTTGTTGTTGTTGTTGCTGTTTTTTGTTTTTGTTGTTTGTTTGTTTTTAGCTAAAACCTCCATGAAAAGCAACAGGCAGCCTACTCTGCCAGGCAAACAATGGGTAGTGATAATTTCAAAAACCATATTACTGAAATAGGCAATTAAAGCCTTGGGAAAAGTTATGAATGTTAAGGTGTTCTCGGAGACTAAAGAGAGAAAGCTGCTTTTTATCAGTCACATACATGTTTTAGCCACTTGCTCCACCCCACTGAGAGGCTCCCATGTTTCTCTGAGTGCCAGCGCTACCTTCCTCTAGCTTCATGCCAAAGCATGAAGTAATTAATCTGCTTTCACTGCAATACTTCTCAGTCAGTACATTTTTCTATGCCCCCACACAAGGCAAGAGCAAAGAGAAACAGATGTGGTTGGCATCTTGAAGAACTTGAGCCATCGCACTGAGTGGCGAGGTGCCTAGTGAGCGATGGGAGTCACCTCAAATGCAGAAACCCGTTAGCAGTTTTATCCCTTGCCGTGCATACTTAGTTTTCACAATGAAATCTTGAAGCCTCCTTGTACCCTGCGTGACCCTTTCTTTCTGGGGTTGCAGTGACAAAGCGTTTGAAGCCATCCAGCTAAGCTGTATAATATTATAATTATGCTGTCACCTAAGGAGATTTCACAGAAAATTAATGAGACACCACTCACCTCAGACAAGAGCTGAAGCTTGGAGCACTCTCTTGGGGTTCACTTTTTCTGTATCCATTTGTCTTGAAGACAAAGAAAGAAATCTCAAACTATCATGCAAAGTACAATTCAAGGAAACAATTTCATTAGATGTCATTCTATCTCCTTCTTTTCCTTTAATTTTTGGACAGTTTGTTTCTTTTGGTTCCTCATAGAGAAACATACCATTAAAATCATTCGAAAATTATACAGGGAAAATAGCAAGCTATAGAATGCCATATCTTGAAAATATTCAATAACCCTCACTGGTCTCCACATAATTACAAGGTAGAAAAGCCATTAATTCTTTGGGAATCTCAAAAGAGAATGTGCTCTCTCAGCTGTAGCACAGAATGTGCTTTCTAAAACCCATTCTGAAATTTGAATGCCTTATCTCGGTTTGGGTTGGAAGAATACAAAATGCAACAGTACAGTCCAAACAGCATTACATTTCAATATTTGTGTTTTCTCATAACCAGGCCTCTCGTAGCATCAGCTTTAAGTAAATGCATAGGAAGGACATGCAAAATGACATTTGCCCTTTTTACCTTGCCCAGTCTTCTTGTGTGGACCAGACATCTGTCTCCCACATATTCCTTAATGTATCCACTCACTCTTATCCACTTGATCATTCTGTACAACCAGTAGAACACATTTCCAAACATATAATCATCTGGTTGCATTTTAATATTTATAATACAGAAAAAAAATATTTACATTGAAAAAAAGGAGGCTACTACTATGCCATGGCCAGACTCAAGTGATGTGTGACTTCCTCTTCTATTACCACTAGCCTCATAACCCAGTTCAGGCACCAAACCTATCCTTAGCCATTGGACAGTGTGATATATAATTGATTCTAAATGCCAGTTTCATGGGATCTAGAATCATTTAGGAGACAAGCCTATGGGCACACATGGAAGGGTTTATCTAGGTTAGCCTCTGGGTGTGCCATAAGAAGTTAGCTAGAATAGGTCCATTAAAGTGGAAAAACTTATATTAAGAAAACCTATATCTAGACCACTAGTATACTTTATCAGGGATGAAACCATTTAGCTGTTTACCTCCTGTGTAGCAATCATGCCTTGACCTTCTAAGCAGCAGGTATGTCTAAGGCCCATGAATACAAAGGTGAAAAAAAAGTCATTTCATTTGACTACAAGAAGCATAGGATTTGAAAAGTCGATCACATATATTTCATTTCGAGTATAAAGGTATATGGCTTCCCTGTCTCTAGCAAAATGCACATTAAACTTAAATGTGTATTGGAGAATACTTAGCAGTTGGGTCAGATGGAACTGTTCAGGCTTGATTGGGTCCTGAGGATTCAGTCCCTACAGTGGATGAATCAGTGTGTATATTAACAGATTATTGGATTACTGGGTTACAATGGGAGTGACACTGTAAAAACACGAAGATGCCTGGCTCCTGTTCTGTGTCTCATCACACACTTCCAATGCTGTGTGGCCAGAAGACCTTCACTAGATAAGAAACAGATGCAAATGCCTTGTTCTTAGATATCTAAACCACTTGCTAACTAAAGTTTCTCTATAAATTTCTCTGTCTGTGCTTTTCATTTCTAACAACAGAAAAGGAGATAAGGAAGAGACATTTGTAAATCTGAAATAATTTTGAGCAGAGTCACACACAGCAGAACATTTTTACATTTGTAAAAATAATTACCAATAAATCATTAGATTTCTTTCAATTGATGGATGTTAAATGATTCGTGTGGCATTTATGCACTTAATGAATGAGAGAACAAAAAAGTGAAAAATACTATTTACATGGAAAGAAAGAAAAGACCTACACTTTGGAAGTGTGTTGGGGGGGAAATGTCTATTATATCTCACCTGTTACAGACCATTAGACAGGGAATCTAAGGAAGGAATTCAAGATAGGAACTGAAGTAAAGTCTATAGAAGGGAGCTACTAATTGCCGTCTCTCCATGGCTTGCTTAGACTACCCACCCATACCATCCAAAATGTTCTACTAGGGGTAACATTATTCCTGGTGGACTGGATCTTCCCACATCAGTCATAAAATGGGCCATCTTCCTCCCAAATAGCATTTTTAAGGTCTTCTATCATTTCAAAACATATCAAGTAATAATAGAACTGGGCAAAACTTGTCTATACATCATACAGATTAAGATTATATGACATACTGTGATAGTAATAGTAACAATATCCATAAGAATGACTCCAATACCTCCCAAAGAGAACATTTCATGTCACTTACAAGTATGACAGAATAATCTGAGAATATTTACTTCTTGTCCAGAGCAACTCAGCACAGGTATTACCCTCCATGTACCATAAACCAAACCCAACCTCACCCACAGCAGTTGACACTCTCTTTATGAGAGAAATACATGACCAATGGCCTAAACTGGATATAAGATAGAAAAGGTAAAAAGTTCCCTAGACTTTGAGAGTAAATAACAAACATAAAGTCATTGACAGACAAGATGGTTCGGGGAAAAAAAAAAAAAAAAAAAAAAAAAAAAAAAAAAAAAGCACTTGCCTCCAAGTTTGATATCCTTGAGTTCAAACCCTAGAAACCACATTGTGGAGGGAGGAAATTGACTCCTACAAGATGTCCTCTGACCTCTACCTATACTCTGATCCATAAATGCAAACACAAACATACATGCATACATACACTATAAATAAATGAAGAAAGAAAGAGAGAAAAAGGAAGGGAGGAAAGAAGAAAGGAAGGAAGGAAAAGGAAGGAAGGAAGGAAGGAGGGAGGGAAGATGTATATAAAGTGGATGTATGTATGGTTGGGTGGACATCTGTCAACAATTGTACCTAAGTGCTCTATGCCTGCCTGTTTCTGCTATCTACCCTCCAGGATGCTCGACCATTTGGCTACACAGTGCTATCATTTGCGAAGCTCAAGCTTGAGAACTGTACAATGGGGTTATTAACAGATGGGGAAAAAAGGTCTGAATTGTTTAAGTATATTTATGATTCTGTGTTGGACCACATGCATACCTATCCTCATAATACACATCCCTCATAGCAAACATAACACACAAGCCTCACATTAGAAGCATTTGTAAGTCTACTCAGCATCCATGGAAACAGATACTCATCTTTGAGGATAACCAGATGAAAAGGGAAGAGTTTATTAACTAGGAGAACACAAAACAAACAAAGAAACAAACAAAACAAAGCAAAAGCACAATATTGTTGTCTGGGTTAAGATGGCAGATGAAGATAAGAAAATATTAAATCTCTAGTATGCTCAATTTATTGCTTTTCTATCACTAGTAAAATACCATGACCAATACAACTTACAGGAGGAAAGGTTTATTTGTCTTGCAGATTCTGAGGAATATGGGTCTGTCATACAAGGAAACATGGCTGGATCTGGAAGCTGAGAGTTGATATCTTGAGAGTTCCCAGAGAGAACAGAGAACTATGGAACCAAAAGTGGCAAGATGCTTTGAAACTTCAAAGTCCAGCCCCTGTGATCTACTTCTTTCAATAAAGCCATAGCTATACTTACATGCAACCTCACAAACTAGGAATGAGATGCTCAAATAACATAGCCATGGAGATATTCTCACTCAAACCACCACAAGTGCCTTTTTGAAAACAAAGAGTCTACTTTCTCATTATGCCTGAAGATTGCAGCAGAGGGAGTGGGATATTTGAAAGTCCAGGGGATGAGGAATTGGTAAAGCTTTTTATTTCTCCATATGGGACTAAGAAACAAAAGACCATGACAAGAAAACTCTCTGAAGTGACAATCTTCAAAGATCCTGAAGAACAGTTTCACCACTAACAGGGCAGAGATAAAACAAAAGTGATCCACGGAAGAATATGCACCTTATGTTATTACTACCATCAGAAGCATATTGTAGGCATTCAATAAATTATCCTTGTGCTAAGTAGCTCTTTCCAACTTTTGCAGATAAGGAAGAATGAAAGCAAAGCCATCTCCAATTTCTTATCTGTAAATGAAGAACCATGCAAACCTGTGTTACCTAAACCCAGAGAAACTCATAGAAGAATTAGATCTGTTCACACCATGGAAGAAAATTCATACCAACTCTGAATTTTGTTCCCTTGTCACCTTTGTTTCAAAATTTATTCCGCCACTTGTCCTCAGCCATATTAGTGCCATACCTGTGTCTTTCTCCATTTTTATTTTTCCACAAATCCATGCCCCCAGTTTGCTAAAACCTTAGAAAATAAAAACTTTTTTTCTTTTTTTAAAACAAATAAAAATATATTTAGATATAAATTTTTGTTGTTTAATCTGTAAACTTTAAATCAAGTAATGTTACAATCATCCAGACTAACTAAAGACATGCCCAATTCATCTTACAATAAGGCACATTTGAAGTAATCGGGAATTTTTGGGTTTTTTTTCCATTTTTTATTAGATACTCTGTATTTAAATTTAAGATGTAAATAAAACCTTCTAACAATCGGACCACCAGCACTTGGGCAAGCTCTCAGAAGGAACAAATAAGAGCCAGCCAAGACACTGGAAAAGGGCAGAACTAAAACATGAGATAAATCTTAAAATAAAGATGGACCTATTTTGTGAAAAATATATGAAGACTGTGAAGTGGAGACAAACTGGGATCATTTTCAATCACAACGCGCCATGACCTTAACGTTCCCGCTGTACTGCACTGGCCCAGAACGTACAACAAGTGGCACTTAAAACTCTATTTAACTCCTCTCCGGAGAGTATTAAACTTTTAAAGCATTAAAGAGTGCCTGCCAACTAGAAGGAGCTCATCTAAGATTTGGCAATTTGTGGACGTCTCCTCTCTGGATTCTAAAAACAGATTTTCACTCCTCTACTCACATGGCGTGCAGTGGACTGGTCAGCCACAGTGTCTCACGTTAGAATTGCTGTCTGGTATGACATTTGGTTTGCTTATGAATGGCTAAATTCTTATGGTAAACACACCACAACTTTTTATTATACATATTGTTATGCTTTGAGTTTTGCTCCCCACTTGGTCCTTTTAGCCAGAAAAGAAGTGTATATGAAGTTTAGGGATAAAGTAAATAGGCAAATGACTGAGAGAATGTTCCTCTCGGAATATTTATTCATTCTTATATGTATAGCTGGTGGGTTTTAGCCTTTCTTTACTTCTTTTGAACTTGATCATGTCTTGTTCTTCCTTAGCTGTTGCTTCCACTGATCAGCAAAGGGTCAACTAAGCCACAAAAGCAGAAATATGCTAGAAATGTATTTAGATGAACTTCTCTATCCCAAAGGCTCCTAAATCTTCTGAGCTTTGCAAATTAAGGAGTATCCTGGTCAGTTTTCTTGCCAACTCAACATAACAAAGGGGGACTGGGGAAGAAGGACTTTCGTTCAATTGAGGAACTGCCCAGAACAAAAAGGCCTATGGCCATGTCTGTGGGGAATTGTCTTGAATGATGTCAGAGGGCCCAAAGGCCTAGGATCAATACCACTCCTGGACAGTGGTCCTGGGTTGTATAAGAAAGAAAGCTAAGCCAGCCATGAAAGTTGAACCAGTAAATAGCATTTCTAGAAGATCTCTGCTTCAGTCCCTCCCTCAACTACCCTCCCAAATGGACTGTTGTTACCAGAAAATGAAAGACAAATGTTACTTTACCAAGTGGTTCATGGCCACAGTGTCTATCACAGAAACAGACATCAAAGTAGAATATTTATGGTCAGTGAGCAGTCTTGCATCACCATCTAGTATGCTCTAATCTGGCAAAACGTGGATGTGTCAATCTTCATATTTAACTATTGTGATGAGCATATAAAAGTACGTAATTATCCTTTTAGTCATCATACTCTGTCAGGCAGTGTTTAATCACTATACTCAAAGACCTGAGGTAATTGCTTATGAAGAGAAAAGGTGTTACTGTTGACACTATTGGAGGTTCCAGTTAATGATTGATTAGCCCTGTTTGTTTCTTCCTGTGCTGAGACAGCACACCAGGTTATGAGGGCATGCAGGAACAAACCTGCAGATGCTATGACATTTCTCAAGGGTTGGTGGTCACTTTGTTCTTAGTGCCTATGAAATGTCTTCAGAAGTCATTCAGTGGTTTTGTTTTCATGGAGTACTCAGAAATGTTTAGAGCATAAATATAAACTCCTGACTAATTACATTTTGAACACCCTTTACATAGAACACTGTTTATTTTGGGGCCCAGAATGGGGAAGGAATAGTAGTGAGAAGAGAGGTATTCTTCCAAAGGACCCAAGATTGGTTTCCAGCAGCCAAGCTAATGGCTCACAACCAACGATAACTCTTGCACCTCCATGGACATACACCATATAGGAACATGCAGGCACATGCATAAATAAACAGTAAAATAAGCAGGTTTTGTACATTTTATGTATTTACACTTCAAATGTCATTCCCTTTCCCCCATGCCTCCTCCTCTTTAAAGTTGTTAGTTTTACAAAGTGAACATTTGAATCTTTTCAATGAAATTATTAAATCCTTAGTGTTTTCCCAAGTCGTGGCTATATTTATTACCTGTTTAAGAAATGTTGAAGTTATTTTTCACATTTATAGCTATTCCTCCAGGGACTGATTTTCACATATGCTGTGAGGTTCAAATCACATTTTTTCTTATATACTAGCTTATTGTACAAACACATTTTATATTAAAGGCCTGTCTGCTCTGTTCCCACCGCTCTGACATACAAACTTCTCAAAGTCTTAGCCTATCTATCGGGCTCTTTTCAAGTGTTCATTCTCATCCACAGAGCCAGTAGTCTAGTCTTATAGAGAGCTGACCTTGCTTAATTACTATAGGCGTAAAACATGCCATAGCAAGTCTTTCCTGTTCGTTCATCAACTGTTGTATCTTAACTAGTTTGGGCTTTCTTTTTTTTTTTCATTTTCATAAAATTTTCAAATTGACACGTCAAGTTACATGCAAACACAGTATTTTTATACCTACTTGGAGGTTTGACAGGAGCCTCACTGAACTGCCAATCAATTTGAAGAGCACTGGCAGGCAGATGGCACTGTGTCTTCTGCCTTGTGCATGAACACTGTTCATTATTCCGTTTTTGTATGATCTTAAAGAATTCAAGGGCTAAGGAGATAGCTCAGTCGGGAAGAACGCTTGCCTTGCATCCATGAGCACCTGAACTCAACCCAAGGATCCATGTAAAGGGTTTGGAGGGAAATGATGGTACGGCAGGTTTTGGTTGCTATTAAAAGCACTAAGACATTGAGTCAAAGGCAGATTTCCAGGGTTTGGATCAGCATTCTAGCACACTTGGTGATGTCCAGGCCACTGAGACATCCTGTCTGAAAACCACATGGGCCAACCTTGGGGAAACAACACCTAGGAAGGCAGTCCTCTTCCCTCACGCTAATGAGCACACATGTGTACACTCACACATGCAAAAAGGATCGCTGCCAATGCTATTTTATATTTGCTTTATGAATGTCCAATACAGTTACTTATTTATTTTTTAAAACTTGCTTCTCCATCCTTCCACAGGTGATTGATTTTAAACTATCCAACTAGTATTATTAATACAGAGACATGCATCTGATTTCTACACAGTAATCTCCCTGGCTATATTTTCATGAATCCTGCTACATATTCAAATTGAATAATTGATTTGTAGCCTATTGGGCATTTTCCAGATAAAATATATCATAACCACATCCCATTTATGCTTTGTAGCTCTTATGGTTACACCTGGTTCACAGAACACCAATGAACAAGAAAAAACAATAGCTTTCATCTTTACCTTGTATGGGTCTTAAAAATCAATTTTTTCCTTTAGCTAATATAGAAGGGTTTTTCTTTTAAAAACTTGAAGATTTGAAGAAAAGGATAAGGAATGATTGATAAATGACCCTACCTTCTCTAGCGAGAGCTAGGATCACATGGAATAGCCCAAATTGCTATATCAATATGCTTAAAATATAATAATTTAAAGATATCCTTCCTATCTCTTTTTCTCACCTTTTAAGAGAGGATCTCAAGCATTGTATGCTAGCCTTAAAATTACTATGTAACTGAAGTGATTTAGAGTTTGTTTTTCCTGCCTTTGTCCCCTGTGCTGATATCAATAGACATGCACTACTATACCTCATTCGTGTCATGCTGGGTGAACAAACCTAGGACCTTGTGCTTGCTTGTCAAGTACTAATCGAATTGAGCTGCAACTCCAACTTACTTTGCCAACTTATATTTTCATTCATAAAAATGATAGATTTGTCCTTCTCCTTTCCTCTATATGAAATTATATTGATTTATTATCAATAAGCTAATCTTTTATTCTACAATCACCCCAACATGGATGTATATTTTATGATATTAAGAATAACCAAGCAGCTCTCTGCTCATAAAAGCTCCTGTTATTTCATTATAGATACTCGCCAATGGCTTCAATTTCAGATCAGGGATCATGTGGGAGTTATGTTTGAATGTAAAATTTCAAAATAAGGAATTGGATATATTTATACATAACCAGAAAAAAATCTATGCTAGTATAGTAGACATGCGTATATGCACAATATGCAAGTGCTTGGATACCCAGTACTTATACACATACCTATGTGCCAGCTAAAAGGGTGCAAGGGAACAGGGTAGATAGGTTACATATGAGGAGTCAGGGGCATCAACATGCCCAGTCCAACTGCTGAAAAAAAAGGTAACACCTAAGAGTAAAAATCCCACCTTGGCTGCCCCATTCACAATTACATGAAGAGGCTCTTGTCTCTGAATTCACTCCAGTCTCTCCAAAAGACACATACAATTTGCAACAAAAAAAAACATATTTTTTTTCAATCAAATGTAAAGTTATAGTCAGCCTAGCTCTCCAACTGTTCCAATTTCCTCTCCACTCTGAGACAAACAGTTGTGAAACTTTAGAAAAGCAATAAAATATCAACCCAGAAATCCCCAAGACTCTAGCCCTTTTTTCCATTTTCCAGCAAACATAATGGTCTCCAAAGGAGAAAAGCAGTAAATTAAATGATAACCTGCAAAGCCCAGTTGTTTTTCAGATGTCCAATAAGAGCTACTCAAAGCTGCTCGGTAAGTTTCTAGAGAGAATTGAATGTAGTAATTTATTAAGGTACTGCTCAAGATTTCTATGGTTTTTTGTCCAAAGAGAAGTGAATCAACTGTCATGATTAAAATAAAGAACATACACAGGCTGGTCCAAAGGGCCTGGCACATATGTATCAGAGGACTGCCTTGTCTGGCCTCTATGGGGGAGGATAAGCCTAATCCTGTAGAGACCTTATATCTCAGGGTAGCATACCCAGAGAGGAAGTTATGCTCTCAAAGCTGAAGGGGGGGGTCAAAAATTCTGCAAGAGAGCAGCATTTGGGATGTCAATACATAAAATAATTAATCAAGTAAAATGTGGATGATAATGCACAGCTTTGTAAGTATGTATTCAAATAAAACTTTTTCAATTAATGACCTCTCTTCTTTTACAGGTCTTAACCTTATAGAGTAATCTGCTTCTTGGACACATATGAGAGAAAGTCCTGCCAGTGCAGAGTACATTTCCCTTGGACTGAGTAGATTTAAATGCCAACTATGACAGTTTCAGCCATCAGATGTTTGCAAAACCAAAATAAAACAAAATAAAACCCTGCCCTCTGTCTCAGTGTTATTCATGAATTAAACCTACCTCTACTTACCTCACCAAAATTCTATACTCAGTTCATCCGATGGCATGTGCAAAAAAAAAAAAAAAAAAAAAAAAAAAATGCTTTCACTCATCACTTAAGAACACCCAGGAATTACCCCATTGCAGAGACAGAGAAATTCAGCGTTACGCACACCATGGTTGCTGTCTGAGTACAAAGGATGTGCTGAAAACAGAATCTGTGATTATGAGTATCTATCCCCGCAGTATTCAAAAGGTGAACAGTAGCTTTCAGGATGAGAATTAGAGTGAACTCTATTCAAACTGCCCTCATGATTCAATAATGACTGTGTGCCTCGCAGATTATATTACAGCATCAGTTTCTGATGAGACAGAATATAACATGGAATCATAGTGTTACACTGAAAGATATCTTGCTCCTTACCATACCTAACCTCATTCATACATTCCTGAATAAAGAGAGGAACTGGCCACTCTGAGAGGTTTCAGGCACCATCCTGAGAGCCGTAGAGATTCACAAAAAGATACTGAGTTGGTGGATAATGTCACTGTCAGCTTTGTGTCTTCTTCCTAAAAGGCCACATGCAGTATGAAAATAAAGGAGCCATGGAAGTATATAATGTAAGTTGCAGCTGAGTTCAATAGATTTCAAAGTTTCTCCAAGTGCTCTGTGACTTAGAAGAACTGCAAAGATGCCCAAAAACATTGTTAAACCCAAAGAAATCTTCTCTATTGAGCATATTATCTGTAAAATTGTAAGAATCTATATGGTAAAACAGAAATTTAAAAAAATAAAGTTTCCTGTCTAAACAATTAAGTCATAGTGGGCACACTGATGAACACACAATTATATACATGTATCTTTCTTCCTGTCTAAGAAGACCATTTACTTAACACAGAGTAGGAGAATTTAGCCACCATCATTCAGAAAAAGACTGGGTATGGGACTGAACAGTGCTTTACACCTGGCTGCTCAAGGTCCTTCTCCCTCCCATGACCTTTCATCTTCCTTTCTCTGCTAGAGGACCAGAGAATGCGATGATTTCATTAGAGTAAATTACATATCACAAGCTGCTGTGATCTGCCAGCTACATTTAAAGGCAACATCTCAAGTCTCTGCTTCTCTCCAAGAAATCGATAACGCCTTCCTGTGCAACAGGATCCTGAGGTGAGATCACTTTGTCACGCTTCAAAGCAAATGATACAGCCTGTGGAGGTGGCCAACAAAGGGCACAGGGGTACAAAAGTATAAGGAGTAGTCAGCAGGGCATTTAGAGTTTTCTACATTTTTTTAGAATCATAAGAGACCTAGAATGATGGCTCAGTGGGTAAGGATGCTTACTTTGCATGCATGAAGACCTGAGTTCAGATCTCTAGCACCCATGGAAAAGCAGGTGTGGTCAGGCATGCGCACGCATGCATGCATGCATGCATGTCCAGTGTTCTGGGTATAGAGGACACGTGGAGACAATGATAGAGTCTGGCTGCTGGCCTCCAACCTTGCTCCAGGTTCGGCAAGACAGAAGATAGAGAATGCTATTCTAGTGTATTCGGCATCTTCCTGCTCCTCTGCCCTCTAGTTCCCTCGGGCAATAACTCTTTTATAATACTTATATATTTGTAATTTGTTAAAAACCAAATACAGAGTGAATCTGGAAGGGCTGTCTCAACCACCATTCATAAAATAATTTCTATTTCTTCTCCTTGAGTTGATTGTTGATAATGTAGTCAACTGAATGTGATCTCCATTTCTGGATTTTTGGGATATTTTGTTGTCAAAGGACTTAGATAATTCTTTGGTTCAAATTCAAGCATCCACCTACTTAACATGAGAAAATATTTCTAGAAAGAAATACCAAGAGAAAGACCCAAAGGCATGAAAAGCTGAGCCTTTAAATGCAACCTACTATGGCACCTGCCTTCTTACAATGTAAATGACTTCCTCAATGAGATGTCTCACCTTTGTTTTGGACACAGAAAAAAATGAGTGTAGCTACTGTTTATATTCCATACACATTGTATTATTTCAGGAGCTCTAAAACAGCTATTTCTTATCCTTTTGGAATCAAGAAAAACTGTCTTTTCTTCTGAGGTTGGCCAGAATGCTTAAATACAGGTTTAAGAACCCAATTGTGACTTTTAGTGTGATTATGGTATTCTCTTCAGGTGCGTGTGCGTATTAGGGAACTGAACTGACAGCATGAATACCTTATGAAAACACATTCTGTTTGTTCACACACTATGTTTTAGGTAATCCAACCATGGTAGGCTGTATGCAAGAGAGCTCAGGATCCAGCAGGTGCCTAGTTCATAAGGACAAATGCCCCAGCAGTCCCAGTCTGATGCTAAAAGCCTAGGGGTTGGTCCTAGAGAGTTGCTCATCTTTAGTGCCCATTTGAAGATGGAAAAGGCTGAATGCTAATGAGAGTGACTAATGGTGGCAGCCACCACCACCACAAGAGAGATGCACTCAGCATCAAGAAGAAAAGTGGCCATGACAATTTCATGCTGCCTTTGTGTATCTCACCTGCCACCAGAGTTTCTTTCCACTCTGGACAGATGTCTTCTTCCCCTCAGCTAAACCTTCCTGGGAACGTTTTTGCTGATTCTAGAGGACATGGGTCTTTTCTTTGATTCCAGATACAATCAAGTTGATGATAAAAATTAAGTATCACAGTGAACTAATGAGTATTAACTTTCATGATAGATATATAAACACACATACACACACACATGTTAATCTATTCAGGGTAGATCTTATGTGACCCACAAAGCCCCACATGCTTTATTCTACACTCACTAATGTTAGTTGGGTTATAGAACAAGCTTTAAAGGATGGAGCATATTAGAGGACATTAGGTCATTGTGGTTGAGGAGGATTTTACAGACTCAGCCTCTTCCTCATCCTTACTGTCTTTACTTTCTTTCTGTCAAATGGTGAGAAAATGGCAGACACCACATACTCCTGATGTATGCATACTCTATGTGCCACCTCAGGCCTCGGCAACAGATTGAGCAGCAATGTGCTCACATCTGCAACCTCAGCCCCAAATAGACCTTCTATCCCTTTAACTTGGGATAGCTCAAGTACTTGTTACAGTACAATAAAATTCACATAAATTTATATACATATACACATATACTATATATAACATACTAAGTTATTCATAGACAGACTAGCATATATATCAGGCAAATAAAGAGATGATAGAAACATAGATGCATAGAGAGAAATTTCCCAGATCAACTGGGTCATTCAATGTTGATAGAATCTGAGATGTTCCATGACAAGCCATCTATCAGCAAGCTTGAAATACAAAGAATCCAACAGCATGGCTTAATTCAAATCTGAAATACTCAGGGCCATTTTTCTATTTAATTTGGAAATGACTCTATAATTAATTCATCTCCATCAAACTCATATCCACAGGCACATAGACTTCCTCATATAAGTATGCAGTATTGATTTATCCAATATTCAGTCTGTAGTCATTCAGGTCATATCGAAAATTCTTCCATTATAAATAATTTCCAACATTATCACAGTCAGCGTTCACGAAGATGACCTTCACATTCACAGTTAGTAAATCCTAACATTACTGTTACACACACTATAGATATCTGCAGACGCTCAATTTGTGTGACACCATTCAAAGTTACAGAATCTGCCTGGTGTCCATAGCCAGATGAATAGATAAAGAAAATGTGGACTATATTCACAAAGCAATTTTATTCTGTAATAAAGAAGAAAATCATGTCCTTTCAGCTTGATCTAAAAATCACTAGATTAAGCAAAATAGATTTTCTTTTACAAGTGGAATCCAAAATGAAAGAAACGTATGAATGTATATGGGAGTCTATTTGGAAAGAGGAAGAGAAGAAAGATGGAGGAGGGACAGGAGACAGTATGGATTAATGAGTATAACTAAAGCTTATAACATGGGTATACTTACATCCCATAGTGAAAGCCACCATTTTAATCTATTAAAACATGATAATAAACAGTTGACTTCTAGTATTTTCTTTTCCATATTATATTTATATACATATCGTTGCAATCCTTTTTACATTCTTATTGCTGTATTTCTATAATGTACTTTTACAGCAAACAAAACTCTTAGTGATAAGATTACTGGATCAAAAACCAAATTCATACTCTACGTATTGGCCTTGTGCCCATAAAAATGTCTTACTTGTTGTTAAGCTCGCCCATGATATACAAAAGGTTTTGTTCTTTTGTTTCCTCAGCAATATATTTAGTTGTTGGTTTGTTTGTTCATTTGCTTATTATTTTTATGTGTATGTGTGGTTTATCTGAATGTATGAGTGTTTGCCAGGTGTGTGACTGGTGTTTGTAATCAGAAGAGGGCTTCAGATGCCCTGGAACTGGAGATCAAGATAGTTGTGAGTGACCATGTAGTTGCCAGGAACTGAACTTGGGTCCTCTGCAAAAGCAATCTGTACTTTTAACCACCGTGCCATCTCTCCTGCCTCATTATACTTGTACATATCTATCAGTATGAAAGAAATTTGTCCAAAGTTTCCTCTCATTTGCATATGCAAACATTTATATGTTTAAAGAATTTTTAAACATATACATGTAGATAGATATCTTATGCAATGTTTGCTAATGCCTCCCTCTCAATTTTAAAGGCAATAATAATTTTAATTATATCTTCAATCATTTCTTTATCTTGTCTGTGGTGTTTTCCCCATGAAAATATAATTTATATTACTTAATTTATTAATCTTTCTTGGTATTTCATATGAAATTTAGAAATAGCCATTTTCCCCTAGTTGGAGACTAAAAGTGATTAATTCGTGTTTGTCTCTAGTGACTGCAGAGTGACATAGCTTATATATAGACCTATCCGTGACCTATTTAGAATTTCTCCCTGTATGTGGAATGATGTGAAGAACCTGCCACATCATCTCACACTAGTTCCTTACTTTCCCATCCTATTTATTAGCTCATTGCCCTAGCACATGGAAATTCCACCTTGACCTTTCATATGTTCCTATTTGCTTGAACATGTTTTAAGAGTTTGAAAGCACTTTATTAACTCATTCATCTACCTATATGCCAGTACCACCTTGTTTGAATTGTCATTTCTGAATGGAGTTTGTTTACTATCTAGTAGGTCTGGGATACCTGATGGAGCTGCTTTCACAGTGGTCTTTTACTTATTAGATGTAACATTTAATCTCCACTGTCAACTTGAATGGTATTTAGAATGGTCATGAAAAGACACCTATGGTATCTGCAAAAAACTATTAACTGAAGTGGGAAGATAAGAAGATGAGGCCTAAAGGTAAATACCAACCCATGGGCTGACATCTGAGACTTAACAGAGGGGGGGAGGGAGGGAGGGAGTGAGGGAGGGAGGGAGAGAGAGAGAGAGAGGGAGAGAGAGAGAGAGTGAGAGAGAGAGAGAGAGAGAGGGAGAAAGAGGGAGAGGGAGGGAGGGAGGAAGAATGAGCTGAGAACCAGGATTCTTCTCGCTCTGTCTTCTGACTTCAGGTACAGTACCACCATCTACTTCATCCTCCTGTGACCACAATGAGAGTCATTGTTACCATCACATGGTTTCTGACCATGACGGACTGTCCCATAAAGCTGTGAGTCAAAATCAGCCCTTACTTCTTTTCATTGTCTTCACTGAGTATTTGGATCAACAAGGAGAAATGTAGCTGATAGATTTTTGCATTTTTATTTTGTCACATAAATTTTAATATTAATTTGAGTTTATAAATATCTCTTCATGGTATTTTGACTGGATGCATGTCAGGTTTCTAAAATGGCATTCATAAAATTGATATTTTTAGACTTTTGACTTCTTTTAGCTGAGAACTGAAATTTATTCAGTTTATGTAAATCTACTTTTGTGTCTCCTATGAGGGTTTTTATTTTTTGATTTTCTGGGTACAATGTACATAGTAAAAAAAGAACATTTTTCTGTATGTAAGCTTAAAATTTTATGTAACTGAATGATTGTGTTTAAATTACTTGTGCTATTAATACATCAGGGTGTTCTGAGAATTTATCCTAGATTCTCTATTATCCTAGTATAGTAGAGTTTCATTCCTTTCTTATCTGTATTATATCTATAAATGAAATGCTTATTATGACATATATATATATATATGTGTGTGTGTGTGTGTGTGTGTGTGTGTGTGTGTGTGCTGGAAATTGATAAAGTGGCTATTATTTCTTAATGTGCCTTTTCCCAAATAATCACACAAGAACCTTTCAATATTTCAAAGCTTTAGGCCTTAGCTGAGCAAACTCTCAACTAGCTCATCTAAGTTAACCTGACTAACTAGTACTATCCAGCCATGTGCCTAGCTAAGCCTACCAGGTCTGTGATCACAACCATCTTCTCTCTTGTCTCCTTACAGAAAGCTCTTTCCTTCTTTCCCTTCCAGAGTTCCTTTCTCCCTCCCAGAAAGTTCCATCTTTTACTTCCTACTCAGCCAATTGGTCACCAGATTTGTATTAAGCCAGTCAGAGAATGGGTTAAGTAGATGAGGAAGGACAGAGACAGTTTCACACAGCACAGCCCAACAGTAGCCCATACCTTTTTTCACCTAATTGCAAGTTAGGGTGATGTTGACTAGACTTGGAGAGGGTGAATATCCTTCAATACTTTCTGCACTTAGTGAAGTTATCAATGTTTCTCATTAAAAAACATGTCAAATTTTATGATAAGTATGTATGTGTTTATTTTTCTTATAAAAGTATCTCATAGTTGGAGGGTGATTTTTAGGGTGAAGTGGCAGGGATTTGACATTTTGTAGGGATGTTGCATAAGCACTTTTGGGAATACTTGTCTTAGTAGCTTTGTCCTGCAACAAGAAAATATCATGAGATAGAACACTTATAATCAACCAAAATTTATCACCTCTCAAAGCTCTATTAGCTGGGAAGTCTACAGACAAGAATAGGGATGTCCGTCTTTTAGAATGAGAGAAAGCACCTGCTAGCTAAGACCTCATATACTGTAAGGGAATGAACTAGAAAACAAGAACAAATCACATTTGGCCTTAAACTTTGCTACATCTTGGACAACCCCACCTCCTGATGGCATTGCTGGAAAAGACAGGTTCTCAATATTTATATCTGTTAGTAACCTTCTGTTTAGAGCACATGATTTTCTTCTGCATGTATATAGTAAATATTATTAATGATTTTTAATAGCCATCTAACATATCACTAGGCTATGATGTATTCTTTTCTATTAAGATAAATAGACAGACAATGGATAGATAGATAGATAGATAAATAGATAGATAGATGATAAATAGATAGATAGATAGATAGATAGATAGATGATAGACAGACAAATAGATAGTAAATTATAGATATTATAGATATGTACATGCATATATGCATTGCAGTAGAGATATTATTCACACAGTGAAGTCATTTGGAGAATCTATTCTCTACTTCCTTAAAGTGGGCACAAGGGATATAACCCAAGTGTTCAAGTTTGGTGGTCAGCATTTTTACTGAAGAAGTTGGCCTCCTTCTGAGAACTTTCTTATCTGAAATAATTTCTATCTTTGTTTTCCTAAAGTTTAGTTGACTTCTAAAATGTATTCCTTATTTTATTCATTTCCATCTTCAAATTTTAATTTCTGACTGATGGTAATCTTTTCTGGCTAGCTATGTGTTCCCTTTCCATGGAGTCTATCAAGGGAAATATCCAGGGGAACCTGGTTGTTGTTTTCTTTCACTTAAAATTTTATTAAAGTTTGGATGATATTTAAGTTATGAGAAAGGCATATTTTTGTGTGTTGCTTTTCCTTCTACTGTTGGGTTAGAAACAATTGGAAGCATGGAAGTAGGCAGCTGTCATTTTCTTCATGTATCAAAACTTCTGCATCTAATATTTTATGTCATCCATTAGTCTTGCCCAGATGCCTCTCACTGACTTAGAATTTAGTCAGAATTTTTTACATGATGCTAGGTGTATAGTCACATGGCCTTGGGAGAATTATACTTCTCCCTTCATTGGTCTCTGGCATATTGTGTAGATTGCCCAGTGTGCCTGAGAATGCCATCTTAATACACATCAAATAGTATTCAAATGATACTTAAATAGCTAAAATTCTGCTTTCTCATCATAAATTTTATCATTGTTAATTTAAAAACAGTTTGTAGCTACAATGGCTAATTATACTCTGACTCAGTCTTCCCCATATGCATTCTATGATAAAAGATGACCTTGAGTTTATATATTTGTGATATTTTCATATTTGTGATTTATGATCTCTGATTACATCATACAAAATCCTGGTAAGAGAGTACATTTAGGTCACACACTCCTTCTGCCCATGATCATCAACAAGTAGTATCTGACAATGGTACACACATGGCAAAATATCTCCTCATTAAGCAATGCATTTTATACTAAAATCAAATTTGAGACATATAGAAAAAGTATTAACATACTCAATGCCTCTTTCAAATGTCTGAAGGAAATTACAATTTGCTGTATATTTACAATGAAAAACTCTACTCCCAAAGGTTTTCTTATTGAATCATAAAACATGTTGAATAACTAAGAAATGTGGGTCAAATAACGTGTGGAAAATAAACAAATAAAATGGATAAATGTGCTCAGAAAAAGGCTTGAGGAGAGAGAATTGAGGATGTCCATGAGTGTGAGCATTCAGAATGAACATCGAAAATCTGATTGTCATCATCAATGGGTAAACACAATCAGCTGGGATTTAAAGATATTTTAAGGCAGTTTGTAACTTGAAAATCTTGAGTGCTCATGTCTCGGGAAATGCTTTTCTAGCTGGAAGCTGTCATACCCGACACATCATTCTCTGTACATGCACTTTTATATCCCTGGAAGGAAAAATAATCATATGTACCAACACAGGCAGATAAACATACACACACATGCATATGCATGCGGAAGGGCTCGGGAGTAATTAAATGTGAGTGAATAGCTGATTGCATTCTAATCTGAGAATCTGCAAAAGTGCATTAAAATTTTTAGAAAAATAATGATTTCCTGAGAATTATGGGTTGCATAGTGACATTCACACTCTTATAACCAGCCCTCATTAGGGGAAACCAGCATTCTCAAAGATGACTCTCCTTGGCCTGGTTTCCCAGGAAACCAAAGTATGAGGATTCTCTGTGTCACTTTCTATCAAAGCCATTTGGTCTCATGAACACAAAGCAAAATTAATTAAAATGGGAAAAAAGAAAATGTACCTTTCAATGAAATTTAAAATACCCAGTAGTTACTGGGTGATATCAATGACTCAGTTTCAGTTGAGTGAAAACTTATATTGAGTATGCTTCGACTTTGGGTGACTTCCTTTATCTTTATAAGATATGTACTGAACATTTCCAAGGGTGAGGGTACTCAACCCATGTGGTTGATAAGATATTCAAGGGGCTATATAGCATACAATGTACAAAATCACATATACCATGGGACTGCCCTTTGATAATGGCATTCATCCAGATAAAAATATTCAAAGATGGCAGCCATGACATTAGAAAATCAGCTGTTATGTCACAAGACTTTTCCTGGGCAAGGAGATGCATGTCTATTCACTTCAGATTGTGAGTCTATAACACAAAGTTAGGAATGTCACAAACATCCAACTTGGTGAATCAATTAATTTTACTGTAGCTACTTACAGAAATATGGGTGAGGGGTTACTGACAGTGACTCAAATGACATAAAGACAGCTGCATCACCAGAGAACATCCTAGTATGGGTGACAACTCACACAAACTAAAAACCCGGAACACACTACACAGGCTGCAGGCTGGTAAACAAGTTGAAAAGTGTCTTTTCCAAATGATTCAGTTGGCATAAACCTCTTCCAGGCATCTAAGCTGCTTTCTACTTTTTAAAGGTAGCTGAGCTGATATTAGAGACTTGTTTGCAACTTGACTTGTCTGAGAGTGGCTCTCAATAGTCTTTGATTACTCCTTGGCCGGGTGGGGGTGGGGTCTAATGAATCCTGTCAGTTTCAGAGACTTCCTGAGGCTATTTTGAGTTGTTTCTCTTCTGTCTCACAGACCATCCTTGCAGGATGGAATTTTCAATCTGGAAGAAAACAAACACTCAACACTAGCTCAAGTGTAATAGACTGGAAAAACAAAAAGAACTGCAACTATGTATAAACAGGTCTGAATAAACTCAGGTTAATACAAAAACGCATTTGCTAAGAGATTGTTGTAAACTAATTCTGACTACTACAAGGCAACTAAATAATAAAGGTATTAATTTCAACAAATTCCCTAAATATATTCAAGATATTTGCTATATAAAATACAGCTTATATTTTAAATAAGCATCAGTCATATGATTTGTTCCTAACTTTATTGGATATTCTCTGTATTTACATTTCAAATGTTATACCCTCCCCCCACACACACTCCCCTTCCTCCTCCCCCTGAACTTGCTTCCATGACGGTGCTCCCTCTCCCAATATCCATTTCCACTTCAGTGCCTTGGCTGGTTGATGATGTTCTTCCTATGAGGTTGCAAACCTTTCAGCTCTTTCAGTCTTTTCTCTAGCCCTTTCATTGGTGTCCCCATTTTCAGTCTGATGTTCAGTTGCAAGCATCCTCATCTGTATCTATTTGACCCTGGGAGAACCTCTGAGGAGACATCCATATTAAGTTCCTGCCAGTAAACACTTCTTGGCATCAGCAATAGTGCTTAGGTTTGATGGCTGCATATGTGGCGGTTCTCCAGGTAGGCAGTCTCTGTAGATCTTTTCTTCAATCCCTGCTCCTCTATTTGACCTTGTATTTCCTCCCCTGTTTTGTTCTACCTTCTAAGAATGACTGAAGCATCCAAATTCTGGTCTTCCTTCTTTTTGAGCTTCAAAAGTTCTGTGGATGGTTGCTTGGATATTCTGACCTTTGTTTTGGGAGGGCAGGGGGCTAGTATCCTCTTATCAGTGAGTACATACCATGAGTGTTCTTTGTGACTGGGTTACCTCACTCAGGATGATAACTTCATTTTCCCTTCATTTGCCTAGAAACTTCATGAACTCATTATTTCTAATGGCTGAGTACTGCTACATTTTGTATATGCACCACAATTTCTGAATCAATTCTTCTGTTGAAGGACATCTGGGTTATTCCCAGCTTCTGGCTATTATAAATAACGCTGCTGTGAACATTGTTGAGCATGTGTCTTGTTAGATATTGGAGCTACTTTGGGGTATATCTGAGCCCTGAGGAAGTACTATGTCCAATTTTCTGAGGAACCGCCAGACTGATTTCCCGAGTGTTTACCAGGTTACAACCCCACCATCAGTGGAAAAGTATTTCTCTTTCTCTACATCCTTGCCAGCAACTGCTATCACCTGAGTTTTTGGTCTTAGACATTCTGACTGGTGTGTGGTGGAAACAGGGTTATTTTGATTTGCATTTCCCTGATGACTAAGGATGTTGAGCATTTCTTTAGTTGCTTCTCAGCTGATTGCCTTTTTGTCCCTTTAACAGTGTCCTTGGCCTTACAAAAGCTTTGCTGTTTTATGAGGTCCCATTGGTCAATTAATTATTTAAAGAATAAGCCACCAGTGTTCTGTTCAGTAAATGATCCCCAGTGCCTATGTGTTCTAAGTTCTTCTGCAATTTTTGTTCTATTGGTTTCAGTGTACCTGGTTTTAGGTGGAGGTCTTTGATCCACTTGGGCTTGAGCTTGTTCAAGGAGACAATAAGGGAGTGTGTTACATTCTTCTGATTATTGTCTGCCAGTTGAACCAGCACCATTTGTTGAAGAGGCTATCCTGTTTCCATTGAACATTTTTAGCACCTCTGTCAAAGATCAAGTGAACATAGTTGTGTGGGTTCATTTCTGGGTCTTCAATTCTGTTCCATTGGTCAACCTGCCTATCTCTTGTACCAATACCAGGCACAACTGATCTGTGATACAGCTTGAGGTCAGAGATGGTAATTCCCCCAGAAGTTTCTGTTTGTTTTGTTTGTTTGTTTTTGTTTTTGTTATTGTTTTGTTTTGGGTTTTTTATTGTTGAGAATAATTTTTGCTATTCTGGGTTTGTTTTTGTTTTTTTATTCCAAATGAATTTACAGATTGCTCTTTCTAACTCTATGAATAATTAAGTTGAAATTTTGATGGGACTTGCATTGACAGTGTATATTACCTTAGGCAAGATGGCCATTTTTACAATGTTGATCCTTCCAATCCATGAGCATGGAAAATCTTTCCATCTTCTGAGATCTTCTTTAATTTCCTTCTTCAGAGACTTGAAGTTTGTGTTGTACAGATTCTTTACTTGTTTGGTAAGGGTCACAGCAAGGTATTTGATATTCTTTGTGGGTATTGTGAAGGGTGTCAATTCTCTGTATTAGGATTCTATCTTCTGCACTAAACCCATTGGGTCTTGGGCTTTTTTTTGGGGGGGGGGGTTTGATGACTGCTTCTATTTCTTTAGGGGTTTTGGGGTTATGGGATTATTTAGATAGTTTATCTTATCTTATCCTGGTCCTAATTTAATTTTGGTATCTAGTATCTCTGTAGAAATATGTCAATTTCCTGTAGATTTTCTAGTTTTGTTAAGTATAGGACTTTGCAGTAAGATTTGATGATTTCTTGTATTTCCTCAGTTTCTGTTATTATGTTTCCGGTTTCATTTCTGATTTTGTTAATTTGGATACTCTCTCTCTCTCTCTCTCTCTCTCTCTCTCTCTCTCTCTCTCTCTCTCTCTCTCTCTCTCTGAGGCCTCTGGTTAATTTGGCTAAGGGTTTATCAATCTTGTTGACTTTCTCAAAGAACCTGCTCTTGGTTTTGTTGATTCTTTGTACAGTTCTTTTTGTTTCTATTTGATTGATTTCAGCTCTGAGTTTGATTATATCCTGCCATCTACTCTTCTCAGGGGTATCTGCTTATTTTTGTTCTAGAGCTTCCAGTTGTGCTGTTAAGTTGTTAGTGTGTGCCCTCTCCAGTTTCTTTTGGGAGGCAATGAGGGTTATGACTTTTCCTCTTAAAACTGCTTTCATCGCATTCTATTAGTTTGGAAATGTTGTACCTTCATTTTTGTTAAATTCTAAAAATTCTTTGATTTCCTTTTTTATTTCTTCCTTGACCAAGCTATCATTGAGTAGAGCATTGTTTATATTCCATGTGTATGTGGGTTTTTTGTTGTTTTTGTTCTTATTGAAGACCAGCCTTAGTTTATTGTGATCTGACAGAATGCATGAGATTATTTCAATCTTCTTGTATTTGTTTAGGCCAGTTTTGTGACCAGTGATGTGGACAGTTTTGGAGAAGGCGCCATGAAGTGCTGAGAAGAAGGTATATATTCTATTGTTTTAGGATGAAATATTTTATAGATGTCTCTTAAATCCATTTGGTTGGTAACTTCTGTTTGTTTCACTGTGTCTCTGTTTAGTTTCTACATCCATGATCTGTCTATTGATGAGAGTGGGGTATTGAAGTCTCCCATTATTATTGTGTATGGTATAATACATGCTTTGAGCTATAGTAGGGCTTCTTTTATGAGTTCAGTTCCCTTGTATTTGAAGCATAGATATTCAAAATTGAAAGTTCATCTTGATAGATTTTTCCTTTGATGAATAAAAAGTGTCCTTCCTTATTTTTTTTTTGAAGACTTTTGGTTGAAAATATATTTTATTTGATATTAGGATAGCTACTCCAGCTTATTTCTTGGGACCATTTGTTTGGAAAGTTTTTTGCCAACCTTTTTCTCTGAGGTAGTGCCTGTCTTTGTTGCTGAGATGAGTTTCCTGTATGCAACAAATCCTGGATCCTGTTTACATATCCAGTCTGATGGTCTATGTCTTTTTATTGGGAAATTGAGTCTATTGATGTTAAGGGATATCAGGGAATAGTGATTGTTGTTTCCTGCTTTTTTTTTTTTTTGTCAGAGGTAGAGTTATGTTTGTGTGCTTTTCTTCTTTGGTGTTTGATGCAAGAGGATTAGTTTCTTGATTTTCCTAGGTTGAAGTTTCCCTCTTTCTGGCAGAGTTTTTCATCTATTATCCTTTGGAGGGCTGGGTTTGTGTACAGATAATTGTGTAAATTTGCATTGTCCTGAAGTATCTTGGTTTCTCCATCCATGGTGATTGAGAGTTTTGCTAGCTATACTCACCTGGGCTGGAACTCGTGTTCCCTTAGGGTCTGTATCATCTCAGTCCAAGATCTTCTAGCTTTCATAGTCTCTGTTTAAAAGTCTGGTGTAATTCTGATCGGTCTGCTTTGTATGTTACCTGTCCTTTTTCTTTTACTGCTTTTAATATTCCTTCTTTGTTTTGAGCATTTGTTGTTTTGACTATTATTGGTTGGAGAGAATTTCTTTTCTGTTCCAGTCTATTTGGGGTTCTATAGGCGTCTTCTATGTTCATGGTCATCTCTCTCTCTCTCTCTCTCTCTCTCTCTCTCTCTCTCTTTCTCTCTCTCTGTCTGTCTGTCTCTCTCTGTCTCTCTGTTTCTCTCTGTCTCTCTGTCTCTTTCTCTCTCTGTCTCTCTCTTTTTCTCTCTGTCTCTCTCTCTCTCTCTCTCTCTCTCTCTCTGTGTGTGTGTGTGTGTGTGTGTGTGTGTGTGTGCCTTTTGTAGGTTAGGGCAGTTTGCTTCTATAATTTTGTAGGAGATATTTACTTGGCCTTTTAGTTGGGAGTCTTTGCTCTCTTGTACACCTATTTTCCTTAGGTTTGGTCTTCTTATTATGTCCTGGATTTCCTGGATGTTTGGGGTTAGAATCTTTCTGATTTTTGCATTTTCTCTGTATGTCAATGATTTCTATGGTATCTTCTGCTCGTGAGAATCTCTCCTCCCTCTCTTGTATTCTGTTGGTGATGCTAGCATCTATGACTCCTGATGTCTTTCCTAGGTTTTCCAACTTCAGAGATGTTTCCTTTTGTGATTTCTTCGTTGTTTCTATTTCTGTTTTCAGTTCCTTCATCTGGTTGTTTGTGCTTTGCTTTAGCTTTTTAAGTAATCTTTGTGGGTGTTTCCTCTTTAAGGGCTTCAACTTGTTTGTCTGTGTTCTCTTGGCTTTCCTCTACTTCTTTAAGTGTGTTATTTATACACTTCTCAAAGATCTCCATCCTAATCATGAAGTATGAATTTAGTCTAAATCTGGTTTTTCTGGTGAGTTAGGATATCCACTATTTCCAGTGGTGAGAGAACTAGGTTCTGCTATTGCCAGGTTGTCTTGGTTTCTATTTCTTAGAGTCTTGTGCTTGTCTCTTGCCATTTTGTTATATGTGATGTTAGGTGATCTTGTTTTCTCTTACTGGAGCTTGTCTCTCTGGTGGGTCTGTGGGCTCGTGGTCTTCAGAGGAGGGTTGTTCTTGGGTGTTTGTTTCTCTGGGTAGGCTGTGAATTCTGAAGGCAGAGCCCAGTCCTGATGCAGCTGGGCTGGGTCTGGCCTTAGGCTGGGAGTGTGCACTCTCAGGCAACCCTGCCACTTGTGCTGTAAGAGTTCTGAGGGGCCTCCCCTGAGGTAGACAGTGCGCAGAAAAAGTTAACTCACCCCTCCACTTAGGATGGGCCCTGTCACACTATTTTTTAACAGGCAAATTAGAAATGAACTTGTATAGCCAGTAGGTGGTGGTACATGGCTTAAATACCAGAACTCAGGACACCAAGGCAGGTGGATCTCTTTGAATTTAGGGTCAACCATGTCTACTGAGTAAGTTCCAGGATATCCAAAGCAAAACACAGAGAAAAATCACTCTCAAAAAAACAGAAAAAGAGAGAGAGAGAGAGAAAAGAAATGAAATAAACCTTGGTTAAGGCAATGCCATTTTTCCATAGTCTAGACATTGAAGATGCTAACTGTTCATTCCTACTAACATTAAAATAATAACATTTATTTCTTTAACGACTAACAACTAAGTATTCACTTTATGCAGTGAGAAAAAGGAGAATAAAAATATTTTTGGTTTTGTTTGCTGTTTTTCCATATATAGAATTTAGCTTAAACCAGTGTAAACAATATACATGGTTCTCTACAGAATACCAGAATACTTGGGGGTTACTACAAATCTGGATGGATAAACAGGGTGGTCAACTAGTAGTTTGTGCTGAAGATAGAATATATAGATGAGGAAGTAGGAGACATTAGGAAAAGCCTTACATCTAGAAAGTGTATAATTAAAAAATCCTTTGTAAAAATTAGAAAAAATTAAAAAGTCAAATATTAATATATAAATGAGCTAGTAAATCTGAATTCACTGATATAATTCACATCTAATGTAAACTTTGAGTCTATAGTCCAGAATCAAAGGAAAGAATGAAAATTGGTCAGAAACATCAATATACATGTGTTTACCATTGCTATTTAAGAGTTTGAAAGGAGATTCAATTATTATTGACAATATAGTTCAAGTAGACATTGAGACGAAGCCATTGTTACCTAGTATTTGTGTCATCAAAATTAAAGACACTATTTATTTGCACAATGAATAAGCCAAAGGTGACTGGAGTACCATTAAATACTGCTGAGATTTGTGAGGAAGCTCACTGGGTAAGAGTACTTACTGAACAAGCATGAAGAACTAAGTTTAGATACCCAACACCTAATAAAAAAGCTGAGCATGACTTTGCATGCTTCAATAGCTCCAGCATTGTAGGTGGTAGAAACACAATTACTGGGTCTTCCCTGGATGCCAGGCTAGCACCAGGTTTGATGAGAGACCTTGTCTCAAGGAATTAAGTGGAAACTGGTAAAAAAAAAAAAAAAAAACCTCAAGTTCACTTGTGAATATACAAGTACATACAACATCACACACATACACATACCCACATAGACACACACACACACACAAATAAAAATTTTAAAATGAAATAGCTCACCATAGAACAGTATAACCTTTCTAAGAAGTTATTGAAATAGAAAAGTCTGAAGGAAAAAAAAAAAACATGGAGATATTTCTATCTGCCCTTCAAAATGCTGGTAATGGTAAAATCAATACTGGAATTTACCAAAGAAATGATTACTGAACCTTGTGGGAAACTATACAAACCACATGACCTGTCAAAGAAACTGTTGTAAAATGAGTTGTCAAAGGGATTCTTCTGAGGATATGCAGCATGCATGCATTCGTGGGTCAAAGGACAATTGGTGGGATAAGTTCTCTATTCTCAGAGCCAGATCAGTTAATCAGGAGTCAGGACCTGCCCACAGAGTTCTGAACACCCTGAAGAGCCTCAGAAGCATTCTGCCACTAAGCCCACCAGAGAGCCCACACTTCCTCCCAAATGACTATCCACAGAGAGATAGCAGAGAACTCTTGAGGTGCAGGTAGTGTGGTGCTGACTGGGAACAATCTGTTCTACCTAAGAGACAGAGCTGGGCCACCACTATCAGGACTCATTGCCTGTCTACAGAGAGCCAAACACCCAGGGCAATATCCCTCATGAGCCCACAGGCCCACAAATCCACAGGAAAGACAAGTTTGAGACAGAGGCAACAAGATCACCTAACATCTCAGATAATAAGATGGCAAGAGGGAAGCTCAAGAACCTAAACAACAAAAACCAAGGCAACCTGGCAATATCAGAATCCAGTTTTTTTACCACAGCAAGAATTGGAAATCCTAATACATGAGAAAAACAATATATCGACTTAAAATCATACTTCATGATGATGACAGAGGTCCCCAAGAAACACAAGAATAACCTCCTTAAAGACTTACAGGAGAATCAGGAGAATAAACTTAAAAAAGTAGAAGCCATTAAAGAGAAAACTCAAAATTAACTTAAACAGCTACAAGAAAACATAACTAAACAAAAAAATTGAAAACAGAAATAGAAAAAATAAAGAAATCATATAAGAAGACAATTCTAAAGATTAAAATTCTAGAAAAGAGATCAGGAGTCATAGAAGAATGTATCACCATCAGAATATGAGAGATGGAAGAGAGGATCTCAGGGACAGAATATAACTTAGAAAACATTGACACATCAGTCAGAGAAAATACAAAAATCAAAAAGCTTCTAACCCAAAATATTCAGGATATCCAGGACACAATGAGAAGACCAAACCTAAGGATAATAGGTATAGAGGAAAAGACTCCCAATTAAAAGGCCCACTAAATATCTTCAACAAAATCATAGAAGAAAACTTTCCTAACCTAAAAGAGAGAGAGAGAGAGAGAGAGAGAGAGAGAGAGAGAGAGAGAGAGAGATGACCATGAACATACAAGAAGCCTAAAGATGTCCAAATAAATTGGACCAGAATACAAACTCCTCCTGACACATAATATTCAAAACACCAAATGTTCAAAAAAAGAATACTAAATGCAGTAAGGGAAAAAGGACATATAACATATAAAAGCAGACTGATCAGAATTACACCAGACTTCTCAACAGAAACTATTAAAGTTAGAAGATTCTGGATAGATATAATACAAAACCTTGAGAGAACACAAATACTAGCCTAAGTTATTATATCCAGAAAAAAAAACTTAATTACCACACACAGAGAAACCAAGATATTTTAGGACAAAACTAAATTAACACAATATCTGTCTACAAACCCATCCCCATAAAGAATAATAGATGGAAAGCTCCAAAACAAAGAAAGAAACAAAACCCTAGGAAAATCAAGAAAGCAATCTTCTTGCAATAAAACCAAGGGAAGAAAAGCACACAAACATGATTCTAACTCTAACAACAAAAATAACAGGAAACAAAAATCACTGTTCCTTAATATCTCTTAATAACAATGGGCTCAATTTCCCAATAAAAAGACATATACTATCAGACTGGATATATAAACAGAATCCAGCATTTTATTGCATACAATAAACTCATCTCAGAGACAAAAAAGACATTAACTCAGAGTAAAAGCCTGGGGAAAAAAACTTTTCAAGCAAATGGTTCCAAGAAACAAGCTGGAGTAGCCATTCTCATATCGAATAAAAAAGATTTTCAACCAAAAGTTATCAAAACAGATAAAGGATACTTTTTACTCAGCACAGAAAAATCTATCACAGCAAATTCTCAATCCTGAACATGTATGCTTCAAATACAAGGGCACCCACATTCATAAAAGAAATCCTACTAAAGCTCACCATACACAATAATAGTAGAAGACTTCAACTCCCCACTCTCATCAATGGACAAATCATGGAAGCAGAAACTTAAAAAAGACAGAGTGAAACTAACAGAAGTTATGACACAAATGTATTTGACAGACATCTATAGAATATTTCATCCTAAGGCAAAAGAATATACCTTCTACTCAGTACCTTATAGCACCTTCTCTAAAATTTACCATATAGTTGGTTACAAAACGGGCTTCAACAGATGCAAGAAGATCAAAATACTCCTGTGCATCCTATAAGATCACCATGGACTAAGGCTGGTTTTCAATAACAACAAAATCAACAAAAAACCTACATATACATGGAAGTTGAACAATGCACTACTCAATGATAATTGGTCAAAGAAGAAATAAAGAAAGAAATTAAGCATCTTTTTATAATTTAATAATGTAGGTGCAACATACTCAAATTTATGCGTTGTAATGAAAGCATTACCAAGAGGAAAACTCACAGATCTGAGTGCCTCAAATAAATAAATAAATAAATAAATAAATAAATAAATAAATAAATAAAACAAAAAACATAAAAAAACTGGAGAGAGCATATACTAGCACTTGACAACATACCTGAAAGCTCTAGATAAAAAGAAGCAGATATACTGAAGAGGAGTTGACAGGGGGAAATGATCAAACTCAGAGTTGAAATGAACCAAGTAGAGACAAAACGAATTATATAAAGAATCAACAAAACCAGAAGCTGGTCCTTTGAAAAAATCAACAAGATTGTTAAACACTTAGCCAGACTTACTAGAGGGCACAGAGAGAGTATCCAAATTAACAAAATCAGAAATGAAACCAGACACATAACAACAGAAACTGAGGAAATCCATGAAATCATCAGATGATACTAAAAAGATTATACTCAACAAAATTGAAAAATCTAGAGGAAATCGATAATTTTCTACACAGATACCAGGTACCAAAATTAATCAACATCAGATAAATCTTCCCAAGCAAAAAAAAAAAAAAAAAAAAGCCCAGGACCAGATAGGTTCAGTGCAGAATTATATCAGACTTTCACAGAAGACCTAATAACAATAATTTCCAAACTATTCCACAAAATAGAAACAGAAAGAACACTACCCAACTTATTCTTCGAAGCCACAATTACCCTCATAGCTACCACACTAAGACCCTACAAAGAAAAAGAAGTTCAGACCAATTTACCTCATGAACACTGATGCAAAAATACTCAATAAAATTTTTATAAACCGAATTCAAGAACACATCAAAACAATCATTCAAAAATGATCAAGTAGGCTTCATCTCAGGGATGCAGGGATGGTTCAATATGAGGAAATCCATCAACATAATCTACCATAAAAACAAACTCAAAGAAAAAAAAAACCACATGATCATTACTGGAGGCTGAGAAAGCATTTGACAAATTTCAACACCCCTTCATGTTAAAAGTCTTGGAAAACTAACTTCAGAAAGCTCTGAACACCCCAGAAACAAGTCACAGACTATATGAAGTTCAAGAAAAATCAAAGGCCAAAAAAAGAAAAAGAAAAAGAAAAACCATTATACTTAATCTTTACACAAGAAAACTTTGTCTATTTCCAGGTTACATCTTGTTTTACATGCACTTTATGCTCATTGTAACTAGTAAGATTTTAATGCATACTATCAAACCTTTAAAAAAATCAAATACTGACAAAAATGTATTTGCATACTTTATACATAAATGCTTAAAATCTGTACATTTATCTTTGTTTTTTAAAATAAAGGTGTTCAATTTAAAAAAAAAAAAAAAGTCTTGGAAAGATCAGGAACTCAAGGCCCATACCTAAACATAGTAAAAGCAATCTACACCAAACCAGTAACCAAAATCAAACTAAATTGTGAGAAACTTGAAGCGATCCCACTAGAGAATAGACAAGGTTGCCAACTCTCTTCCTACATATTCTATATAGTACTGAAAGTCTTGGCCAGAGCAAGTCAAGAGATTTCAAAAGGAAGTCAAAGAGATAAAATTTTGAAAGGAAGAAGTCAAAATATCACTAGCTGCTCCAACATATAACAAGGACACATGCTCTACCATGTTCGTAGCAGCCTTATTTATAATAGCCAGAAGCTGGAAAGAACCCTGATGACCTTCAACAGAGAAATGGATACAGAAATTGTGGTACATTTACACAATGGAATACTATTCATCTATTAGGAACAATGACTTTATGAAATTTCTAGGCAAATAGTTGGAACTAGAAGCTATAGTCCCAAGTGAAGTAACCCAGCTGCAGAAGAACACCCATGATATGCACTCATTGATAAGTGGATACTAGCCCAATATCTTTGGAAAATCCAAGAAGCAATACACAGACCTTATGAAAGCTCAAATGAAGAAAGGCAGAATGCATATGCCTCAGTCCTTCTTAGGAGAGAGAACAAAACACTCACAGGAGGTGTTACAGGGACAAATAGAGGAGCACAGATTGAAGAAATGGTCACTCAGAGACTACCTTACATGGGGATCCACCCCTTATGCAGCCAATAAACTCAAGCACTAATGCTCATGCCAAGAAGTCTTACTGGCTGGAGACAGGTATGAATGCCCCTGCAGAGGCTCTGCCAGATTCATACAGATAAAGTTGAGGATGCTTGCAGCTAACCATCAGACTGAACATGGTGACCCCAGTGAAGAGGTAGAGAAAGGTCTGAAGGAGCTGAAAGGACTTGTAACCAAATGATAAGAACAAAATTATCAACAACCAAACAGTCCTGAACTCCCAGGGAATAAACCTCCAACTAAAAAGTATACATGGAGAGACCCAATGGCTCCATTTTCATATGTAACAGAGGACAGCATTGTCTGGCATCAATAGGAAAAGAGGCCATGGTCCAATGAAGGCACTTTTTCACAGTGTATGGAAATGCCAAGGCCCTGAGGTAGAGAGAGTGACTGGGAGAGGGAATACTTTCATGGAACCAAGTGGAATGAGAAGGAAAGACAGAAGGGGGAAGAGGATAACATTAAAAATGTAAATATATAGAATATTCAATAAAATATTTTTAAAAGTTCTTTATTCTCAACAAATGTTCCCAGAACATCACATGTGACAGCAGGTTCCATTATCCTCTGAGCTATCTCACTAGCCCAGAATCATAACATTTTAGTGGATGCATATACGTGTGTTCTATATGTGTATGCATACATACTCAGTCATAGGAAGGAAACAACACATGAAAAATGAGCCAAGTATTGCTAAAATGTTGGATCTACCCTCAGTGCCATGATTGGTCTTAGTTGCCAACTTATAAAATTGACAAGCAATAAAGAGATTAACCATTGAACATACATTTATTGATCAGGGTCCATGATATGGAAAGACATACACTAAATGTAGGTGGTACCATCCCATAGCAGCCTGCTAAACTGAGATTCAAAGGCAGACTTTTGATTGGTTTTACTTATGCTTACTTGCCTTCATATACTCCTTGCATCACACTGCCACATTTATTTATTCTGTTTATGTATTGCTGTTATATACATCAATTCTGGTGCTAGTTTTGACATCAGAATGTAGTTTCTTTGGCCTTACCTTGTGGACTGAAGGCTAGTGACCCCCCCCCCTAAAATCCCCCAGACCTCTTGAACTAAGCAGCCATGAGGTCCTCAGATCCTTCTTGTGAAGACAGTCACAAGAAGATTGCTAAGACTGTACCATAAAAGATAACCTAAGAAATTTGTGTTTTGATCTGTTCTTTTGGGGAATCCTCACCAATATAGCCAGTTACCTTGCAGATGCCACAAAGGAAAAGGAAATGAATGTTTATTTCCATAATAGAGTGGTAGTGACCTTGCTTTCAAGGATCTATAGGAAGAGCATTATAAAATAAGATATGAGTCTAAGTTGTGGGAGGAAAGAATTTGATGATCACTCCTCTGAAGCCTGTGCTGTTTACATGCCTTGTATTTCTTGTCTTCATTTATCTTACCTCAGAATTTGGGAGATTCTCCTGAGAAACTGAGAAAGCACTAGAAATGTCTAAGAAACTGATATTTTAACTAAAATCTCTGGGAGCCACCCCATTAAAAATAGGAGGAGAACTAAAGACATTAAAGGAATAGTCATCATTCTTATAATTAATATCCATACCTCTGCTATGTGATGGGTAATGTGGTAACCATTTTATATAAAGTTGGTTCATTTAACCGTTTCCATTTTCCATCAAAGAGATGAAAAAAGAGAAAACAGAATGAAAGGAAGAAGGAAGAAACCATGGGGAAGCAGAAGATGGGTGGAAAGGTATGGAATAGGAAAAGAAGGAGTGTGGCTTTGTCATTATTCTCATTTCTGTAACAAAATGCATGACAAAAAACAACTCATGAGAACAAGGGTCTGTTTTGACTCAGATTTCAAGGGTAGAGTCCACAATGGTGGAGGTGTCATGTCAGCAGGAGCCTAAGATGAATGGTCACACTATTTCTGGATTCAGAAAGCAAAGGGAGCTAAAGGTTATAACTATATTCACTTCCCCATTTCTAATTCAGTCTAGACAATAGAAAGGTACCCTTACATTCACAACAGATTTTCACTCCCCTTTGTTTCCTAGGTGATTCTAAATCCTGTCAAGCTAAAGAGGTAGATTAATCCTCATAGGATGATAGCCCCATAGCCACCCTGCAGAACTGATTGCCTAGCCCTGACTTTTTGCCCAAAGTCCCTTTCTAGAAACTAAACACACTGTTGAAGTGATTTCTAAATGTACATAACACACACAAACACTTCACACACTATTATAATCACTTTGGCATCACTGGGACAGGTAGCTGAGGGAAAGAGTTTAATGGATAAAATATCTTTGGCTCAATGTGTTATAGGATTTAGATCATGGTCTGGCCTCATTGCTTTGGCTTGAGTAAGGAATCTAGATGGTTCATCATCACAGGAACATTTCTTTTACCCCATTGTATATCCTGATATATTCTGTGAGAGCATAGTCTTCGAAACTCTGATTTTAAAAGCTTACTAATGGTAGGTCATTCAATCAGTACAGTAGTAATAGGACCAAATTCTAATTAATATATGACTGTTTTACATTCAATATCATTCTTCCTGTGTCTAGTGAGACTATTCTCATTTTTCTTTGATGATCTAGCTTTCTTTGTGAGTTAACCTCTAACAGATAACAAAACAGACTTCAGTAACAATATCATTGGTTTAAGGCTTATTTTATAGTTATTTCTAAATCCAGGCATGGCCAGGGTAACAAAGGCTAACTTCTATGTTCATTTTCTTTATCAGAGAAAATAAAATTCCATTTTCTCTTCTAATATAATGATTGAATTATAAAAGCCAATAAGTACAATATTTTTCTTTGTTACACTACTAGATTATAATCTCGTACTCAGGGAATTCAAGACAGGAATCAATGGTAGGACCTCAGAACAGGAGCCATGAGAGAATGCTGACTTCTGACTTACTCAAAAGGCTTGTATTCAACTAACAATTTTATGTGGTTTAGGACACATGCTTTGTGACTGATGCAACCCAAAATAGGCTGTGTCCCCCTACATTCACTAATAAGGTGCTCCCCACAGATATTAAACCAACATGATTAAGAAAGTTCCTCAATTGAGGCTCCCTCTGTCTGATGACTGAAAGATCTACCAAAATGACAATCAAAGCTAACCAGTACAACTATCATACAGAAATATTTTTTAGTGACAGGTCAAAAAAAAAAAAAAAAAAAAAAAAAAAGAGAGAGAGATAAATGAAAAGAACTAGAAAGAAAATAGTGTCCAATTCCTTGCCTGCTTGGTCCACCTAGGGCACAACCAGCAGAGGTAAACTGTTTATGGTCCCTCGACCTCCATCTTCTGGCTCAAGTCTCTATGAGCCTTCAACAGGAGGTCTATCACGCCCCAGGAACATTCAGGTCCAACTGGGTCACAGCCAACAAAGAAGGGCAGCATGGGTATTTCCTGAGCTCCTCTGTCAGGCCAATGGCTCTGCCTAGCTCCCTGAAGACTCCTGACAGCATGACGACCATCTGGCCAACATAAGGGATAATCAAAGTTCAGGTTAAGAACACAAAAAGCCAGTGCAATATAGCACCACCAGAGCCCAGCTCTCCTAATACAGCAAGCCCTCGTTGACCTAACAAAGCCAAAGCAAAAGAAGATGACTAAATACAATCTTATAAAAGTGATAGAGGCTTTTAAAAAGGAATCAAATAAATCCCATATAGAAATACAGAAAAATACAATCAAACAGGTAAAGAAAATGAATAAAATTGTTCCAGACCAGAAAAAGGCACATAGAAGCAATAAAGAAAGCACAAGTTGAGAAAATCCTGGCAATGGAAAACCTAGAGAAAAACCTAGAGAAGAGAACAGGATCTATAGATGCAAGCTTCACTATCAGAATACAAAGGATGGAAGAGAGAATCTCTGGCATAAATGTTATAATTACAGAAAATGATATATAAATCAAAGAAAAATATTAAATCTTTCCTGCCACAAAACACCCAAGAAATCTTGGATACTATGACAATACTAAACCTACAAATAGGACTAGAAGAAGGAGAAGATTCCCAGCTACAAGGACTAGAGAATACTTTCAACAAAATCAAAGAAGGAAATTTCCGCAACCTAAAGAAAGAGATGCCTATGAACATATAAGAACCTCACAGAACACTAAATAGATTGAACCAGAAGATAAATTCTCCCACTACATAATAATCAAAACACTAAATGTACAGAACAAAGAAAGAATGTTAAAAGCTGCAAGGGAAAAAGGCCAAATAACATAAAGGTAAACTTATTAGGATTACACGTGACTTCTCAACAGAGACTCTAAAAGCCAGAGGAGCCTAAGCCAATGTCTTTCAGACTCTAAGAGACCACAAATGTCAGCCCAGACTACTATACCCAGCAATTTTTTAAAATCTCACAATAGATGGAAAAATATGACAAAACCTAAATCAAACAATATTTATCCACAAACCAAGCTACACAGAAGATACTAGAATGAAAAACACCAACACGAGGAGGCAATAACACCCCAAAAACACAAGGAAAAAATCCACACCAGCAAACCAAAGAAAGAAAAGCACAGACACAGACAGACACACACACACACACAGAACTTTCTCCAAAATTGATTATATAACTGGTCACAAAGTAACCTAACCACATACAAGAAGATGAAAATAACCTCTCACATCTTATCAGACCACCATGGATTAAAACTAGCCTTCAACAACAGAAGCAACAGAAAGTATACAAACTCATGGAAACTAAACAACTCTCTTCTCAATGACCACTGGGTCAAAAAAGAAATAAAGAAAGAAATTAAAGACTTTCTAAACTATAATAAAAATTAAGGCACAACATACCTAAACTTATAGAACACAATGAAAGAAGTGCTAAGGGTAAGTGCTGGGGACAGCACTTTGTTAAAAAAAACAAAAACAAAAACAAAAACAAAAAACAAAACAAACAAACAAAAAAACAACCAAAAAATAGTTATTCCTAACCTTACCCATGGTCAGCCATTATATAAATTTCATTTGTGTATGACTGCTTTTCAGTTGGCCTTGGTGTGCATAATTATTCTATTTTATCTGACTTTCCTATTTCTTTCTCCTTCTGCTCTGTTGAATTCTGTGAAACTAGATGTTCCTTGATGTAATGATTTTTAAACAATTAAAAATTGAGGTACAATGGCACAGCACAGCACAGCACAGTCCTAATGGCCCAGGTGCATGCTGTGTGTTCTCTTCTTGGTAACAATGTAATAACTGCACAATGGTAGTTCCAG
Source organism: Micromys minutus (assembly GCF_963924665.1). NCBI lineage: Eukaryota > Metazoa > Chordata > Mammalia > Rodentia > Muridae > Micromys > Micromys minutus. The sequence goes on along the minus strand of NC_137960.1, from coordinate 18,834,638 downwards.
ATTAATGCTTGACTTGCAAAGAAAGTTTGAAAAAAACTATTAGAAAATGAATTAGAGCCAACATTGGGACCTCAAGGAAGGAAAAGGTTATTAAAGTTATAGAATAAGTTTTGTACAACATTTGAGAGTGGTTCCTGAATAAGAAAATATAGGATGCATAAAATTACATACTAGTAAATACTGGTACTCTCAGGAAAGTCATTGTGTGTAATGTGCAGAAGCAGAAAGCTAGAGGAACTACTGAGTTAAGGGTTAACTTGATTCTCTCTGGCCACCGCCTGGCAGCTTTGCCCATGTCATTTATCATTAGAGCTTCACAGGAAAATGCAAGTAGCTGACCTTGGAGCAATGAGCTCTGAAGTATAATAAGTCAAAAGTTAAGTTTAAGTAATGATAACTTTGCAATTATTATTATTTTGGCTACAGGCCTGGGAATAGGGTAAGCTTGAAACTTTGGAGAACGATTGTATTTCTTAATTCTTTGCGGGATATAGTTATTCTTTTAAATTTGATTTGGCAATAATTATATGGTGTCTTTTCTTCTACCTGCTTTTGGAGTATCAATAAACGACTAGACAGACACTGCCATCAGGACTCACACACAGCCTGCAAAGAACTGAGCAGACACAGGAGTGCTCTCCCTACTGAGTCCACAGGTGAGGCCACGTTCTTTCTCCACTGATATATCTGAAGAGAGACATCCAGGAATTCTCGGGGCACAGGGATCACAGTGCAGTCTGGGATCAGACTAGTCTAGCCAAGTGGTGCTGGTCTCACAGGATGTCTTCTTGTAGAAGAATGCAAATTGATCTTTATCACACTGAACAAAACTCAAGTCCAAGTGGATTAAAAGCCTAAGTGTAAACTCAGATACCCAAAATGTAATAAAAGAAACGTGGTAACTGCCTTGAAAACATTAGTACAGGAGACAACTTGCTGAACTGAACACCAGTGGCTCAGGATCTATGGCACCTCGGGAAACTGAAAAGCTTCTGCAAGGCCAAGGACAGTGTCAATAGGACAAAATGGCAGCCTACAGAATAGAAAAAGCTCTTCACCAACCGTACATCTGACAAAGGGTTAATATCCAAAATATATAAAGATCTCAAGAAATTAGACACAAACTAAGCAAATAACCAAATTTTAAAATGGGGTGCAGAAGTAAACAGAATTCTCAACAGAGAAATCCCAAATGGCTGAGAAGCACTTAAAAAAACATGTTCAATATCCTGAGTCCTCAGAGAGATGCAAATCAAAACAATCCTGAAATTTCCACCTTACACCAATCAGAATGGCTAAGATAAAAATCTCAAGCTACTGCACATGCTGGTGAGTATTTGCAGCAAGGGGACCATATCTCCATTGCTATTGGGAGTGCAATAATATACAATCACTTTGGAAATCAATTTGGCAGTTTCTCATAATACTGGGAATAGTTATACTGAGAAGGCTGGGCTGATTCCATGACAGACTTCAAATTAGCAGTTAAAGAGACTGTGACTAAGAATTGGGCAAATACAGGCAAGCCCAGGTGAGTCAATTACTAATAGAAAAAAAAAAGAAAAAAGAAAGAACCAAACAAACAAACAAACAAAAAACAAAAACAAAAAAAACAAAAGAACAGGCTTCAGCCTTCATGAGCAGATAATGGTTTCAGAATGCCTAGAGATTAAGTAAGATAAGGCCACCTCTCCAGGAATTCCTCAACAACACTTTACAGCCTCCTGGCCTAAATCTTAATGGAATGTCTCAGCTACATAGCCTAAAGTAAGGATAATGGGTCAGCGAGTCACCAAACCTCCCCAGTAACAGTTTTCAGCACAACAGCCCAGTAGTAGGATGCCCCTAGATATGGAGTAAAATAAAGCTTATCTATTCAGGAATTCTAATATGCTTTAAATCGAGCCTACAGCTCACTTGTTTGTCTCTCTAACTTGGTAATGGGAGACCCCAGCATGCTAGACTTCTACAGAATAAAACAATCTTTGCATTTTCATACTATTTTAAGCGGGGTATAATTTTTCTGGCAAATCATGAACCCTTACATACCTTAAGACACAGCTATACCACTCCTGGCAAAAGATGTTCTACCATACCCCAAAGACACCTGGTCAAGTATGTTCATAGCAGCTTTATTTATAATAGCCAGAAACTGGAAATGACCCAAATGTCCTTCAACCAAAGAATAGGGGTAAATGTGGTACATCCACACAATGAAATACTACTCAGCTATTAAAAACAAAGACTTAAATTTTGCAGGGAAATAGATAAAATTTGAGAATAGCATCCTGAATGAGGTAAACTAGAGCCAGAAAGATACATGTGGTATGTACTTGATAAGATTAAACAACACTGACCCAACCCTGAGATGGCTCCAGGAAATGGTGTTTGGCCCCAAAGGAGAGTGTCATGCTCTGGGACCCAGGATGATTTCCCAGAAATGACTCTGACAGAACACTTCTCAGAAAAACTGTAAAATGGACTGGCCAAAGACTACCTGGGCTCTCTAGGGAACAGAAGTACTTTCCCAGGGTGATTGCTGTTACTGTAGTCTAGAAAATTATAAAAATCTATAAAAGGTACTTATAAGTTAGAATCGGGATTGTCTCTGGTATCTTGTTTGAGAGACTGCTGAAGGTCAATCCAGTTGCTCTGGAAAAATAAACCTCTTGCTTTTCCATTGATCCAAGTCTCTTGTCCCACTCAGGGATCTCCCAGCAGATAAAGACCCTCTGGGGCTTTACATACTAACTAATAAGTGGATATTAGTCAAAAAGTACCTGATAACCATAGTACAATCCATGGACTCAAAGAAACTAAGTAGCTGGAAGAGCCCATGGGAGGATGCTTTAATCTTAATCAAGAGATACAAAATAGACACTGAATAGACAGAATGTTCCTGGTTAGAGATGAGGTGGGGAAGGGAATAAGGGTAGAGACCAGGTTTATGGAGGGGAAACTGAGACAGAGAAAAAAATCAAAGGGGGTACATCTCTGGGATGAGATAGAAACCTGAGACAGGGGAGGCTCCTAGGAATCTTGGAGGGTAACCCCAGCTGAGACTCCAAGCAGATTGGGATATTAAGCCTGAAGTAGCTACCTCCTGCAACAAGGAGGGACTTCCAGTGGGGGGAGGGGAACACCAACCTATCCACAAAATTTTTGACCCAAAATGTGTCCTGACTAAAGATGCAAAGGAATAAAGATGGATCAGACTTAGTGAATGACCAACGAATGACTGGCTCAACTTGAGACCTACCCCAAAGGAGAACTCCAACCCGTAGCACTATTAATGAATGCCCTGCTATGCCTGTAGAAAGTGTCCTGGTTTTATTGTCTTCTAAGAGGCCTAGTCCAGCAGCTGGTGGAAATTGATGCAGAGATCCATAGCCAAATATTATTAGGTGGAGCTCAGGAGTCTTATGGAAGACTCCTGAAAAATACTAAGGAAGTTAGAGAAATGAAGAACATCATAAGAAGAGCTACAGAGGCAACTAATCTAGACCAATGGAGGCTCATAAAGACTAAACCAACAACCAAAGAGAATTCATGGGCTGTTCCCCTATGCATTTGTAACAGATATCAGATGTGGAGCTTGGTCTTCATGCGGACCCCCTAACAATCAGAACAGGGGTTGTCTCTGACTTTGTTGCCTACCTTTAGATTCCTTTCCCCTTACTGGGCTTCCTTTATTAGCTTCCATGGGAGAGTATGTGCTTGGTACTGCTGAACTTATATGCCAGAGAAGATTGGTACCCATGGTGGGAGTATTTGTTCAGGGTTTCTATTTCTGCCCAAAACATCATGACCAAAAAGCAAGGTGGGGAGGAAAGGGTTTATTCAGCTTACACTTCCACATTGCTGTTCATCACCAAAGGAAGTCAGGACTGGAACACAAGCAGGTCAGGAAGCAGAAACTGATACAGAGGCTGTGGAAGGATATTACTAGCTGGCTTCCTCTGGCTTTCTCAGCTTGCTTTCTTAAAGAACACAAGACTACCAGCCCAAAGATGACACCATCCGCAGTGAACTAGGCCCTCTCCCTTTGATTACTAGTTGAGAAAATGCCTTACAGCTGGATTTCATGAAGGCATTTCCTTAACTGAGGCTCTTTTCTCTGTGATAACTCCAGCTTGTGTCAAGTGGACACACAAAACCAGCCTGTTCTCTGAGGAAAAGCAGATAATGTAAGAGAAACAGAAATGAATGGAGGGAGGGCCCAGAGATCAGAATGTAAAGTTAATTAATTAACTAATTAATTAAAAGTAAAAGGAAAGAAAGAAAGAACACCCACAAAGACATGCCCAGAGCCATGTCTCCTAGATCATTCTGAATTCAGCCAAGTTGACATTGGTGATTAACCATCAACTCTGCTTATGGTCGATTGGAAGTTGGTGAACTGAAGATCTGTAGTTGCCACTTGGAGACAACACTGTAGTGTTTTCTTAGGATCAAGTGAATGTGGAGAAGACTAGAGCTGACAGAAAAGAGAGAAGCACACACAACTATGTCAATGAGGTTTATTAGTGTTGAGTCCATTTGATGTAGGGTTTGGGTCTTTGCAAAAATCATGCAACAGATATGCAAAGTTGTTGTTAAGTAGCTGTGTGCTTACTGGCTAGTTACTGATACCTTCATTTTTTTCAGGTGGATTATAAAAGACCTGGATTTAATAAGTGGGTTTTATAATTTGTCATCTGTTGGTGGGGTTGTAAACTGGTACAACCACTCTGGAAATCAGTCTGGCGATTCCTCAGAAAATTGGACATAGTACTACCTGAAGACCCAGTTATTCCACTTCCTGGCATATACACCAGAGAAGCCCCAACACACAACAAAGACACGTGCACCACAATGTTCATAGCAGCCCTATTTATAATAGCCAGAAGCTGGAAAGAACCCAGATGTCCTTCAGTAGATGAATGGATACAAAAATTGTGGTACATTTACACAGTGGAGTACTACTCAGCTATCAGAAACAATGGCCTAACAAAATTCTCAAGAAAATGGATGCATCTAGAGAATATCATCCTGAGTGAGATAACCCAGTCGCAAAACAACAGACATAATATGCAGTCACTGATAATGGGATACTAACCCCAGAAAGCTCTGAACACCCCAGAAACAACCCACAGACTGTGTGAAGATCAAAAAAAAAAAGAAGAAAAATGAAAATATTTTAATTAAAATAGAACTGTATCACATCCCCCTTTCCTTCCTACAGCCCCTCCCAGTTTCTCTCCTATCTCCTCAAATTAATAACCTCTTTTCCTTTATTATTGTTACATATATACATATGTGTATATATATGTACCCACAAATACTTAATTACAACCTTATAAAATGTATTTGTATACTTTTATGCAAAAATGCTTAAAAATCTGTACATTTATCTTTGTTTTTTAAAATAAAGTTAAAAGAAAGAAAGGAAGGAAGGAAGGAAGGAAGGAAGGAAGGAAGGAGGAAAGGAAGGAAAAAAGGAAGGAAGGAAGGAAAGTAGGTAGGTAGGTAGAGCTGACCAATATAACCTAAGTCATTGTATTCAACCAAAACTCACATCTACTGTTGAACTGTTCATATGTGAACCAAGAGATACTTTATGAAAAGAGGCTGCCCTGTCACTTATAGATGAAAGTAACATCACGTGGAACTCTGCTTGTTTTCCTCCTTTGGAGATTTCTACTGGGTATGAGTCTCGAAAGGTGGTTTTCCTCCCGTGACAGAACTCACCACTCTGGTCCCTTTCACTATTCTACAAATAGATTTCAACACTTTGCTTTATGTCTAACCCCATCCTAGGCCTTAATGATCCAATTATGTGGAGCCCAGACATAGAACCTTCCTTCAGTAAGTTTACAGTTTGACCCTGTACTTTATAGCTAATAGTCACTTATCAGTGAGTACATATCATGCATACCCTTTTGGGTCTGGCTTACCTCACTCAGAATGATATTTTCTAGTTTCATTTATTTGCTTGCAAAATAGGTGTTTTTTAGAACCAGTTGGTTTCACTCAGCTGGAAGCCACTTTGCTCCTATTCTTTTCTTGAAAGTTTCTCACTCCTTTGTAAATTATAAAGTACTTTAAAGCTATGCTTCTTAAGCCAAACAAATATTAATAAAGAAGCTTTTCAAAATACTTTACTATGGTTAGGACTTGGTATAGTGTTATGAAAACAGGATTTAAACAAATAAAGGCTGTTTACCAGGTACAAGGAAGATTAATTTAGTTGATTTTCTTGGAATAATATATAGACCCCATTATACGGAATCAGAATATTCAATGTGCTAGCCTGGGTAAATGAAGCTGTGAGTTACCATTCTCAGTTTCTTATTGTTTTAAGACTGTGACTAAGATTAATCTGCAAAATAAAGTCATGGAATTATTATTTTTCTTTTTTCTAGCTTTTTATATACAGGAAAGTTATTTTATTTGTTGTACTCTGCTGAGTATCTCTCAGGAGACTTTTGATGCCTCCAGCATAGAACGAGTTCAGGAGATTTGAAGCCTCCTTTTCTAAAATGCCATTTTCAAATAGTCTACAGGAATCTGACTAAATCCAAAATGTTTTTCACCATGTTGACAGACACAATTAGAGTCTGAAGCCTAGCAGGCATGATCAGAAAATAATGAATTCATGGTGAGACTAATCAAACACTACCAGCATTCAATTTCTTCTTCCTCATCATCCAAACTAAAACCAAGGAAAGAAAACCAAGAGTTACAAATGACCTTTCTGGAGTCCAAAATGAAAATGGCCTTTTGACTTCTCCTGTAATGAAATCCGAATGCAATGTGAAATGAATAAATGGGTCACTCAGCATATTGGGCTAATCCATTTTAGAAATGAACGTCTTGCCTGCATGCAACTGGTTCCCCAGTCGTTTCCACCAGAGCTCTTGGTAAATCCAATCAACCACACACAAAATAATGGCCGTGTCACCCAGTCCCCTGCTTGGTCAGTTAGATCCTTTATAAATGACACACAGCTAATATTGCAACTAAAACTGGATGTATACTTTGCCACTGCTTCCAGACCACTAGCTGAAATTTCCATTGCAATTTCCCTAAATCCCAGAATTCCAGTGGACTCGTGGCCATCTCAACAACTCCCCCATAAGTTAAATCTTTTGATTAAGTTTTTACATTTAATACTGAAAAATACGCTTCAACATTAGGCTCAAGGAGCCAGAATTCTGCAGCTCTACAGCTAGAAAAGTTTTGAGAAGACTTGGAATTGTTTTCTAAGGGCCTGTCATGGCATCCCAGAAACCCAACTTTTAATTCCATAAACTGATAGAACATAGGAAAAATCCCATTGAAAAATCACAAATGTTCTTTTTTTTTAATTGAACAAATTTATTTTAAAAAAACAAAGATATATGTACAGATTTTAAGCATTTTTGCATAAAAGTATACGAATACATTTTTGTCAATACTTGGTTTTTCTAAAGGTTTAATAGTGTGCATTAAGATCTTACTAGTTACAATGAGCATAAAGTACATGTAAAACAAGATGTAACCTGGAAATAGTCAAAGTCAAAATTGTTTTTCATTGTCTCTCTTTTTTTTTTTTTTTTTTTTTTTTTGTCTTTTTTTTTCTTGAACTTCATATAGTCTGTTGGTTGTTTCTGGGGTGTTCAGAGCTTTCTGGGGTTAGTATCCAATTATCAGTGACTGCATATTATGTCTGTTGTTTTGTGACTGGGTTATCTCACTCAGGATGATATTCTCTAGATGCATCCATTTTCTTAAGAATTTCGTTGAGTCATTGTTTCTGATAGCTGAGTAGTACTCCACTGTGTAAATGTACCACAATTTTTGTATCCATTCATCTACTAAAGGACATCTGGGTTCTTTCCAGCTTCTGGCTATTATAAATAGGGCTGCTATGAACATTGTGGTGCACGTGTCTTTGTTGTGTGTTGGGGCTTCTCTGGTGTATATGCCAGGAAGTGGAATAACTGGGTCTTCAGGTAGTACTATGTCCAATTTTCTGAGGAATCGCCAGACTGATTTCCAGAGTGGTTGTACCAGTTTACAACCCCACCAACAGATGACAAATTATAAAACCCACTTATTAAATCCAGGTCTTTTATAATCCACCTGAAAAAAATGAAGGTATCAGTAACTAGCCAGTAAGCACACAGCTACTTAGCAACAACTTTGCATATCTGTTGCATGATTTTTGCAAAGACCCAAACCCTACATCAAATGGACTCAACACTAATAAACCTCATTGACATAGTTGTGTGTGCTTCTCTCTTTTCTGTCAGCTCTAGTCTTCTCCACATTCACTTGATCCTAAGAAAACACTACAGTGTTGTCTCCAAGCGGCAACTACAGATCTTCAGTTCACCAACTTCCAATCGACCATAAGCAGAGTTGATGGTTAATCTCCAATGTCAACTTGGCTGAATTCAGAATGATCTAGGAGACATGGCTCTGGGCATGTCTTTGTGGATGTTGTGGAGAGTTACAACTGAGGTAAGAAAAGTCCCTGACTATGAATGATACCATCCCATGACTATCACCAAATGAAAATAAAAGGGGGGAAGGGTAGGTCTTCATGCCTTCTTCATCTTTATATCTCAGTGCTTTTTTATCTGCACAGATGTGAGCAAACTGTCTCATGGTTCTACCACCTCAAGTTGTATGCTAAAGCAAATTCTTCTCCCCATAACTTTCTTTCTGTAGTTTTTTTTTATTATTATTAATGAGTTTTGGCTTGGAATTAGGACAAATTTTTCAACAATTTTTGAAATAGTTTAAAATATAAATTTGCTGTTTTGTCCTATATATTTTTTCACTTATTCACTTTACATCCTACTCACTGTCCCCTCCCCCTCTAACAACCCTACTCCATTTCCTATCACCCATCCCCTACTCCTCAGGGTGGGAGGGCAACCTTAAATATACCCCCCAACCTGGAATATCAAATATCTGTGAAGCTAGGCACCTCCTCTCCCACAGAGGTCAGACAAGGCAGCCCAGCTAGAAGAACATATCTCTGTGGGTATTTTATAAGAGAAATTGAGGACAGTGATTGAAATGCTATTTCATGATACCGTCATTACATTTGAGCTGGTATTGAATAGTATTGACTTCAGTTACAACTCTAAACCACTCACTGTGTACAAGACATCATATACTAATCAGTGTTATATCATACCATTCATTGAGAAGAAAGAATCTCTAACATACTTGAACTATATATACTGACCAATAAAAAGTGAACCAAAGTACCATTGCACTACAGAACTGGTTGTGAGTACTGAAAAAAATAACAGCAAATGTACACTGCCTTTAGCTATGCTAATCCTGTTCTAGAGCACCTCCTGTTTTGGAGAGTTCATCACTGTCCCTTTCCTCATTCTTTCCCATTAGTGTTCATTTACTGTACAAATAAATAGGTTTCACAAATATTTCTAAGTGTGTACATAATGATGGACGTGGATCTTACGCATTTCCCTTTCCTTTCATTAAAGAAAGAGATGCCAACAAACCAATGTAAGAAGCTAATGTCTCTCTTCATTTTGCATACCTAAGAAACACATAAAACTTTATTCAGGTGCCTTCATCACTCTTTTTACCATCTCATAGGAGAAAAACAGCTACTGGGTCTCATTACTTGTCTTTGTAATAAATTCTCACTTCTTGGTATCTGATATTTGTTTCCTAAGGACTGTTCCCTCTATTAAATCACATGCAGTCTGACTCCATACAGTGTGTGTATTGTGTCTACCTGGCCTTTAAAGACACTCACTTGTCTCTGTACCTAACCATCAAAGAGCTTGACACATCCCAGTGTTGAATAAATATGATTTACTACCACAGTAATGGTTTAAAGCCACCTTGTAAAAATGAGTTTTCAGAACACAAGCTGATAATGAAGTGGTTCTCAACCTCAGAAGTTCTCAGCTTTCCACAGGGGTCGTCTTAGACCATCAGAAAATGCCAATATTTACATTGTAATTCATAGAATAGCAAAATTACATTTCTGAAGTAACAACAAAAATAATTTCATGGTTGAGGGTAACTGTAACATGAGAAACTATATTAAAGGGTCACAGTATTAGGAAGGCTGAGAACCATTGCTATGAAGTCTTCACCCCAGGAAAGCTCCTATCATCAGATACCGTTTGAAAATACTATATAATATAGGCCCTCTTAAGAATGTAAAAGTGGTTGGTTGGAATATTATTGTCTCTGAAATGTGTTTCAATGGAAAGAGTTGTTTGACCCCACTAAAATGTATTTGTAGTATTCACAATACAAAGACAAATATCTAGTGAGGTAAAAGTTCCATAGAAGACGAAGAAGAAAACTTCTTTTATCTTAGTAAAGGGAAGAGTAATCTTTGCTTTACAGAAGCAATTTACAAATAATACTTATTTGAAAAGAACAGTGTTATCACCCAGCAAACTCATTTAATCAAGTTTTTACTGAAGGAGCGCTGACCCAATGCCAGGCAGAATTCCTGCCTACTAACGGTTTATAATCTCCTAGTAGAAACAAGCAGATATGTTTTGAAAAGCACTAATGTTAAAATATATTTCATGAAAATAAGTCAATATCATGAAGGGACAATGCAAACATATCTTACATGATACACTTTTCCTATGGGAATTTGCTAACTTTTTTTAAATCAAAACAGATCAAGGAGATGACAGCTCTGGCCTTCAGAATCTAACTAAGGATTTGCAGACCTCACAGGGGATCTTTTGCACCATGTATTTGGGTAACAGGAATCTACGCCAGTGACCCAGAGACATAAAACAAACAACAAAACAAGCAAAACCACCATGGAGATCCCAAGGAAAGACAATGAGAACATCAAGCAGTTGTATAATTCAGGAAGACACAGAATCCAATAAAATATATATAGAGAGAGATAGATTTGGTTTATAAGATATTTTAATATCATAGATTGTAATAATCATGATATTTCTGCATGTGTAGTTGTATGTGTACATAGAGTAAAAGAATTAACACTAGACATCTGTGAATTTTGACAAAAATATTTTAAACTGGACTGTTGTACATTTATTGTGTCCTTTGAACAGTATTTCTCTTAAGAGTGCAACCCTTGGTGGGATAAACATGTTCCCATGGAAGGCCACACACACAACCCCAGGTGAGATGACCATACTCCCATGGAAGGCCACACATACAAGAATACTTAAGACAGACTGGACTGATTGGTGTAGAACAAACAGGAAAACAAACAAGAACTGATAACACAAATCTGGCTGGGTTAAAGTAATGGTGCATCTGGGAGGAGCTAGAAGAAAGTGAATGGGCTCAAATCAAAATGTCCCAACTTCTCAAAGAATACATTTGTTTTTGTTGTTGCTGTTATTGTTGTTGTTTGGTTTGCCCTAAATGCTGACTCTGAAGCAGAGAGAAGAAAGAATCTATAATCATCAGTTAATAACTCTATAATATCTCAAAATAGAAATAACTGCAAACCTCAGGTGGGTCAAAAAAAAACTCATCTCAGGAAATGGTTGACAGCAAGGCTGAATTTTGCCCTATAAGGGACTGCTTAAGCATTTGGAATTTGGGGAGGATTTATCTTTGCCAACATCTACAAAAACAACCTGATTGCTTTGATTTCCATGGGGCTACTCAAATATGAATCTGTGCTTTGATTTTTGACTCCACCATGAATTCCTTTAATTTCCTTTTGAGTCCCTGTCACCACAGGAAGCATCCTGGGTTGGCATGTTTGTGGTGTTTGTCTGTCTTGAGCATTTGGTTTATTTCATTTCGTTTTGACTTCACTTCTCTCCATCACCATGTGGCCCCAATAAACAAATGTGACTCTTTAACTGTTTCTGACAGGTTTGGGCATGATTAAATCATCTTAGGAAAATGCCTAAAGACACCCTATAGCCTTTCTTTATACAAAAGGTACAGGGTTTCTGAGCAGAGCCAGAGAATGTTGGGAGAGCAAAGCCGAGAATGAGTGTGAGTTTTGTTGAGACAGGAAGAAAATGTTGTCCTCCAAAATGGCAGTATTTATTAAACACGTATTGTTAAATACGGACACTGGCTATTAAACAAATGGTATGAATGAAGAAAGAGGCTCCAGTGTTTGTTGCCCATGTGTGATAGTCTTTTATAATTAGATATTTTCTTTGTTTACATTTCAAATGTTATCTCCATTTCCAGTTTCCCCTTTGTAACCCCTGTATCCCATCCTCCCCATCCTCCCCTTACCCTGCTTCTATGAGGGTGTTACTCCACCCTCACACTCACCCGGTCCTGCCTCACTGCCCTACACTGGGGCATCAAGCTCTTGATCACCTTTTTATTGCATTTTTTAAACTCTCTCTTTTTCTGTGTGTGCGTCTGTCTGTCTGTCTCTCTCACTGTGTGTGTCTGTCTGTCTTTCTCTCACTCTGTGTGTGTCTATCTGTCAGCCTCTGTGTGTGTTTCTATCTGTCTGTCTGTGTGTCTGTCTTTCTGTCTCTGTTTCTGTCTGTCTCTGTCTCTGTCTCTGTCTCTGTCTCTGTCTCTGTCTCTCTCTCTCTCTCTCTCTCTCTCTCTCTCTCTCTCTGTGTGTGTGTGTGTGTGTGTGTGTGTGTGTGTGTGTGTGTGTGTGTGTTGGAAACAAGTATGGTCAGAGGACAGGAGCTGACCTCAAGACAATCATGAGCCAGCTCAGCAGATAATTCTCTTACATTAAAAGGGAATATACATTATACTTCCTTTAATACATCTGGGGCTATTTTAAGAGCATTCGCTAGAAGATATTTGGTTTTCTTATTTTAAAAATTAGGCATTTAAAAATTGAACACACAAACCTAGTTCATGAGGACAGCTAATGGACCCTAAAGAATTTGTCTATGTAAGGCAAATGGATTACATAGGAAACAGGCAGTTTGTGCCCGAGGCAAAATTTGTAATATTTTTTTCTAATTCTAACTTTCTGTCTATTTGACTATTCATATTCCTTAGTCTTTCTCTGGGTTGCTGCTCTCTTTTGAGAATGTTTTAATTAATTACTTAATTAATTTACTTTACATCCCAACTGCATCTTCCCTTCCTTTCCTACCTGTCTTCCCTCCCAGACCCAGTCTATACCCTCCCAAACCACCCCCAACCCCCACCAACCCCCTTTTGAGAATTTAATAAAAACAAATACTTCTTTTTAGGAAAATGAATATATGCACTGATTCAGTCACACACAGAATTGGCATTCAAATCCAGAGCATACCCATTCTCTGCAGCATGTTTGACCTTGAGGTAAAGGACAGAAATAAGTCTTTCCATAAAGTAAATATTTCTTTCCATAAACAAGACCAGCACCAATGCAGGAGTGCTCACAGCCTAGTGGTGTGTGCTAAAGCTCTGCCAGTTCTGTTCCTTGATTTGTCGAGAATTTCTCACAGGCTCCTTTGTAAAGTGGGATGTAAACTCCCTCCTGGACACTGTGGAATTGGAGCTGGGGAGGCAAACATTGTCCCACACAGTTTGCATAGTTTCGTACTGATGTATGACTATTTGGATGCCACAGAATCTCTCTATCAGTTTCTCATTTTGTAGGTTGTGACCTTTTGGGGGGTTGAATGACCTTTCCAGGGGTCACCTAAGATTATTGGAGAACACAGATATTTACATTACAGTTCATAACAGTGGCAAAATTACAATTAAAGAGCAACAACATTCAATTTATGATTGGGCGTTATCACAACATGAGGAGCTGTATTAAAGAGTCATAGAATTAGGAAGGTTAAGAACCACTGTTCTAGATTCTTAAAGCCACCAGGGAAGGTAGAGTCTGAAATTCCACTTATATCCAATACCCTTTTGGTTGTTCCTGGTCATCTCTATCTGTGTGATTTTAAGTTCTTGGTACCACTTCAAAGGAAGATACACACATATGCACACCACCACCACTACCAACAACAACAACAACAACAAAACACATGGTATACAATTATTTTTAAGAACAAAGACAGTGGAAGCAATGCAGTTCAGTGTGTCTCTGGTACATCCCCTGATTCTAGGATATAGGCTTATGCAGCCATACCAGTGTTTGGAGGGGATTTAAATTTATGTCCTCATGCTTACATAGCACGTACTCTTACTTGCTGAAATGCCTCTCCTGCACATGCATTGCATTTTGATAGGTTGAAGATGACATTGATGATCAATTACCTATGAATTTATAATTTTTGAATAATCCTGTGAGATTAAAATGGTATAATCATGAAGTGCTGTGAATAAACACACACATAAATAAAAATCCAACAACTTTACAAATTCTAGAGAAGCCAACAGTGGTATGTATTCCTTATAGGTTGTTGTCACATCTTGCTCACAATATGAGGTATCAAATGACAAAATTTTTATTTGAACATCTTCATTCAAAGGAAGCAATTGTTTGTAGAGTTACTCCTACCAGGCAAGATCAATGCATAATAACTCAATATATTAGCTTTAAATCTTGCTTTTAATGAAGAAAACCCTTTCCCAGAAGCAACATCTTTCTTTCTTCCAGATGGTGTGCTTCAGACCTATCTTTGTACTTAAGTCATTCCATTTGCCTGGTCTTCATTAAACCAGGACCTGGAGAAATAGTCAATATGTCAGTAAGAACTATGAACAGTGTTTACAAGCACTAGATTGTCTTCATTTTAGATTAGGAAACTCTCCAACATAAAGCTTAATAGTTAAAAGCCATAAGACTTATTTGAGTCACATAAAGAAATATGTTTTTCATATACCTCTATTCTTTTAACAGTCAAGTCCATGACAACTTAGTGGGCTTTTCTATGCAGCCTTCCCCATGTTTATGTTTGCTTATCCCACTGTTGGCTACTATAGAAGTGAGCTTTCCTGTGCAACCTGACCTTAAAAACAAAATGCTTCTTTTTCTTAGAATCTTTAAAATGTCAAAACTTTGAGCCAGAGAGGTGGCTTAGCAGTGAACAATGTTTGCTGTTCTTCCAGGGGACCTAGATTCAGCTTCTAGGACCTACATCAGCTCACAACACCCTGGAACTTCAGCTCCAAGGCATCTGATGATCACATTGAACACTGGCACTCATGTGCATGAACACATCATGATAGATGGATGGATGGATGGATGGATGGATGGATGGATGGATGGATGGTTGGATGGATGGATAGAGAAATATGCATGATAGATAGATAGATAGATAGATAGATAGATAGATAGATAGATGATTAAAGATAGGTAGATAGATAGATAGATAGATAGATAGATAGATAGATAGATGATAGATAGATAATAAAAGATAGGTAGATAGATATATAGATAGATAGATAGATACATAGATAGATAGATAGATAGATAGATAGATAGATAGATAGATAGATACATAGATACATAGATACATAGATAGCTAGATACATAGATAGATAGAGGCAGGTAGATAGATGGGTGGAAAGACAGAGAGACAGGACAGATACATCTTTAAAATGTCAAAATCCACATATTCTAATACCTTTCCTTCCATTTTGGTACTAAGAGAAGTATTCTCTAGAGCACTCATGAGAAAGTGGCTAGTTAGTTCAGTAGCTACAACAAATCAATCCTTAAAATATAAATGTCAGTAAGAAAAAACTCATTACACAGATCTTTAGCTAGTACTATGTTAGGTTTTCTTTTTTTGGTTTGGTTGGGTTTGGTTTGGTTTGGTTTGATTTGGTTTGGTTTGGTTTGGTTTGGTTTGGTTTGGTTTGGTTTGTTTTCATGCATGAAGATCAGTAACAAAGCTTGAAATCATTTAGGTCTAAAAAATAAAGTTTTTGAATTAAAAAAAAAGTATGTATTCTGCCAGTGCAAATTAAAACAAGCCCACAGGACTCCAGAAGACACAGTTGTGGTGGAAGAAAAACCTGTGCAGACATCCCTGGGTAAAGATCACACAAGCCACCCCTACTATGGTACATTAGCCCTAAAATAGGCAACAGGTGGATTTCCTGTGTCAACAAGGACTAAGGTAAGTTCCAAAAGCCCAGTATAATAGCATAAGCTTCCAAGAATGTCGGCTAGCATGGTAGAGTCTTTATAAACTCCCTTCATTCTAAAAAGAGCACCATAAATATTAAGAAAGATAGAGATACAGTGACAGAAACAGAGAGAAAGGAAGAGAGAGAAAGACAGAGACAGAGAGGCAGGCAGGAAGAGAGAGAGAGAAAGAGCTAAAATCCCATTAAGACAAAGAAAGAAAAAGAGGTTATGAAATGTAAAAACAGAATGTAATTTTCCAGCACATCTTCTGGAAGAAAGAAAGAAAAATACTCTAATAGATCCTAGCTAAAATCAGGATTGCAGGGAGAAAGTTGAAAAGAATGAAAAGCCAAAGTCATCAACCTGCCCTGGTGAATGGCATTCTCTAACCTCCTCTGAAACCAAAGGTATCCTGGGGACAAATAGAAATGAAAGCAACTGGGGGCAACTTCAGGGACACATGAGTTATCACTGATAAACCTGAACAAAAGAAGCAGGTGCTCAGCAGAGACAGGCCACCCCTGCCCTCGCTGGAATCACTGAGCTCTATCATTTCTTAAGCAAAGAAAAATCTGTGTCTCCTGTGCTCTCGAGTTTCATGAGATAAACATTCACATAGATTCAATTATAATGGTCAATATGCTTCAGCCAATTTGTTTGACTACCCTTTCGGTCTTTTTCCCACTCCAGTATCACAATAGTGTTGGGTGGGCCTGGTTCTCATCAGACTACAGAGCAATTTCTACAATATTAGCAGAAAGAATGAATAATGATTCCAGTTTTAGAGCAGTTGCTTTGTGTCAGAAACTGTTCCAAGTCTTTCAATTGTACCAAATCATTTCCACTTCACAAGCTCCCGTGGAAGTATGTCCTCACCTAGTCCATCATGCCAGGCAACACCAAATCACAGGAAGTAAATCACAGGTCACAAGTGACAGATACACATCAGGACCCAGGCAAGCTATAGAATCTAAGGGTTCAACACAGCATCTCATCGGTCAGTTTTACACAATTTGGCACACACATTCTTTTAAAACTTACTTATGATTTCATGACTTCATAAAGTGAACTACACGCTGTCCTTAATTTGTATGTTTATTCTATTGCTAGACAGGCACTTTGAAAGAGACTATTGTTCTTGGGAGATGGTTGAGGAACTAATGTTCTTATAACACAACCATGAGAACCCAAGGCCAATCTTTAGAGCTGGTGTAGAAAAGTCCAGTATGGTGTGACATTCTTATAATCCCAGAAGAGGGAGGGAGATCATTGGGGCTCACCAGTCAACCAAACTAATCAAATCTTCAAGTTCTAGACTAATGAAAATCTCATCTCAAAAAAATAATGGACAGTGTTCTGGGGAGTGAAATCCACGGCTGAATTCTGGGCTCCGTATACATGTGTGTAAATACATAAGTATATATTCACACACTCATACATACTTGAGCACACATATTAAAATAACACTATGACCAAAAAAAAAAAAAAAAATCAGATTGAAAATTGTCTCAAAGGCTTTATCAAACTCTTTACCAAAGAAGATGCACATGGAAAAGAAGGCTCCATGGATCATAAACATTCCAGGAATGTGCCTGAAAACTGTGTGAGGTTTGAAATGCTTATTGGATGATGAAACCCACAGCTCTGAAAACAGCAAATGCCTGTAAGGCTGTAGAGTGACGTGAACATGCAGTCAGATCTTTGTCATCCATGAGAATGTAGGGCAATGTTGCCACTCTGGAAGACAGCTTGGAACATCCTTATAAATAGACTTGATTTATAACCAGAAGCCGAGTTCCTTGAGACCCAGCCATGTCTGCACGACTCATGTCCACACAAAAACTTGCACATGAATTCTGATGGCAGCTTTATTCAAATCTGCCCAAACTTGAGAGAAACCAAAGCCCTTCAATAGACAGTAAGCTTATATTCAGGAAGTGAAATGTTAGGCAGCGCTAAAACTGGAAGAGCTGACGCATCATTGGAAGACACAAAAGAAATTTAGATGCATATTTCTAAGGGACAGAAGTCAATCTGAAAGGTTTGCATGATTTTTTTTCAAGTGTAGAAAATTCTGGAAAATGAAACTACAAAAAACAGGGGAAACATTAGGGTTTCCTGCAAAGAGCTAGCAAGGTGGAGTGGTCATAGTAAAGAGGTGAATTATAAGAAATGAGGCCAGGAGAAGAAAATAAAACTGTTGATATAGTAATAATGGCTATGCAGCACAATTTTCCAAACTCATAGCATATGGCACTGAGAGCAACGTTCATAAATGACAGGCTCTGCAGTGATAGGGATATGATAGTGTAAGTTCATTGATTATAATGAAAAATATATCAGAATGTGCAATTGGTGACAGTGACATGACTCAGCAAGTAGGGAAACTTGCCATTGAGTAATGACCTAAGTCCCATCCCTAGCCAACAGGGTAGAGAGAACTGACTTGGGCAAACTGTCTTCTAATTTCAGGTTTACCCAGTGTTATATGCATGTAACATGCATACATGTGAATGCACACACACACACACACACACACACACACACAAACGCACAAATAAGTATACAAGTATTAACTAAACATGTTCTCAAAATTCTGTAGTGCGGGAGAAGCATGAGACCACAGTCCCCTTGGTCATTTGACTTACCACAGAAAACTGTCAAATTCTCTGACACCATAAAGACCATGACCCTGGCAAAGGCCTTTTCACTATATCCCAGGTAAGAATATGTAACCAGTGCCTGATCACAGTTACAGTGCTTCACCAACCTGTCACCAAAGCAACTGTAAGAACCAGCATGAGGGATTCTCGTATGTGTTCCCAGATACCATTCTGGAATATGAGCAAGTTCTAAGTGGCTAGAACCCATCCTTCTGCTTGATTGTCTCCATTTTTGTTTGAGCTCCTGATACCTGTGCTTACATTGTAGGTTGACAGGGATACAGAGGTAGTTGTGATGGGGATGTTGATATTGACAGTTGGAGAGATTCTACAAAGTGAGTGGGTGAGTGTTCTGTATGCCTTCCTCTCAAGATAGCCAAGAATCAAGAACTTCTCAACTTATTATCAGTCTTCTTTTACAATCTCAGTCTCTCTGTATCTCTCTGTCTCTGACTCACTCTGTCTCTCTCTTCCCTCTCTTGCTCCCATTCTCTCTATTTTGTCTCTGTCTGTGCATGCATCTCTCTGTCTGTCTCTGTCTCTCTCCCTCCTTCCTGCCCTCTCTCCCTCTTACTCTCTCTCTCGTCTCTGTGCATGCATGTGTCTGTCTGTCTGTTTCTCCCTCCCTTTCTTACTCTCACTCTCTCTGTCTGTGCATACATGTATCTATCTGTCTCTCTATCTCTGTATCTGTCTCTCTGCATGTTTGTGTGTGTCCGTGTGTGCACATGCACACATGTATTTCTGCCTACCTGTCAGTGCATATGAGTGTGTATGAAGATGTCTGCGGGCTCTTGACCTCAGTCTTTGTCTTCCACTATGTTCTAGGCAGGGTCTCCCGTTCTCTGTTGTAATCACCAGTTTGTTTTAGAAGCTTTAAGGGACTCTTAGTTCTTTGTCTTCCTTCTCACCATAAAAGGCTTAGGATTACAGACCTGTGCTGGCCACACTCAGCTTTTCAAAGCTCCTGGTGACCTTAACTCAGATTTGAGCCCTTTTTATGCTGGTACTTTACCTGCCAGTCTATCTATCACTCCAACCCAGTCTTTGTATCAATATCAACCAATCCTCCTCTCAATATGACACGCAAACCCAGATCCTTTGTAAGAGCAGCATATACTTATTCTTAACAGCTGAGCTACCTTTCCAGCCCCTGGTTTTGATTTTTTGAAGATATAAATAAAATAAAAATAAAATAAAAATTTCCATTTTTTAAGAATTTCATATATGCATATAATAAATTTTGATTGAAACTACTCCAATATCCTCACCTTTAACTAATTCCTTATCACCACCAATATTCAAATTTCTTATGTCTACTTTTCCACTACCAATTTTGGAAGAAAAAATTCATGTTGGTCTAGAAAAAAAATCCATGGCCATTTTCGTGTATGACAGGGCATATAATGACCTAGGATAAGTGCTTTGTTCAAAGCAAAGTGTAAAAGAAGGCTACCAAGGGGCAACTCTACTGGCCTTCCCATTCAAGACTCATTTTCACTTTAGCCAAATAAATTTTTAAAGAAAAGACAGGAATAAGCAGAATATATATATATATATATTTGAAGCAAGTTAAAAGACATAAGGAGTAAATTGAGCAAACAGCTTCAGGGGACATGTATTTATTCATGACTATTAGTGTTCTGAACCATAAATCTACTTAATTAGATTTAATTACAACACTGCTCAAAACAAAACAGTGATGATAAAAATCTGAGCTGGGCATTTTCTATATAGCTGAAGGGATTATCTCTTTATGCAAATAACTGGCATGTTCTCCCTCAAAAGAACTCACTGCAAGACTAGTGACAGAAAGAAGAGTCTGGATTTTCCAGCTTTCAAAAATATTAACCATCCCGTCCCCTCCCAACCCCCCCCCCCCTCCGCGTGCAAGAGACCTTGGACTCATTCAACATAGTAGTGTAATAGTACTTCATTCAGAGAAAGAAGTCAGGAGCTGGGGCTATTGTTTTTTAAAACAGTCAGCAGTGTTCATTACTGCCTTTTATAGTAATCTTATACCTATCTTCCTCTTTCATTATATATGTTGGCAGGTCTTCCAAATAAATAATAGCAATTTCATTAATTTATTGATAATTTTCTGTGGGGCGCCGCCCTACATGCCATTGCAAGATGGCGCTGGTTTCCCTTAAGGAACAACGGTAAATAACCAGAGCATGCCCGCCTAAAGCCTAGCCACGCCCCTAGACCCGGGTGCTCGCTTCTGACATCACATCGCATGATTTGGCCCTAGCCCATCAGGAGGCGCCACGTCCGAGGCGAGACAAAACCCCTATATAAGGGGAGGGTTTGGTGCACTCAGGGTCTCCGCTTTGTATAGCTTTGGCTCTCCCTCTCAAGAGTTATTAAAGCTTGCTACAGAAGGATCCTGTGTGTGCCGCGACGTTCTTGCGGGCGAGACGACTTGCGCGGGACAATTTTCATGTATTTTGATCATGTTCTCCGCACTGATCATAAAACCTCCTTAAAATATCACCTAAGCCTACTCTCCCTAGTCTTTACTTTACTTCCTCCTTTAAAAAAAATTAACCCACCAAGTCAACACTATATAGACATGAAGGGGGTGTGGTCCATCAACTACACCATGCTTGACCTATCAGAGGCTACATCCATAAGGAAAACCTGATATTACTCTCCCAGAAGCCATGAACTCCTAGTAGTCCAGGTATGGGTGGGGTTCTCAAGGTACTCCTCCCTCCAATGCTATCATGTTTGCTGGCTTGATCACTTGATCATGTGTGGCTTTTATTCTGTCTTAGTCAAGAGTTCTCTGTGCTCTTGCAGAGGACCCAAGCTTGGTTCTCAACACCTATTGTAAGTGGTTCACCGCTGTCTTTGATTCCTACATCATGGGATCTGATGTTTGTCTGTGTTCTCCACTGGCACCTTCATACTTGGGAACACACACACACACACACACACCACAGAGAAAGAGACAGAGACAGAGATAATGAAAGAGACAGAAACAGACACATAAAATGAATTATTATAGGTCTCTTTTCTCTGGAAACATAAGTTCACTGAAAACAAATACTTTCTTTGGTTAGGCATTGTACTTGTGCTGTCTACAGTGAGATGTCTATAGAAAACCTGGTAAGTAGAGGAGCAGGTCAGCAGGAAGAAACCATTTAAGACCTTGATAGTGAGAGCTTTTCATCATTTCTAAACCTGAACACAAAATCTCACTTTCCACAGTGTTTTCTGAAATTACAATTTAATCCTGATTATTTCAAGATGCATTCCGTGAATTGATGATAGTTTTGTATAATTTCTTTATTCTGCCATAGCCAATTGACCATGATACATGAAAGAGAAGAGCTTAGGGAATGGAGACATTAACTATACATGTGATGTCAGCTTCAGATACACAAAGCCAATATAAGACATTCAAAATCTTCAGCCACCATTTCATGTAAATATAAGCAAGAGATCTGGTCTATGTCTGATAATTGGGTGTGATATTTGCAAATACCTATAATATTACCTCTATGAAAGTCTCAAAATGATTAATCTTGGCTAGTTCATAAAACTAATTTTGTCAAATTTGTGAATTTTTTTTGTCTTCTGCACTGCATAGCATACACACCTCTGCATTCTCCATGAAGCTGTACTTGCCCTGGCAAACCTGCCATCCATACAGAGTATAGGCTGATCCCATGTGCATTTAAAGGAGAGTTCAGATTGAGGGATTGCTGCAACAGAGGAACTCTGCAAGATCAGCTTACCAGAAAACAATACACCTCCATAGGCCAGGACAATAGCCCAGAGTTTGTCAAATAATTGTATACCATAGTATACAAAGAAACTACAGAAATGGCCAAGAGGCAAGCAAGGGTATACCTGCTGGGCATCTAGGTTCATCTGGGTCAAAGGCATGAGACATTTAGTGTGCTTCCATGCAGAATGGGTGAAAGGTCATCTGGTACATTTGAGTTGAGCCTTATATTTTTTCTCACAGTTCTTTGCATCCAGATTCCAGGTAAGCTGAGTCAAAGCAAGTGGTTCTAAGAAATAATACCTAGGTCACATTAATATTTCTTTGACTTTTCCTCTCCCCTACCACCAAAAGTGGGTGTTCAACAGCCTGAAATGTGCCAGGTACAGAGGAAAAGGCCTATACTGTTGGCTACTCTAATATCAAAGGCAGAAAGAATGTTGGATTCCTGGAGATCTAAGCTATTCTTTAGTATCCAATTGGATACCAACACTAAAGTCAGCATCAATATAGTTTTCTGGAAATAGGAGAACTACAAGGTTACATAATGAGGGATAAAATGAGCAGGTAGGAAACACAGCAGGTCAAGACAGCCAATGAAAAGGGTTAAACCAGTGTAGATTTTTATATGCTGTTAAGAGTATTTGTGAGATATGAGAACAAATAAAATTTAAAAAATAAAAAGCTTATCTCTCTTCTTAAAAAGTTTTCCTCAACAAATTTATCATTGTATTTTAATTTGTTGTAGGTTACTACATGTTTCACAACACAGCAGTGAGTTTCTTATGGTCTTATGAATCATCCACATGAAATTCAAATGTTGTATGACATGGGTCCTTCCTTTAGATTCTCTGAGCAGGGGGAAAAAATAAACAGCCTAACTCCTACAGGTCCTGGGCTCTGAGTCCAAAAATTTTTATGCTATAAAGTTAGAAAAAAAAAAGCTTCAGCAGGACCTGCGACTGCCCACAGGTCGATGGGAGCTCAGGAGAGTTACAGGAGCACTCTCCATTCTAAGTAGAACAGTGAGTCAACTTTTTCTACCTACTGTCTACACCAAGAGAGACCTACCAGAACTCTCACTGTGCAGGTGGCCATACTGCCTGGGAGCTCACACTTCTGACCTAAGGCCAGTACCAACCCAGTTTAATCAGGACTGGCCTCTACCATCAGAACTTATAGCTTTCCCAGAGAGATGAACACCCAGAAATAACCTCCCTCTGGAAACCATAGGCCCACAGACCCACAAGAGAGACAAGCACCAGTAAGAGACAACAGATCACCTAGCATCACCTATAACAAGATGGCAAGCACAATTTTCTAAGAAACGGAAACCAAGACAACCTGTCAACATCAGGAGCCAGTTTTCTCACCACTGGACATAGTAAATATCCCAACTCACCAGAAAAACAAGATTTAGATTAAAAATCATACTTCATGATGATGATGGAGATTGTTGAGAAGCACATAAATAACACAATTAAAGAAGTATAAGAAAGCCAGGAGAACACACACACAAAATAGAAGCCCTTAAAGAGGAAAAGCACACACACATACACACACACGCACACACACACACACACACACACAAAATAACTTAAAGAGCTACAGCAAAGCACAAACAACCAGGTAAAAAAATTGAAAACAGAAATAGAAACAATAAAGAAATCACAAAAGGAGATATCTCTAAAGTTGGAAAACCTAGGAAAGACATCGAGAGTCAAAGATGCTAGCATCACCAACAGAACATAAGAGATGGAGGAGAGAATCTCAAGGGCAGAAGATACCATAGAAATCATTGACACAACAGTCAGAGAAAATGCAAAACTCAAAATTATTCTAACCCAAAATATCCAGGAAATCCAGGACACAATGAGAAGACCAAACTTAAAGATAATAGGTATAGAAGAGAGCAAGACTCCCAACTCAAAGTCCCAGTAAATATCTTCAACAAAATTATAGAAGAAAACTTTCCTAACCTAAAAGAGAGAGAGAGAGAGAGAGAGAGAGAGAGAGAGAGAGAGAGAGAGAGAGAGATGACCACAAACACACAAGAAGCCCACAGACCCTCAAATAGATTGGGCCAGAAAAGAAATTCTTCCTGACACAAAATAGTCAAAACAAAAAATGCTCAAAATGAATGAAGAATACTAAAAACAGTCAGAGGAAATAAAACAAGTAACATATAAAGGTAGACCAATAAAAATTACACCAGACTTTTCAATAGAGGACTACAAAAGCTATAAGATCCTGGACTGACATTATACAGTCCCTAGGGGAAAATAAGCTCCAGCCCAAGTTACTATATCCAGCAAAATTCTCAATCACCACATATGGAGAAACCAAGATATTCCAGGACAATACAAATTTACACAATATCCGTACACAAGTTTAGTCCTACAAAGAATTTAAAAAATGTCAAATTCTACCACAAAAAGGGAAACATCACCATATGAAAATCAAGAAATTAATCCTCTTGCAACAAACACCAAAGAAGAAAAGCACACAAACATAACTCTACCTGTAACAACAAAAATAGCAAGAAATAACAATCACTACTCCTTAATATCCCTTAACATCAATGGACTCAATTCCCCAATAAAAAGACATAGACTATCAGACTAGATATGTAAACAGGATCTAGCATTTGCTGCATACAAGAAACTCATCTCAGCAACAAAAACAGGCACTACCTCAGAGGTAAAGGTTGGGAAAAAACTTTCCCAGCAAATGGTCATAAGAAACAAGCTGGAATAGTCATTCTAATATTGAATAAAATAGATTTTCAACAAAAAGTCATCAAAAAATAAAGGACACTTTTTATTCATTAAAGGAAAAATATCTATCAAGATGAACTCTCAATCCTAAATGCCTATGCTCCAAATACAAGAGGACCTACATTTGTACTCTACTAAACTCTACTTAAGATCAGAGCATAAATTACGCTACACACAATAATAGTGAGAGACTTCAATCTTTGAAATCCCGCTTTTATCAATGGAGAGATCATGGATGCAGACACTGAACACAGACACAGTGAAACTAACAAAAGTTATGAGCCAACAAATGGATTTAACAGACATCTATAGAATATTTCACTATAAAACAAAAGAATATACCTTCTTCTCACCACATCATGGCACCTTCTCCAAAATTGACCATATAGTCAGTCACAAAACAGATCTCCACAGATATAAGAAGATCAAAATAATCCCATGCATCCTATCAGATCACCATGGACTAAAGCTGGTATTTAATAATAATAACAAAAACAAAAACTTGCATACACATGGAAGTTAAACAATGCTCTACTCAATGATAGCTTGATCAAGGAAGAAATAAAGAAAGACATCAAAGACTTTTTAGAATTTAATGAAAATTAAGGCACAACATAGCCCCTCTTATGGGATAATAAAAGCAGTGCTAAGAGGAAATCTCATAGTGCTCAGCACCTCCAAAAAGAAACCGGAGAGAGCGTACACTAACAACTTGACAGCACAAGTAGAAGCTCTAGAATAAAAAGAAGCAGATACTCCCAAGAAAAGTAAACAGCAGGAAATAATCAAACTCAGAGCTGAAATCAAACAAATAGAAACAAATAGGACTATACAAAGAATCAACCAAACCAGGAGCTGGTTCTTTGAGAAAATCAACAAGATTGATAAACCCCTAGCCAGACTAACTAGAGGGCACAGAAAGAGTATCTAAATGAGCAAAATCAGAAATGAAAGAAGAGACATAACAACAGAAACTGAGGAAATCCAACAAATCATCAAATCCTACTACAAAAGTCTATATTCAACAAAACTAGAAAATCTAGAGAAAATGGACAATTTTCTAGACAGATACTAGGTACCAAAGTTAAATCAGGATCAGTTAAACCATCTAAACAGCCCCATTGCCCCTAAAGAAATGGAAGCAATTATCAAAAACTGCCCAACCAAAAAAAGCCAAGGACCTGATGGGCTTAGTGCAGAATTCTATCAGACCTTCAAGAAAGAACTAATACCTACACTGTTCAAATTATTTCACAAAATAGAAACAGAGGGAATACTACCCAACTCATTCTTCAAAGCCTAAGTTACACTCATTCCTAAACCACACAAAGACCCTACAAAGAAACAGAACTTTATACCAATAACCTTTCTGAACACTGATGCAAAAATACTCAATAAAATTCTTGCAAACCAAATCCAAGAATGCATCAAAACATTCATTCACCATGATCAAGTAGGCTTCATCCTAGGGATGCAAGAATGGTTTAGTATATGGAAATCCATCAATGTCATCTACTATATTAAAAAAAAAACTCAAAGGTAAAAAAATCACATGATTATCTCTCTAGATGCTTAGAAAGCATCTGAAAAAAATTCAAGACCATTTCATGTTAAAAGTCTTGAAATGGTCAGGTACTCAAGGTTCATACTTAAACAGCAAACCAGTAGCCAACATCAAAGTAAATGGTGAGAAACCTGAAGCAATCCCACTAAAATCAGGGACTAGACAAGGCTGTCTACTTTCTCCCTATTTAGTACAGTACTGGACATACTAGCCAGAGCAATGTGAAAAGAAAAAGGTCAAAGGAATACAAATTAGAAAGGAAGATGCTAAAATATCACTATTTGCAGATGATATGATCATATACTTAAGTGACCCCAAAAATTCAACCAGGGATCTTTTACAGCTGATAAACACCTTAAGCAAAGTGGTTGGATATAAAATTGACTCAAACAAATCAATAGCCTTCCTCTACTCAAAGGACAAACAAGCAGAGAAAGAAACTAGAGAATCAACACCCTTCACCACAGTTACAAAGAACATAAACTACTTTGGTGTGAGCCTAACCAAGCAAGTGAAGGATCTGTACAACAAGAACTTTAATTCTCTAAAGAAGAAAATTGAAGAAGACCTAAGAAGATTAAAAAAAAATCTCCCATGCTCATGGATTGGAAAAATCAACATTGTAAAAATGACCATCTTGCCTAAGTCAATCTACAAATCCAATGCAATCCCCATGATTCCAACTCAATTCTTCATAGAGTTAGAAAGAGAAATTTGCAAATGCATTTGGAATAATTTAAAAAATGCAGGATATAAAAAAGCATTCTCAACAATAAAATAACATCTGAAAGAATCACCATTCCTGACATCAAGCTATATACAGATCATTTTTGAAACAAACTGCCTTATATTTTTACAGAGACAGGCAGGTAGACCAATGAAATAGAATCAAAGACCAAGAAATGAACACACACCTATAGTCACTTGAACTTTTACAAAGGAGCTGGAAACATTCAATAGAAAAAAGACAAACTCTTCAAAAAATGGTGCTGGTTCAACTGTCAGACAGCATGCAGAAGAATGCAAATCGATCTTTGTTTATCTCCTTGTACAAAACTCAAGTCCGAGTGGATCAAAGACCTCCACATAAAACCAGGTACACTGAAACTAATAGAATAGAAAGTGGGGAAGAGCTTAGAACACATAGGCACAGGGGAAATTTTTCTGAACAGAAAACCAATTGCTTATTCTCTAAGATCAAGAATTGACAAGTGGGACCTTATGAAATTGCAAAGCTTCTGTAAGGCCAAGGACATTGTCAAAGGACAAATAGCAACTAACAAATTGGGAAAAGATCTTTATCAATCCTATATCTGATAGAGGGCTAATATCCAATTTATACAAAAAGCTCAAGATGTTAGACTCTAGAGAATCAAATAATACTATTAAAAATTGGTACAATGCTACAAAGAAACTTCTCAACTGAGGAATATCAAATGGCTGAGAAGCACTTAAAGAAATGTTCAACATTCCTAAAATGCAAATCAAAACAACTCTAAGATTCCACCTCACAGCAGTTAGAATGGCTAAGATAAAAAACTCAGGTGACGGCAGATGCTGGCAAGTATATAGAGAAAGAAGAACACCCCTCCACTTTTGGTAGAATTGTAAACTCACACAACTACTCTGGAAATCAGTCTGGCAGTTCCTCAGATAACTGGACATAGTACTACCTTAGGACCAAGCTATATGTAGCTCCAACATCTAACAAAGACACATGTCCAACAATGTTCATAGCAGTCTTATTTAAAATAGCCAGAAGTTGGAAAGACCCCAGATGTCCTTCAACAGAGGAATGGATACATAAAGTATGGTACATATACTCAGTGGAGTACTACTCAACTATTACAAACAATGAGTTCATGAAATTCCTAGGCAAATGGATGGAACTTGAAGCTAACATCCTGAATGAGGTAATACAAAAGAGCGTTCATGATATATATATACACATATGAGTGGATACTAGCCCCCCTCCCCCATAAAAAAGCTCAGAATATGCAAGAAACCATTCACAGAACTATGAAGCTCAAATAAAGGAATACCAGAATGTGCATTCCTCAGTCCTTCTTGGAAGTGAGAATAAAGCAAGGGAAGAAATACAAGGTCAAATAGAGGAGTAGGGATTGAAAAAAAAGATCTACAGAGACTGCCTCATCTGGAGAACCTCCCCACGGGCAGCCACCAAACCTAAGCACTATTGCTGATGCCAAAAAGTGTTTACTGGCAGGAGTCAGATATGGAAGTCTTCTCAGAGACTCTCCCAGAGTCATACAGATACAGTTGAGGATGCTTGCAGCTAATCATCAGACTGAACATGGGGACCCCTATGAAAGAGCTAGAGAAAGGACTGAAAGTGCTGAAAGGTTTGCAGCCTCATGGGAAGAACATCATCATCAACCAGCCAAGGTCCTGAGGTGGAGAGGGTGTTTGGGAGAGGGAGCATCTTCATGGAAGCAAGTTGAGGGGGAGGAAGGAGGAGAGTAGGGGGAGGGTATAACATTTGAAATGTAAATACAGAAAATATCCAATAAAATTGAAAACAAAAATAAAGTTAGTAAAAAATACTCTTTCATTACATAAAAAAATTAATACTCTTAATTCCAAGACATGGTTAGGATAAAATATGTGTGGCACATATCAAATCTTTCCAAGTAGAGAAATAATTTGTTTACCATCTTCGTCTTGGTTTTAGTTGTTTAGTTTTTTTTTTTTTTTCATCTTGACACTTGTGCATTTTTAAATGATTTATATATTTCACTTTCTTTCATGTCCATCAGTGTTTTCCCTGAATGTAGGTTGTGCAAAAGTATCGGATCCCTTGGAACTGGAGTTAGAGAGTTTTAAGCAGCCATGCAGATTCTGTCCATTGAACCTTGGGTCCTTTGGAAGAGTATTCCTCTGCTCTTAACTAATGAGCACACTCCCTGGCCCAATATATGCATGTTTTATACCAAACTGCAAGTGTACTGAAATGTAAACATGACATCACTAATACCTTGGGATATATCAAGCTGTGTTTAGTCATCTTATCATCCTCTTGTGAGATTAAAAGCTCTTCTCAGTTCAGTTCAAGGGTTAGCTTTGTCAGCGTGGCACAACCCAGAGTCACTTGGGAAGAGATTCTTAATGAAAGATTGTCTATATTGAATCATATGAATCAAATATAGACATATAGTCATGTCTATGGAAAGTTTATTTATTAAGTTAATTGGTTTGAAAAGGCAAGCCTACCATGAGTAGTACCATTCCCTAGGCATATGTTCCTGAACTTTATAAGAGTGGTAGAATCAAGCTGCACACAGAAGCAAGAAAGCTAGATACAGGAGGCCTTCCTGAATCCATTTCTCTCTATCATTGACGGCAAATGTGATGTTACTTGCTATTTCAAATTCTTGTCTAGACTTTCTCACAATGATGGATTACAACTTGAAATTGAAAGTTAACTAAACTTCTCTGCTGAGTTGATTTCTGTCTGAGTCATTTGTCTCAGAAATGGAAATAAAAACAAAACATATAGATAGTTGTGAAGATGCCACTACACTTTGATAAATTGGTAGAGAGCCTCTGAACCCCCTCATTTCAACATACACCACTTAATCATTTCTATTCTCTGTGCACCACAGTGACTTAGAGAACCCCTCCTTGAGGATATGCTTTGCTTATGTCTCCCTGATACTCCAAATTCTCCGATGTTGATCATCAAGTGGACAGGAGCAGGAGTGAGTCTGCACAGCATCTTACATTTGTTTCTAAACTTTTTATTCCTACTAGGCCTGAAGTCTCCTTCATCTTTCAAGGATAAAGAGTGTAGGGAACTGGTAGGCCTAATTACAGTCCTCTGACCTTTTTTCCCTATGTTTCAATTTGGCCTTTTAAACCTTAAACACAAGACATTGGGCATGTATTTATTCTATTTTCACAGTGCCTGGCAGTTGATAAGATTTTTGAATGTATAATCATAAAGGAAGAACAAATAGGTAAAGCAAAGCTGGTAGACCACATTATTGAGGGAAAAGTCTAAAAAATCTCTAAAATCCCTTAGGTGAATATCAGTAATATTTGTGAAGCAAATATTATTTGAGGTGATTTCTTCTTCACAACACTCTCAAGAAGACGACTTTTCATTCCTGCCAAAGCTCAGTATTTTTTCACTGTACACAAATGAGAAAAAGTTAGTAGGTTTCCCACATTGGGAGTTTAAAAAGAAAAAGGCTCATCTTCGTAGAAGCAAGGACATCAAGGAGCCATTTGAAAAACCTGAGATTCGGATGGGAAAAAAAAATCAGCTGAAGTCCTTCTTTCAGAAGCAGATCAATAGGATAAAGAGATCTCCTAGCCTCTGGATTAATAATACAATGAAAAACCTGCAAGCCAATAAAAAATCAATGCATGTTCAGCCCTGTGTAGAAAAACCCAATATATTCAGAGAAGTTGTTATTTACCACCTACAAAACAATGTACTGCAAACTGCATATCAATAGCGGTGTGCTGTGCAGAGAAACAACACTGGGGACTCAAGCCCTTCTCCAGTACTCGCTCAATCTTAAAACTAGGCTTCAGATATTTTTGACACATGGAAGGATACTGACAGAGGTTCACAGTGGCCAAACAATTCAGAAGACTCATAGCACTTAGCAAAGTCACACAGCCACTTCTTTACCTCTAACTTTCCTGGGTTCGTCAACACAATGCATTTTCTGCCTTTCCCAAAAAAAAAAAAAAAAAAAAAAAAAAAATCCATTCATATTATATAGCCGAATGTGTACACGTGTGTATGAGCATGCCCACAAGGAGAAAGATTCTTCAACAATTATAAGGAAATCTTCTTATTCATGACAATACTAAACAGAGACAAGAGTCATCACATTTAGTAAAACAAAACATGCACAGAAAGATACATACTTTATGTCTACACTTGTAGATGGCAAGATACTGCTCACAAACACTGATGGAAAGAAATAACCACCTTGACAGTGCTATTGAAGCATGGCCAAGTGGGAATTTTGTTAAGATGAAAACAGGCAGATGTAAGTTTAAATATCAATAGAGGTCCTAGCTTAGCTCTAGATAGACCGAAGAACTATAGCATTGTTAGCTGTAGTCTTTCCAAGTACATGGGACTCACTGTCAGTTGCTATCACAGTAGAAGATACTTGAAACACAGACAGGGAATTGGCATCATGTCCTTTCCATCACTATGAATGACTGATAGTTGATATAATGAACTTGTTAAAAAAGGGGGGGGGGGCTTGGAGGGATCCACTTGAACCGATTGTTGTAGAGATTCTAGTCTATGGCATATTGGCATGGATGTTGTAAACCTTGGCAATGTGTGTGGCAATGTGTGTTTTATGCTTCATGTCCAGAATGCAAAATGAAGAGTTAGAGACGGGACTCATAATTCCTTTTGAGTATACATGCCATGATCCAAACACTTACCATTTGTCTCTACTTCCTGAAGTTCCTACCACATCTCAACAGTATCAATCTAAGGATCATGCATCTAACATAATAGCCTTTGGGAAAAAAAAAAAAAAAACAAAGTCCACCCAGCAGCCAGATTCTTAGAAGAGTGTCTTAATCACTGTTTATATTCCTGCACAAACATCATGACCAAGAAGCAATTTGGGGAGGACAGGGTTTATTCAGCTTACACTTCCATATTGCTGTTCATCACCAAAGTAAGTCAGGACTGGAACTCAAGCAGGTCAGGAAGCAGGAGCTGATGCAGAGGCCATGGAGGAATGTTACTTACTGGCTTGCTTCCCTGGCTTACTCAGCTTGGTTTCTTATAGAACCTAAGACTACTAGCCCAGGGATGGCACCACCCACAATGGACCCTCCCACCCTTGATCACTAATTTATAAAATTCCTTACAGCTGGATCCCATAGAGGCATTTCTTCAAGGGAGTCTCCCTTCTCTGTGATAAGTCCAGTTTGTGTCAAGTTGACACACAAAACCATCCAGTACAAAGAGTTTGTGCAAGTAACAAATATTAAGTTATTTTTCTTTACTATGTCATGGACAAATAAATATTGAGACTCTACAACATTTAAGATAATATTATAGTATGAGATTTTTTAGTCATATTTTTAATAATTATATATATATATATATATATATATATATATATATATATATATATATATATATATATACATGTATATATAAAGCATTCGTTGGTTGGCTTTAATAAAAACTGTGATGCCCAATTAGATGAGAAGGAAGTAGAAGATGGGACTTCCTATGAGGGAGAAAGGAACTCTTGGAAGAAAGAGACAGAAGACCCTTTCCACCATGAGACATGGAAGGAGATAGACATGATCATAGTCCTGAAAGGTATAGCTAGCCACATGGTTGGATGTGTCTTGGTGGGTGGGCTAACTTAGATGAGCTAGTTGAGAATTTGCCCAGCTAAGGCCTAAAGCTTTGAGATATTAAAAGGTCTCTGTGTAGTTATTTGGGGAAATCTTGTTAAGTAGCGATTGTCTATACTATCTCAAATATACAGAACTTAATAATCAATTTACATTCAGAGGACAATTTTTAGGCATGGGTTCTATTCTCCTACCATGTGTCTTTCAAGGATCCAACTCAAGTCATCAGGTTTCACAGCAAGTAGACTTATCTACTGATCCATCTCCGTGGCTCCATCACGCCAGTTTTAATAAACTTTCAACCTACAGAAGGTATACAAGTAGGTATTTTTGTCTGGTATATGAATATAAGTAAAAAAAGAATTTAAATGGCTATAAGTTCAGTTTTGCAACACTTTTCAGGCTTGAGATATTTAAATCCACAGAAGCACAGAGAATAATGTGGAGGATCAACATGCTCTCTATGGTGTTGGTCCTTTGTCCAGTTAGCTAGGATCAGCACATATCCATGACACTTTGTTATTCCTTTTTTGGAATTCCATGTGAAGCCTGGCCACAACAGAATAGCTATAGAAATGAAAGAGCAGAAATGTAATTCTTTGTCTTCATTTTGACTTAAGCAATTATAATTCTGCTTATGGAGGGCAAAGAAAAACAGCAAAATATACACAAAACACAATATTGCCAACGGTCACATGAAAATCAATACACTCCCAGCAAATGAATTCTTCCCATCTAACTGAAACCTATGTGTTTTTAAAAGGTTTCTTTTAGTTCTTAAGATTAGAGTTACAGAATATCCCCCTTTCATTTTTGCCCTTCAAATTCTCCCACAGACCTATCCTTGCTCTCCTTCAAAATCCTATCTTTTTTTCGTTAATTTTTGTTACATACATGTGTTCATATACATATATTTTTCTAAAGGCATTAATATAATTAACTCAAGCCCAGGGAAGACCAGAGTAATTCAACACTAAATGGTCAGCCCTAAAAACTGTATATCTTTTAACCAAACATGTTACTATCCCTCCTATTACCTATGTTCAGTGAGCAGCTCTCTTCTCTGCTCTGTATCTAAAACTTAGCTTTATGTTCCACAAAAGGATGAAGCCCTGTGATTCTTGCCTACTGTGCCTATCTTGTTCCATTCATCTCTTTTGCTTGTCTTATCAAATCCATCCATGTTGCAGCACATCCCAGCATCTCATTCTGCATTAAAGCAAGATGGTGGTCTGGTGTGTTCATTTAACACAATTTTTTCTTTTATCTTTTCACCCGCTGACTGGGCACTTAGTTTGACCTCATTGCTTGGTTATTGTCAAGGCTGAAAGGACTGAGAAATTTCAGATGTCTCAGTATGCTTGATTTTATTTCTTTTTGACACATACTCAGAGATGGGATTTCTGATCATGTGGTAACTGTTTGAGAGAATTATTTTCTCTGTAGTTTTTGAGGGTAGGTGTGCTAGATTTTACTTGACATACAGAGTTGCTTTTGTCCTACAACCTCACCAAATATCAGCTTTCATTTCCTTTCATAGAGAATGATATGATACCTCATTACTATTTCCATTTGTATTTCTCAAGTAACTGGCAAAGGCTTTTAAACATGGCCCCTGGCTATCTGGAATTAGAGAACCAATAAATGACCTTCCTTTGGAACAAATGTGATTAAATGAGGCTGAAGTTTCAGCACAACAAAGAAAAACTATGAACAGAGCACAGACATTAACTAGAGGCTATGAGAAAATATATTGAAGCCAGAGAGAAAAATAAACAGCCAATATGCAAAATAGACAAGAAATATAACCCAATGGTAGGACAACAAGACTTTTTTTATAAATGGACCAGGTTTCTAAAGACATATACAGAAGAGCAGTCTGTGCTGGAGATGGCAGCAGGGAAACATCTTTTTATAGAAGCCGGGTTTCCAATCCCTTGAGTTCTCATTAGATCTCTTACTGCAGAGTCCTCAAGCTCTAGGCCAAGTGCATGTGTGTGTGAGACAGAGAAGGTCCGCACCCCACACCTCTGCCAACCAGTTACTTGAACTACCTCAAGGTCAGTGAAAGATAGACAAGGGCTCCCAGTTGTTTCCAGGAACTCTATGTCAGTTTCATTTGAGAACTATTTAAGATCTTCTATGCTCAGTTGTCTGATAGACTTCAAATCTAGAAAAATTGCAAGTCTGCTAGTAAATGAAGATCAGACTCACCAGACCTTTTGAACAACTTCTACCACTGACACAGATTCCACACTTATTATAAATACCCTTTTTTTCTATAATGATAGCTCAAATTATTAAAATGTCTATTTAATGCATACATTTTGTACTTTGATGAGAAGAAAAGTAAGTTTCTATATAGTTGAATATCTCTATTCCCTTTCCCAATCTTACTTCCTTCCTGCTTTCCTTGTCAATGTAGTCTTCCACAATTAGTCATGCATTTGGTTGGTTTCATTCACTTAGTGCATCTCACATGAATGAAGTCATGCTATGTATTCTTACAAATGGCTTTCTGCCTCAATAGTATACTGTTACATGGAATTAATTGATCTTGTAGGTAACAGTGGCTACACGGCACACACATTGTTGGTGCAACATAGCATATATTATAAGAGCATGATATAAGCTACACAGTGATATAACTGTCAATGGACACTTGGAATTTTTGCAGTTAGGAATACTGTCATGCTAACATGAACATTCTACCATTATACTGATAAGCCACAAAAATTAAATTTGGAAGATCAAAATTAGTTGTCTACCTGCAATTTAAGAGGCTAGCCCCCTGCAAGTCTTGAAGTGAGGCGTTAAAGCACCCATCTGCCTTCAGAAGAGTCTTAATTGCACCTAACAAGATTTAGTACTCCAATTACTTTTTTTAAAAAATCATGTTTAATTGACAGCTTCCAGCTGGTCATACCTTCAGGATGTACTCCATACTTTGACTTGAAACTCCACTCTTCCTGAGTAGTCTACATAGAATGTGTTAGCAGGGTACCATTTTCTATGGTTAGATTACTTGTGCCAAAGTTCATTTCTCTTGGGATTAGTCTTTGCTGGGTTGGTCCAGACTATCACATGTTAGGATAGGGCCATTCCCCATACAGTCTGTTCATATTTTTTTTATCAGTCAGATATAATTCTCTAATAATTGTCTTATAACGTGAAACCAGTCTGTTGCGTACAGACCCAGCTGTTGGTAGGAGGTAGTGTTCAAAAAGGCAAGGAATTCAAAGACATTTTGAGACCATATTGTTCTGGGTTTAACCTGCAGCAATAATTGTGTGGTATGTGGAGCACAGCGCCAATATCACAAGGTAATAATTCAGTTATTAAAACTTGCAGTGGTGGTTGACAAAGTATTATACCAAAGGAATTATCCATAGTTTGTACTCTGACATCTGAAAAGTAAAGTGAGGAATGCATTTTTTTTAAAAAAAATCTGTTGGTATGGCTAATTAACACTAAGGCAAGGTGGTACTCTATAAAAAAGCAGGGCAAATCAAGGGTTATCAACATTCTTTTGAACTATTTAAAGGTTACATGATAAATTTCAAAGAGGTCACTGTCTCCTATCATGTAAGAGCAATGGAAAAATAAACCTTTAAGACCAAGCTTGAAATTGAATATTTAGTGCCACAAACAATTAAAAATGGCTGAATGTTAAGATAGGTATGCTGTCCCAAGTCCCATACATTTGATACCTTAATGTACATAATAAAATAACTCAGTGGGCATCTCTGAAGGTATTGGCTTGCCAGCTCCTCCAAGCTTCCAGAACTCAAAGACAGTTACTTCTTTTGTATTGAGAGATTGCTCTATGTGTTAGACAGCATTTAGTGAAGATATTGGATTTTGAATGTTTTCTTACAAAAGAGAGGAAGGAAAAAAGCCATACTTTCCTCTTACATTCCTTTTCTTTGTTACCATTACTGTATTAGCTTCAAATTTAGAAATTTCAAAATTAGCATCTAATCAGCAAAATACCACTAGGTCTTTATTTGTCCTGAATATTCCCAGAATTATATTCATTCATAGAACTTTCCAAATCAGCTTTTCTACTTCTATCAATAACCCACTGTGATTGCTTCTTATTATTTTATTCATGTTGTCTTTAAAAATGTAATTCATTCTCCATTCTAGTGTACATCGTGGTTTGAGTGAGAATGGCTCCCATGGACTCATATATTTGAATGCTTGGTCCCAAGATGACTGCACTGTTTTGGAAGAATTCAAATATGTAGCCTTCTTTGAGAATGTGTGTGACTGGGGTGTGCTTTGAGATTTCAAAAATCCCAGGTCATTTCCAGTTAAATCTCTCTTTCCGATTCACGGTTGTTACTTCAAGATGCAAGGTCTCACCTACTGCCCTAACACAGTGCCTGGTTGCCTGCCACCATGCTTTCTACCATAATGGTCATGGATTTGCCCTCTGAATCTTTAAGCCTAATCAGCTTGTTCTATAGGTTTCCATGATCATGGTGTCTAGCACAGCAATAGCAAAGTAACTAAGACAGTGTCCCAATGTTGCTTATTGACCGCCATGTAGTCCATTCCCCAATGACTGAGTATCTTAAGTTGTTCACTATATCTTTGTTAATACTATAGGAGGCTCACTGTAGAAGTCACATGGGAAATGGGTAATCATCAGGTACTATCATCAAGCATAAGTGAAATAAAAACATTTCATTGCCCCAGAGTTCATGTTAGTCAACCCTTAGTATATTTCCTCTTAGGTTTTTGCAGAATCCATGATAGCATACAACTGTCCAAAGCACCCATGGACAACTTGTCTCCTCTAAGATGTCTCTAAAGAATAGCTATGGATGTACTTCTATCTCAATAAATATAGAAAAACTATACAGCATGGTTGAGGGCTTTGTTGTTTGTTGTTTGTTTGTTGGCTCTTTTGGTTTGGTTTGAGGTTTTTATTATCTTTTTAAAGAGAAAAAAACACTATAAAGTTGAGTGGCTCGTGAGGTCAGGGAGAATCTAGGAGGAACGGCCAAGGGAAAACATAATCAAATACATTATATAAAAGTCTCACACTATAATTTTTGAAATTTCTTTTGAAAATGAATACAAAATGTAAAAAGTCTCTCAGCAAGAAAGCCTCCAACACAGTTCAGTTGTGTATGGAAAGCCCAGAGCTAACATTATGGGATGCACAATTTAATAGAAGACTAAGAATAGCCATTCTCACCACTCCTAATTAATATAGTACTACAGTCACTAGCAACATCAGTGAGATAAAGGAAGGAGAAAGGAAGGAGAGAGAGAGGAGTAAAGAGGAGGGAGGGAATAAGGAAAGAAAAAGAGAAAAGAAGGAAGAAGGAAGGGAAGGAATTGATATTGAAAGAAAATAATGTTATTATGGGAGTGATATAATCTTCTATGTAGAAATTGTCGATAGCTCCATAAAACCCTATAGCAACTAATGAGCTCACTAAAGCTAAGGGGTACAAAAATATGCAGAAATTAGAAACATTCTTCATTCTGACAACTGTCAGTTGGCAAGAAATCAGGGAATGGATCTGGGGAAGACGGGAAGTTGGAGAACGCTTGAAGGAGTGGAGGGAGGAACAGCTGTGGTGGAGATGTACTGTAGGAGAGAAGAACCCATTTTCAATAATAAAACATATTGAGAGGTGGGTAGTTTTGGCTGCCAATTTTTTGCTCCCAGGTGGTCACAGGCGCGCACCTTCCCAGCAGCTAGTTTAAGATGTGATCTATGGATGAAAACCACACATACCTCCCAGTTAATCTTAAAATGCCTTGGCTAACTCAATGACTGGGTCCTTCTAAGCTTCCTATGGCTAACATGCCCTTACTTTTACTCCTAAATGTCAACACCTCCAAATCTTCCCTCAAATTAGTTGCTTAACTTCTATCTCAACACCTCTATATCTGCCCTCAATTTAGTTGCCTGGTTGTCTTCTGTAAAACCCA
This sequence comes from Micromys minutus, assembly GCF_963924665.1. Classification (NCBI taxonomy): domain Eukaryota; kingdom Metazoa; phylum Chordata; class Mammalia; order Rodentia; family Muridae; genus Micromys; species Micromys minutus. The sequence goes on along the minus strand of NC_137960.1, from coordinate 18,795,574 downwards.
TTGGTCTTGTTACCCAAGACACTTCTGGGCTGCCCTTCTGTGAGCCACATTTTTTTTCTGCCTACAAGTTGGAAGAACTTCCCTGTAGCTCTGAGTTTGTTCTGTCTCTCTCCCTCAAGTATCTGGATCTTCTCCTCCCACCCTCCTCTCTCTCCTCACCTGTTGGAACCTGGAAATCCCACCTCTCTCTTTCTACCTAGCCACTGGCCACTGCCATATTTATTAATAAACCAAAAGCCAGCTGGGAGCAAGGACCTTCAGTATCATTATAAACAGATTTCCAATTAAATCAAGGCACCAGAACCATTCCTCTACAGAGAAGACCTACTCTATTTATAACAATATCAGAATAAATAAAATAAGTACGACTAGATTTAACTAAGAGTATAGGAGATCTGTATAATGAATTATAAAAAAGCTGATGAAAGACACTAAAGATAATACAAATAAAGGAAAAGAATATTTATGGAATTCCTATGTTTGTAAAAATCAAAGAATCAATACTATTAAAACATCAGTTCTACCCATATCTATAAACCTATAGGGAATAACAAGAGGTCATATCATCCAAGATCATAGTGTCTTAACCAGTGGACAAAATCCAGATCATTGGAGTATGTAAATGCCAACAAGGCAAGTAGCCACCTAAAGGACACAGATAGTCTTAGAAGAGTTAGAAAATCATAGCTTAAGAACTTGACTTTCTGGGCTTCTTATAAAGTTAGGCACATCTATTCCTTCTCACACCAACCTCACATGCATGGATAACTATGTGGTCTCTAGAACATATAGAGGCAGGAAATAAGAGTGAAATTTGGGAACTGAAAGTTGTTTTGCTCTAGTTGTTGGGGGCCACACATGAAGACCAAGATGCAGCAGCTTATACAATTAAATCTTCTCAGAGTCAGAAGAAAAGATTTTATGTGAAGTACAGAGTTTTGATCAATATTTAAAATGAGATGTTTATACATTCAAGTGTATAACTCTTTCACCATGATAAATTTTCATATGGTCAAAGCTCATGAAGTATTAGATGTTCACAAGGAGACTGCAATGAAGAATACAAGAAGAAAAATAATTGAAGGTGACTTAATGCACAATGGATATTGCTTAATGTTCTGAAGCACAGAAGTGTGTCAAGGGTGTTTTCCAGATCTATAATGGTGTATCTGCTGTCCAGATATAACAAGTACTAGCAGAATAATCTAAAATAATGTGATTATAAGCCTGACAATTTTTATGATGGGTTGCTGTTAGTGATCCAAAAACATATAAATATCAGAGAGACTCAAAAATGTTAGGAGGTATTTTTATAATTAGTAATTCATGGACTTGATAACTCCAAACAGAAATATTACCCAATGAAAGACTTGAAGTGTAGCAATTATATCTTCTGTTTTTGTGGAGCTATGCATAGAAAGACTTAATGAAAAGAGTAGACAGATGTATAGAATTAAAACCTATAATAATCCTTTTAGTATTCTAAAAAAGGAATTCCTACAGGAAAGAAAAATGAAAAGACCATACAAAAACAAATAAACTATTATTACTATTCCAACTACAAAGCTTCCTAGTTTATTAGTGCTTGTCCCAAGAGTTTACATCTCATAAAAATATCCCAATTAGAATCTTTCTCACATTGCATATTACTTTGGTTATCATGAAGAAAGACAATTAAAACCACTATCACAGAAAACCTTCTGGTCACAGAAAATGTAACAGTGCTCAGACAATAGTAAAATACTAAAGGCATGTAAACATTTCTAGCACACTGTGTCTCATGGTGTACTAGAAAAGAAATTAAATTCTAAAACGAAACAAATACAACAGAAGAGCATTTCCCATGGGAAAAATACAGTAGCTGCTAACAGTTTATCCCTAGAGCTGGAGACATGGTTCAATGGCTAAAAGCTCTGGCTGCTCTTGCATAGAACCCAGTTAAGTTCCCAGCAGGTACATAGTTGTTATCAACCCTCTGTAACTCCAGTTACACAGGATCTGATATCACCTTCTGGCCTCCACTAGCACCACACACACATTTGCTATATTATACTCAGGCAAAAATTAAAATGTAACAGTCTTGAAAGTTTATTGCTAAAATACATGGAGAGAGTTAAGATTGAAGTGACACACATGGTTTTGGTTCAGAACCTCTATGATGACCACAGATTAATGATGAAGAACATGGACCCTTCCAGGAAATACATGAATTAAAAAATGAGACATGAAGTTACAGTGATGTTGTGGGATGTTCTGAGAAGCAGAGAAACTAAACACTCTCAAGAAGGAACAAGATAAGGAGTGTGGAGGAAAAAGTTATTTAATTAAATAATTAATTAATTTTATGTATTTATCACTTCACATCCTGACTGCAGTCTCTCTTCCCTCCTCTCCTTCCAGCCCATGTTTCTCCCCTCCCCTCCACTATGCCCCATCCACTATTCAGTTTCTCTTCAGAAAATCAGAGTCCTCCTATGGATATTGTGTTAGTTATGGTTTTACTTCTATGAAGAGTCAGTTCAACACACCATGACCAAAGCAATTCTTAAAAGGTCAACATTTAACTGGGACTAGCTTACAGGTTCAGGGGTTCCGTCCTTTATCATCAGCACAGGAGTTTAGCAGTGTCCAGGCAGGCATGATGCAGGAGGAGCCGAGATTCCTACATATTCATCTAAAGGCTGCTAGGAGAAGACTGGCATCCACAGACAGCTAGAAGGAGGGTCTTAAAGCCCTCAACCACAACAACACACTTCTTTCAACAAGGCCTCACCTACTCTAACAAGGCCACACCTCCTATCAGTGCCACTTTTTAGGCCATCCATATTCAAACCATCACAGATATCAGCTAACCTTGGCATATGAGGTTGCAGTAAGACTTGGTACATCTTCTTTTGTTGAGGCTAGAAGAGGCAGCACAGTAGGGGAAAAGGCAGAGTCAGTGACAGTCCCTGCTCCTGTTGTTAGGAACCCTACATGAAGACCAAGCTGCACAGCCGTTATACATGTGCAAAAGGCCAAGGTCTGTCTCATAGATAGCATTTCAGTCTCCTGAGTCCCTGTGGACCCAGGTGATTTGATTCTGTAGGTTTTTATGTGGTTACCCCTCTACCCCAGAACTCCCCAAGCTTCACTTAATGTGTGTGTATAGTTCTCTACATGTTTCCGTCAGTTGCCGTGTGAATCCTCTCTGATGACAGTTATGGTAGGCTCCTATTATACAGATGGGCTCTCTCTCTTGGCATGGGTCTAAGATAAAAGCTTTAAGAGAGGCCTTTTAAAAATATTTCTGCTGGATGCTGTAATCATCAATTTGATCATGTTTTACTATTTACACACACTCAAAATGACAAGCATGACTACTATAGACCATTCTCTAGAATGAACAAGGCAGAAAGGGTTATTGATTGACTTGCGATTTCTGTATAGCTTGCGAGGGAATATTCAAAGCCTCATGGTCAAACAATATCTAAGTTGGTAATGTTAATATATTACATTATGCTATGTATGTAGTTTAGGAAGAGTATCCTTAATTTGGAGGTTTTTATTTTCATAGCCTCTTTCCAGTCCTCCCTCACAGGGCCCCTTCCTCTATTCCTCCTCCCAGTTCACCTCTGAGATGTAGGTGTTCCTTCCCAAAGAACCACCCCACACTGGCATCTCAAGTCACTCCAGGACTAGGTACATTTTTTCCCACTAAGGCTAGACAAGATCAGTTAGGAGAGCAAGATCCATAGGCAGGCAGCAGAGTCAGGATAAACCCCTGCTCCAGTTGCTGGGGGATCAGCATGAAGACCTAGATGGATATCTGCTGCATAAGTGCAGAGGGTGTGGCAGGGCCTAGATCCAATTCTTATTATGTTGCTTGGTTTGTGGTTCGGTCTCTAGAGGGGCCCAAAGGTCCAGATTGTCTGTCTCTATTGGTCTTGTGGTGTCCCTAATCTATCTGGGTTTCTCAGTCCTTCCTCAAACTCTTCCAGAAAGAGTTCTTAAGCTCCATTTAATGTTTGGCTGTGGCTGTTTGCATATGTTTCTCTTAGGGGCTGTGTAGAACCTCTCAGAGGACAGTTATGCTAGGCTCCTGTCTGCAGATATAACAGGTATCAGTAGCAGTGTCAGGGATTGGCCTTTGTCCATGAGATGGATCTCAAGTTGGACAAGTAATAGACTGGTTATTCCTTCAGTCTCTGCCCTATCTTCGTCCCTGCACTTCTTGAAGTCAGGACACATTTTGGGTTGAAGGTTTTGTGGGTGGGTTGGTGTCCTTATCCCTCCACTAGGAGTTTTTCCTGGCTCCATATCCCCCACCACTAGGACTCTCAGCCTTGTAAATTTCCTAGAGTCTCACCCATCCCAGGTCTCTGGCACACCCTAGACATGCTCCCTAGCAGGTTATATTTAGGAATATGTGTATCTACATATACATACATGTGTGTAACAATGACTAAAACAAAGGGATCATAAATTTGAAATCTAGCAAGGAGGGGTAAGTCAGAAGGTTTGAAGGAGAGGACATGAAGGGATAAATGGTATAATTATATTGTAATCTCAAAGTATAAAAGAAATAATTTCTGAAAGAGAGGGGGAAGAGAGAATATTTGAAAGGACTTCTCACCTGGGATGTAGCCAGTACTTCAGGATTTGGAGAATGAAAAGAAGTGGGAAGAGGAAGAAAGGAATGAATAGAGGTAAGAATGAGAAACCAGATTTGATGCTTTTAAATTGTATTTTATAATTTAAGCACCTTAAAGGACAAAAAAATCATCTTTGAACATATATATATAATATTCTAAATACACTTGCTTTTCCAGTGCCTATCAGGGAATTGTTACTGGGTGGATGTCGTATACATTGAAAGATGAAAATATGTCAAAAAACAAAAGAACAGAGATTATGTTAAACTCAACCCTACTGGGACAATTTGAAACAAATCACAACTTATTGAATAAAACAGAAGTTTTATCTTCTTGGAGAGATGACTCTGGTTAAAAGCACTGGGTGCTCTTCCAGAGGACATAGATTCAATTCCCAGCACCCACATGGCAACAACCAACCATCTGTTCCTCCAGTCCTTGAGGAGCTTATGCCCTTTTTTGTCCTTCAAGGTCACTGTGCACATGTAGTGAGTGCACAGACATACAAGTAGAAAATGCATCCCATAAAGTAAAAATAACAGAAAATTTTAAAATAGAAATCTGTACATTCACACTGATTAAAAATCTACTGAATAAATTGCATAGAAGGGAAATAGCCTGTCTATAGTATACTCACAGAGACCTTATATCTATTTCAAAAATAACAAAGATAACATCAAGGTAGTATAATTTGCAGAGTAATAGTTAACCCAATCATAGGCATGAGCCTGTAGAACAACATTAGTGCTGTGAAGAGTCTGGGTAAGGCCACCTTTTACGGGTGTTTCAGTTTTGCTAACATCAGAAATACCACTGTTACCTCTCTATGACTCATCCTTGACCCATTAAACTTGCAAAATAGAAAGCAAGACAAAATCTACTTCTTGATAAATAGTTCTGACCAACACTCCAACGTTACCAGTGATGGTAACATGAACAGTTGATAGAATTATAATCTTCCACCACAAATGTACCTCATTCTAGAATCTTACTGAATTGACAGGGGTTCCCACAAACCTCATACAAAGTCTTTCCTTACTTCTAAAACAGGGGGTTCTCCTGGATTCTATGGCCCTTCTCACAATGAAATCTACAGTCATTAAAACCCCATTGTGTGGCTGGCAAGGTGGCTTAGAGAGAAAAGGTATTTGCTATAAAGCCCAACAACTTGATTTTGATCTCCTGTTCTCATGTGACAGAAAAAAAGAGGAATTGGCCCCTGACAGCTCTCCTCTGACCTTCACATGTTTGCATGGATGCAAAACAATTGTTAAGAGAGATTTTAAAAATTAAAAAAAAATCATGTCATTTTTTTTCATTTTGCTAATAAATATAATCCTGAGAATTAGAGAAATGATTATCACACCTGGAATCATAAATGTAAATCCAGAGAACTACCCTGAACTTTAATAGGGAGCTGTCATTTTTCTGTTCTGTGGCATCCCTAGGAGATGGGATATGCAGAAAGGGGCACATTTCAGCTGTGTCTAAGGAAATGTTTTCTAGCAATCACAGCTGCTCACAGAATAAAAGGGGCAGCTTCTGGAGAGGAACTGATCACTGTTACTAAAAACACTTGGCTGGTTTAAATGACAGATTGAAAATTAAGTTTCATGGATGAAGTCTAACCAGTGACGCAAATCAGAAGGGTCCAGAGGGTTTTGCCTTCACACCATATAACCAGGTGATTCCAATTCGGTGCCCATGGAGGCTTCACAGCCATTCCTGATGAATATCATTTGCCCCTGTGTCACTTTTCCACTGTGACACAAATGAAAGAAGAAAAAATTCATTTGGGCTTCAGAGGGTTAAGCTCATGACCACCTGACTCTATTGTACTAAGCCTGAAACAAGACAGAACTTTATTAAGGTGGTTTGTTGGGGATGTGAGAGTTTCTCTTATGGCAGACAGGAAGGTAGTGGGTGTGAGAGAAGGGGGAGAGTTGGAGGCAATGACAGAGATAGAGTATTCAGCCGCCACATTACTAGTTCCTGTCTCTTGTAGGAAGTTAGCAAAATACCAAGTGGATGTATATTGTTGATATGGGTCTGGTCATGTTAATAACCTCGGTGCCCATAGGAATGCCGAAGTTTTTTCTGTGTAAGGCTCAGAGGGATAACAAAACCTTCCCTGGTCTATGGGTAAATGTTGATAGTACATGCATAAAATATCCACTGTATCTTCCTTTAGACATTTGTTGCCTGAAGATTGATCTCCTACAGATACTACGCCCTCTGAGATTCACTCAATCTACCTCCTTGCTCAACTGTATACAATAGCCCTGCCTCCTTGTTTGTCCATATGCAAAAGCTCTACTGCCTCAGTCAGCTGTATGCAATAATTTCACCTCCTTATCCAACTGTATATTATAAACTGAGCTTCCAGGGTACTCTGAAATTTCTCCACTACAGAGCCCAGAGCACCTGATCCCAGATATTTTTGTACATGTGTCTGTCTGTACACATGTTTGTCTATACTTTTCTCATTTCTTCACTGCTCTGGTTAGGCTAATCCTTGGGGTCCTGCAAGTATACAACAATCTCTTTTTATTGCTTTTCAATAACCCCTAAAATTATGACCCTGTCAATGGATTAATCTATTGAAAATGTCAACACTTTTACCATACATCCATTTACCAAAGGTCCCATTTTGAAACATCTTCACCGGGGACTAAGCCTTCAGTAAGAATTTAGAAAACATTTCAGAGACAAAGCATAGCACTTGCTATAATGCTGTAAAAAATGGGATCTGGACATTTCTTCAAATAGTAATATCAAGTCTGCTTTGCTATGTTAATTATAAATCAGAAGTGAGAACTCATCTACAAGACAGTCTAAGTAACACATATTTAAAATAAAGACTTTTTCCATGATGAAGGGGTAAAACAGACCTTAAAAGGGGCAGTGTGTGTGTGTGTGTGTGTGTGTGTGTGTGTGTGTGTAAAAATTAGAATGTATATACAGAATTCTATACAAATGAACTATATATTGACTAGAATAATATCATTTCTCCCTCCTTCTTGCCCTCAATTTTTTTTCATTATTTTCATGTGATTTGAGACAGTTTAAATGGACACAAAAATGTGAATGAAAGAGCAGACAGATATCCAGTAGAAATTTCTAGAGCCATGGCAAATATATACAGGTAACTGTGTCTTATTGAATTATATCATCGCCCTACAGAGCTAGAGTAATTGGTCTCAATAGGCATTGGTGTATTTATTAGCTGATTTTTTTTCTAAGAAAAGAAATTCATCTTTTTGTTTCCTATAAAGAATAAATAACATATAAATGGAATGTATAACAGGTACTTTTTTAATCCCTAGAGAAACTCACAAATAGGCTTACATGGGATTGCAATCTTTAAAAATGAGGACAGGTATATTAGTATAGCATTTTTTTGTCTTATGAAACTATAAAAGTCACAAAATTAGAGCCTCATTAGATGTGAATAAAGTATTTATTTTGGCATTCCTGGGAAATTCAGAAAGTAAATTACATTTTAACGACCCTGAAAAACAAAAATATTATAGATAGCAAAGATTATTTCTTTCCCACTAGAACACAACTGGCACTTATAGTGATACCCTCAGCATGCAAGAAGAGTCTTGTGGTTGCCTTAAACTAAAGGTCAACCAAAAGTCAAATGTTGATGAGGCAGGAGACTGGAGAGAGGAACCACTTGCTGTTTTTCTTGGAAGCCCAGATTTGAGCCCTAGCACCTACTTGGCAGCTCTCAATTACGCATTATTTCCAGATGTGTGTAAGCACAACAACCATCAAATATAAAAGATTCAGGGTTTTTTCGCTTTCTTAAAAAATTATAACTACATAGTCTTTTGAGTTGATAGGAATATCTAAGTCTTGTACTAACAACTATCGTAAAGTCTTGTAGGATTTTCTCCCTTAAGCTTCAATCATTCCACAAATACTTTAAGTGCTAACCATACAGTCTTAATAATTACCAAGGCAGATACTTCCTTATGGCCTGTGAGATTGAAGGCAGGCAACAGAAAAGATGGATCTGGGAACAAAGACCCATAGCCAGACTATAGAGTGAGAAACCTTGGAACACTCAGCCCCAAATGGAATGTCTCTATCAAATCTCTCCACTCTTGGCTCAGAGAACCATGTGGAAGAGGAGGCCACTGTAAGAGTCAGAAGGGATGAAGGACACCAGGAAAACAAGACCCTCTAAATCAACACGATCTATAGATGAAGCTGTCCAGTGAGCTCCAGGGTTCTGCTGTCTCCCCAGTGATGCTGAAAGAAGCAGGTGCTGCCACAACCTACTTAGACGGCAAGTACTTTACTAAGTCTTCTCCCCCAGATAATATTAACCATTGTAATTATTACCCATCCAAAGTTCTTGTGACTCTTTTCAATGACTTTGTTATGAACTAGATCTAATTCACTGCTGGTGGGTTTTTTTTTAATTATTCATAGCAAAAATACCTATTCACACTCCTTTTTGTCTGAAACAATTTCATGTTTATTAAATCAAATATTTCCAAGTAAAAATTCCCCATGGTATATATGCAGCAAACCGCAGGACATAAGCTTCAACTGTTCAGGAGAGCTTGTATGTCCCTGATGTTCAGATACTACATGCACAATTTGAAAAAAAAAACATCCTCAGTAAAGATTTTCTGACACCTTACAGATGTGAACAGAAGTTACAATCACTTCTGTTGAGGTCTTCATGTCACCATAGATTCACAAGAGTATTCATATCATGAAATCTTGTTATAGTGGTCAGGCTTCTTTCTTCAAGTTGTCATGAGAATAATAGGGAGAAAAGAGAGGATTGAACAACAGCATGTTCTTCTTGTTGCTTTACATGAACAGGCCCTGCAGGAAGTTTCTTCTCCAAGGTGTTAACTTGTTCTCTGGCTTCCTCATCCATAGATTTCTTGCAACATCTCTTAATAGTCTAGATTCTCCAAATAACTTCTTAAATCATTCTATTTTCTGCTTATGAATACCTTGAAATTGTGGTAAAAGGTTTGGTTTCTCTTCAAGTATATTGGAGAGATTTTCAGCCTGTTTCTTAATTTGGTTTACATATTGTGATATTCCACTTCACAACCCAAATCAAAACTGATGATAACGTTCCTGATCACTCTCCTGTATTCACTTATACTGGAGTTCCAGGAAGTGGTCAGTTTTCCACTTGATGTTATGGACATTGTTGCTGACATTCAGCACATACTTTTCCTTCTTCCATGAAGAGATTTCTTATTAAGCCCTGGCTGTGGTCCACCTATCTCACGGGAAGAACTGTTTTACCCACCAGCTTCAAGGGATGGATTGTTTCTTGGGTTCTTTTCAGGGAGTTGCCGTAAATTGATAGATGGCAGGTTAGTAGTCACTTCCGGTTGCTTGGGAAGTCTTCCCTTGATTTTGGATGCCATGGCTGTTGTCTTCCCTTGCCATACTGGAATGCACAATGTCTTTTTCCACAGGGTTCAGCTCAGTACTTCCCAGTCACCATCCTCTGACACTGCCTCACCACAATCTCCTCAAAGCCCCCTTTTCCTCTACCTAATCACACTCTTTTTCTGTTTTATGGACTGATTTTATTGTTTATTGTTTGCCTTGGCATCCATCATTCTTCTCTTCAGTGGTGTATTTTATGTCTTTATTGGCTTTTTAAGAATTCCTCAACTCTGAAGGATGGAATCATTTTCTTAGATCATTTTTGACTCTGGGTTCATGTTGTGGCTGTACCACAGCTATTCTTAAAGACTACAAGAAGTATCTTGAGACTCAGGGTTGAACTAAGGTCCATTTAACTTCTTGTATTCAATTAAGGAAGATGTCCCTCCAGACTTCTCAAATACATGCTTCCTTCTGCCATTGCTGAATGGACAATATAACCTGCAACCTTAAGTTGATGAATTTTAATTGAATACCATCACTGTGGGAACACAAATGTGACCTGTCCAAATAAATACCACAGTTAAAAACTGACTACTGCTTTAGTAGTAACATGGGTTAGTTACTCACAATGTTACTGTGGCTGAACTTGAAGAAGACAGTTTTACTTGTTTCTCTAAAGTCTGCTTAGCTCCTCAGGTTCAGTTTCCATCCCTGTGCTTTCTAACTTTTGGTAACCCATTTATTTTGTAACTTGATATTTAAATTTTCTCTTGGTTTAATTAAATACCTCTCTCTTTGTCTCTGACTCTCTCTCTCTGTCTCTGTCTCTCTCTCCTATGCCTTCCTGTTCTCTTCTGACTTCAAAAAATGTTATAGTTTATTACTAGAAATCTCAAAGATATATATTGAATACCTAAATCATTTTTAAAAATAATATAAACTCTAAGTAGTAAATATAATAATCCATATATTATATGTCATATATAATGCAATATATAATAACATATTATATATTATTATAGCACAATATATATCATATACTATATATTATATGTTTTATATTACATATTATATTACATATTACACATTTATTACATATTACATAATAATAACTTACTATTTGGTATACAATATATCATATAATGATATAATACACCATATGATATTTTGATTATATTGAATATAAGAATAAAAAGTAATCTTATATATAATGATGATTATGCTGCTGGCTGCTATGTTTGCTGATAATTTATGATAAGGCAAGTTTTAACCACTCATCAGATCACTGTAGCCTGACAGAAAATCTGTGAAACAGTTGTTACCATGAATCCCCTTTTATAGGTAGTAAAAGGCAACTCAAATGAGGTGATTTACACAAAGCCTCATAGCCATGAAAAGAGAAATTCAGAATACACAATCGGTGGTCTGGTGCAAAGGTCTTCACTTTGGGATTTCACAAGACTTTAATACCTGAAGACAAGAAGAAACTTTCAGGAGCTTTGGTGACCCTCCCGGGAAGACAGAAAGCATTAACAAGCCATAGTCTGAAGCTATCTGAACTGGTTCTATGAGATAGAAGAACTCAGTCTCTGATAAGGAGTGTACTACTTACTCGTGCTACATACAAGAGAGATGGTATAGGTCTCCGCAACTTGAATTCCATGTTCAGTAGTGATTGAAAGGAAGGGAAGTGGAGATAATATTTTAGTTCCTTTTAGGACAACCCAGTCCCAGTATAGTAAATTGATTAAGAAGTTGCTTCTCTATCGGGACAAAAATCTATATTCATTAATTAGGTTTTATGGAGTCATTAATAACTTATTATTTCAGATCGCCAATCTAATGGAACCAATGTAGCATTTACAGTATTGGGCTGACAAGCATCAATCAATTAATCAACTCTCAAGTCTTTCTGTAACACCTTTATTCTCACCAGGGTTTCTTCTAATATGTTGCTTATGTGTAGAGAAGTAGAGCAATTCAGCATTCCCAGGAGAACCCACCACCATGTGCCAAAATTAGTTCTCTAAGGTCTGCTCTTTCCAATCATGGACTTATTAACCAAGCAAGCAACTTTTTTTTTTTTTTCTGGTTACTATGCATTCTTCTAAAAGGCATGTAAAGAGAAACAGGTCTATTCTTTTATGTTATGCATGACCTGTTAGGTGGTAATTTTGGATGGCTGCTTCCATCAATCTCAACTGAATTAGCCAGTATTAGCATGAGAAAGTGTTCAAAGCGAACATGATGCAAAAACATGATGCAAAATGAATCCAAATGATTTGGCACAAGAGCTGTTCAAATGATGCAGAGGGCTGAATTAACTCATGAGCAAAATTAAATGACAATGGAAGGATTTCACAGATAGCCAGCTGTGGCCAGGGAACACAGCTGGAACAAAATGAGACAACTATTCTAATCCTTGGTTTTTCTTATCTGGAAATATGACTAACACTGTATTACTAACAGACTAATGTTAGACATGGAGTTTGGGCTAATATTCAATTTCATGTTAGCTACTTAAGGCTCCCAAATAGTTATCTGCATCAACCAAACAATTAGATCCTATGTCAAACACTGGTCAACAATTGCAATAAAAAAAATGACAATTTTCTTTTCATGTAAACTAGATAGGAGGAAGAGGAAAGATAAAAAGAGAAAGACTAAATTCTTTGTAGCATTTCTAGGATATCACCACCTCTGTAATCTTGATATCAGCCTAAGAAGCACAGTGAAGCTTAACAGAAATAGCATTCAAGCCATCCTCTCTTGAAGTTCAGTTTGAACACAATCGCTTACAAACCGGGCTATTAAATCTCATTCTGCACATTTTAAACAGGAGAAAAGAAAAAAAAAAAAAAACTTTGCTCTCTGAAAGTCGTTTTTAGAATTAGAATTAGAAGGAACATAATTAAATTCTCCAGCCTGCTTTTGGGATGGAGCAACTATGGTTCTTTTTATTTTGAGAGTCACAGCCATTGTTTCCTTGGTAGCCAGTGTTTCCCGTGGACAAATGTGCCCTTACATCCTGAGGCCATTATTTCAGCATAGGAAATTGAAAGCAGCACACTTGATAAGAACAACAGTAAAGAAAGTGGAGTGGGGAGGAACCTTGGAGTGGAACTGTTTTTATTTCTCATTTTCAAAAATATTTTAGATTAGCATACAAATAGCATTTCCATACTTATGCTTTTGGACTTTACATTTTCCCACTTCCCTCTTCCTTTTCCCCCAACCCCTATCACATGCCTTTTTGTTCCCTCTGTTTGGTTTCCCTCCTTTTTCCACATTATTTTTTTCTTCTTTCTTTTTTGGAAGTAGGTATCGGGTATGTACACACATGAAAGTGCCTGCGAGTAAGTGCAAATATGGGAGTGCAGGTACCTATGTGCATGTATAAATATGGGAGTGCAGGTACCTATGTGCATGTATAAATATTGGAGTGCAGGTGCCTATGTGCAGGTGCAAATAAAGGAGTGCAGTTGCCTGAGTGCAGGTGTAAATATAGGAGTGCAGGTGCCTGTGTGCAGGTGCAAACATAGGAGTGCAGGTGCCTGTGTGCAAGTGCCTGTGTGCGGGTGCAAATATGGGAGTGCAGGTACATGTGTGCATGTGCGAATATGAAAATAGAAGTGTATGTGTGTTGGTGCAAATATGAGAGTTCAGCTGCATGTGTTCAGGTGCAAATATGGGAGTGCAGGTGCCTGTGTGCAAGAGCAAATATTTCTGTATAGATGCCTATGTGCAGGTACAAGTATATACATATGTGTGTGTGCACATGCACATACATGCAGATGTATATATGTGTGTACAGATACCTGTGTGCAGACTAAGAAGACACAACCAGGTCCATGTAATTCTCCAGCAGTAGGGAGTTGGGCATAGACAACTTTGGAGAAGTGGGTCTTTCCTTGAGCTTCTCTGGGGTACTTGAAAGTCTAGCTGTATGACCAGAGTGCTGTCAGGAATATTTCACCTAGCTCCTGCATCTCAGCAGATCACCTACAGATGAAAGCCAATACTTCTATAAGCATCAGCCCATACCTAGCTCATGGCACTGTGTTCCACCTAGCCTAAACCTTTTCCCAGGAAACCGGAGGAGGAAATGACAACCCTGAGGAGTTCTTGATTATTCCCACTTACACTTCTTCACACTTATCTTGGCAATACCCTATGCTTCACTTTGATTATCCAACCTTTCAGAAAAACCTAGCTGCTTTGAGAACTTGCCGCATTTTCGATAGTCGTTTCCTTGAGGTAGTCGGAGACAGCCAATCTATATGAAAGTTGACCTCTGGTACCCAGGCTGACTGAGTTCAACTGAGCTCAAGTTCAAGGCTGGAGCTGACTCCGGGGACTCTCAAAGATGAGTCTATTGGGGACAGTGTAGTAATTGAAGCTACATTTCTTGCTAAACTATCACAGCTTTCTGAGAGAGGGTAAATATGAATCCCTGCAGAAACGGCTCATATTGTGTAAGAATTAAGAGAATGAGTCAAGCCCTCCCAAATATCTTAGCTCTATTATGTGACACTTGCCTTTGAAAACTGTAGACCATGATAAGGGCACAACATACCAACTTTTCAGATTCAAATAACTAACTCATGTGCATCTCAAAGAATCAAATCAGGAAGATTAAGCCAACAACGGACTTTATCATCAGTTATATTGAACCGTGCCTACCCAATGTCTGAATTGTTGCTGTTTGAGCTTTTGTGCTAATATCTCATAATACATCTGGTGGGTAAGCACCAAAAGTTTTGTGAACCCTTCCTTCTGCAGGTTGCTCCTCAGAGCTTAGGGTAACGATTTGAGTGCCATTGCCCAAATCATCCTATTTTTTTTCATTGTTGTCAACTCATTTGTGCCTGTGATGAAAAGTAGACACCCTTAATGATACCAAGATAAATTCCTCATTTTTGGAGAGTTCTTCACAGCATTATTACCCTATCCCCAGGATATATCAGAAGATAGGAGAGAAATGGGTGGGGGAGGAAAGGTAAACTCTTGGTTACTTATTATAGGGAAGGCAGGAAGGACCACAGATCACATTCTATAGGAAGGTATGTACAATGTACAATGGGCAGGAAAGTGCCTACTAAGTCAAAAGGTATCTTCCTAAATATTCTTCCGAGATGTCAAAGCTAACGTCACAGCTTCCCTCTAAATACAGGGCACTTTGATGCTTCTCTCTTTTCTGTTTACTGCTTTGCAAGTATTAGAATGAGTGTCGTATACACACAACATGAAAAACAAAGCATGCAAACAGTAAACTAGAGAAACAGCAAAAGGGAAAAAAAAAAAAAACTTTCCCTATCTCTTTCCTCACTCACTCTGTCCTCTTCCATGGATAACTGCTTAGGAATAGGCCTTTGTAACTTAGTTCCAGGTAAAGAATGGTAAACCATGACCTGGGTCCCAGGGGCCTCATGTTACCTAATAAATTTAATACAGTTTAACATTTTCCATTTTTAAAGCTACAATTAAATTTTATTTTATACGAATAAGCATTTTGGCTGTATCTGTGTGTATGTGTGTTTGTGTGTATGCACACACATGCATACACTTGGTATTTGTGCTTAATATCCATATATGCCTGAAACTGGAGTTCTAGGAAGCTTTCAACTGCCATGTGGGTGCTGGGAAGCCAACCCAAGACCTCTGCAAGAATAGTACCTGCTCCTAATATCTCAGTCACCCCAGGACTGCAAATGTTTTTTTGTGAGTATAAAACAAGTCCTTGCTTTTTCCACTCCATGAATGCATGTCCATTATTATCCACTTGAGCAAACCATTGATCGTCACCATAATTCTCTTCCGGCCCAACCTGTCCCAGCTGGCCAGGGACTGACCTATTCTGTCAGACTCTCAGGTTACATTCACTATGTCACCACAAATTTAATTTCAGGCTAGAATTTAACTTTGCTAGATCCAAATCAATGCAGGTTGTTGGCTCCTCAAACCATTTATCTGTGTTTATTATGCGACAGGTATAAATCTTAACAAAATTAAGATTTATTCATGCCTTTTAATCAAATCAATTCTGCTCTAGCCAGTCTGAAAGTAGTGAATCAAAATTGATACCCACACAATCCCACAATCATCAGATAAATGAAGACCCTGAGTTGTCAGTAACATTTTTTTTAAATGTATTGATCACCAAGTCAGAAAGTATGCACTGAGTGTTTGCAAGACTTCACGCTGTACCAGGCACACCAAATCACCAGCTGAGGTGTTTTGGATAATTCTGCTCAGTTTTAAATTTAGTATTCACTGTTTTCCACTATGAAGAGGCCTAGAACAGCTAGCTGCTCTTAAATAAGTTTTAGCAATTATACAACAGATTCAAGCTACTTTGACAAATCTCACAGTGTTAGAGAATAGTTAATTAGTATTAATAAATCACTAACTCCATGGGGACTAGGAAAAGATAGGAGGAGAACATTTAATATTGTTCTCAACAAATTTGGTTTTTAATTCCAAGCGAATGGATGTACTCTTTCAGAATCTCATACGTGTATTTAATGCCTTTCATTCATGCCGGAACCTCAACCCCATGCTCCAACCCCTTCCCCAATGAAGTTAGTAGAAATCACTTAGGGTTAGTTGCCTACATCTAAATAACACGTTTGCATATAGTATTTATTGAGAATTCTTAGTATTTGCTTTGGAAATCACTGTCTACACTGAGGGTACTTATACTAGTTGAGGGTGTAGAAATAGCACTTCATGATTTACGTGATTCACACTGTGTGCATGTAGAACGGAATATCTATCCAAGGGCCAGTTCTGCACTTCTCCCTTTTCTTGTATCCACTTATAGGGTGCAAAGCTCTTTGAAAGACCTCCGAAGGGAGACCCTCACTCAAATCTCAGGAGAGGCGTGCACCCAGCGAGGCACCGAGACCAGACTTGCTGCAATCGCATGAGGAAGTTTATTGAAAGTGAAAGAGTGAGATCTCAGGCCAGCATGCTGGGGTCGAGACTCATACACCACGCAGGGGTAGAGGAGTTCGACCCCGGCCTGAACTTGTAACGGGCTTATAAAGGCAAAAATCACAAAGGAGGGGGGAACAGGGGAGAGTGAGGAATTCAAAGGGAGCAATGAGGAAAT
Organism: Micromys minutus; assembly: GCF_963924665.1. Classification (NCBI taxonomy): domain Eukaryota; kingdom Metazoa; phylum Chordata; class Mammalia; order Rodentia; family Muridae; genus Micromys; species Micromys minutus. Next base: position 18,778,444 of record NC_137960.1, on the reverse strand, counting down.
TCAAAAGGGGAAGAATCATACATTTTTTTATCAGTACACCCCCAGGCACACCTAGGGCGTTGGAACATTCCACAGAGGTCATCCGGACCTTCTGTGGTATTTTGGGAACTCAAATCTCAAGAAAGTGGGATTTCCTGGGTGGGATTTCCTGGGAGCGGCAGAGGAAATCCCTAGGGCAAGGAATCAGTGTCCTTTGACAACCTTTTACTCTTCATCTTCACCCATCGCTCAAGCAGCATCCTCTTTATAGGACATCCCAGAGCCGCATCCCATCTCCAACCAATTCAGCTGAACAGAATTCCCTACATAACAGTCACTGTGTTTTCTCTCTCCAGCTCATTCACTTTCTAGCATGGAATTTTCATAGAATTTAATAGCATACTATTTTAATTGAGTAGTTATGTGCTGTCTGTAACTTGTAATTTCAAAATCAGTTGACACTGTTTTCATTATCTTTAAATTAGGTCAGCCTTTACTTTGTCTACGGTATGAATTATTTCTAATGAGAAACTCTTAACTTTGTGTATTCCTAGTCTCTCTTTGTACCTCTCGGCCTGTTTCTCTGAGTCTCTGTCTCTCTGTCCCTCTCCATTCCTCTCTGTCCTTCTGTCTCTGTGTCTCTGTATCTCTATCTCTGTCTCTGTGTCTCTCTCTCCTTATGCTGAGCTTTCCTGTCACTGGCATTTTCTTGCCCTTACTCTCAGGCTATGGGAATGTTAATTAAGTGCTAATTGAAGGCATTCTGACAGTATTTTCATTAGCACCTTTCTCTGTAGCTCTAAAGTTGTTTAGTGTTACTATTTTAAATTTCCAGTATTTTTTTTTTATCTTGTAGCTTTCAGCTGATTTTATGCTTTGATTTCACTGTTATTGTGAACACATCCTGTTATTCTTAAAATTTGTACTTTTAAAGTTTAATTTCTGGTCTAATGTATGAATTATGTGTCATGACATTTGAACATGAAACATATTTTAAGTGAAGAATTTGATAGTTATACTTTGTTTATCTTTGTCATTGACTTTTATCATGTATATTTTATACATATATATGAAATATATGTATTACTATCTTATTTTAATAACCTATTTTGTTTGATGTGACTGATCTTCATAATGTTAGAGCCCAAATATCCTAATCTACAATTTTAACATTGAAGCATCTCTAAAGATTAGCAGGCTAGTACAAATTAAACCAACATGTTGTGAAGCTAATTGCACTATCTTCATCCCAATTCACAAAGGAAAATTGGCTACTGAATACAAGCCTGGTCAGTAACATGAGGCTGTTCCACATATCACAGAGATGCTTAACTATGCAGGATCTGTGCATCATTTTGCTCTAAAATCTGAACAATCCTAAATCTCTAAATAATATGTAGTCAAGGACTTTGCATAAATAACTATATATATATATATATATATATATATATATATATATATATATATATATAATATTAGTTTCATGTCTTAAAACTTTATCTTCCTCATCTCTATGTTACTATAGCTAACATCTTTTATAGCTTTAAAATTGTATTTATTTATTTGTTTATTGATCACTTTTTGCATATATTTTTCAGTGTCTTCCCAGGCCTGTGTGTCTGCTCTAAGGATTGTCCTTATATCTTGGCATATTATTTCTCAGCCTCTACTTATCTGGGAAATAGTCATTAATCTCTTTATGTGAACAAGGGAAATATGTCTTTGCTTCTGGGCTTTTGCTTTCTGGATGACCTTCAATTTAATCAGTATGTTTTTGAGTATTTATGTTACATATAGGACTGCTTTGACTGCATGTATGCATGTATACTATGTTTGTGTCTGGGGCTCTCAAGACCTGGAACGGACAATTGTGAGCAGACATCTAGTTGTTAGGAACGAAACCCTGGTCCTCTGAAGAGCAAGTGCTTTTAACTGCTGCACCATCTCTCCAGTGCCAAGCTTTTAATGTTTAGATTAATTGTTTAAATATATTCTATATATGTATTTTCTATGCTGTATATATGTTATTTCACAGCCAAGGGAGTCAGGCTGTCAAAGAAGCTTAGGATGGGAGATATAATACTGTGTTCTGTTTACACTCTAAAACAATCACCTATTGTCATTTTACAAAAACATACAAGTTCTGATAGCCTATCTATGCTAAAGGAGAAATTAGGAAATACAGCTGAAGTTGTTTACACAGGATAGGACTCTCTGAAGATGACCACAGTAGCACTAGCATTGGCCCTGAAGGTTATAGGAACTGTAAGGAAAAGATGACGGGGCACCAATGAAAGGAAAAGTCACTGAAAGGAAAAGTCACAGGGCACCAATGTAGTGAAAAGATGACGATCCGAGTCACGGCACCAATGTTAGGGGAGGGATGAAGAGAGTGGGGGGCATATGGCCCATGGAGGTGCGGCGAGGCCTGGGGGCAAGGGAGATGCCTCTGGGGGGTCCATGTTGGGAATTCCTTCCCCCTGAGGGACCAGCCACACAACGGTATAGTACACAATAGAGTTTATTCAGGTCATGGGAGAGTTAAGAGGGTGGTAGAGGCAGAGAGAGAGAGAGAGAAGTAGAGGAGTAGAGGCCGGCCATGAGCACGTGGGAGAGAGGGGGGAGGGAAAGGGGTAGGAGTGGGAGAGCAAGGCTGCAAGAGCACAAGAGCAAGGGAGGCCAAGAGAGAGGAGGGGGCAAGCAGCCTCTTTTATAGTGTCAGGTCACTGGGGCGGAGCATACCTGGCTACTGCCAGGTAATTGAGGGGTGGGGGTATACCTGGCTGTTACTAGGTAACTGAGAGGTGGGGTTTACAGAATCCCAAAAGGAACTCCATAAGAAAACCAACAGAGTCAAATAACCTAGATGCCTGAGGGTTCAAAGACTGAGCCACCAAACAAAGAACACACCCAGGCTGGACAGAGACCACTGGCACATATGTAAAAGACATGAAGCTCAGTCTCCATCTGGGTCCCCCAACAACTAGAGCTGTAGTCTGACTGGAATCTGTTCCCCAACACAGCTGCCTTGTCTGGCCTCAGTGAGAGAGGATATGCCTAATCAGGCAGAAACTGGATGTGCCAAGGTAGGAGGATACCCAGGAATCCTACTGTCTCTGAGTAGAAGGGAATATGGGAAAGAAACTCTGTAAGAGGAGATACCAAGGGGGCAGAGTTTGGGATGTAAATAACAAAATGAGGAACAAAGACCAGCAATGATTTTAATTGGACCCCATGAAACTAAGTTTCTGCACAGCAAAGTTCACCATTACTTCAGCACCAACAGTAGCAAGTTGTTAGCATGTGTCCCAGTTTCACATCCTTTTGCTGGGATAAAATACCCCAAGAAAAGCAACTTGAAGGCAGAAGGGATTTCTTTGACTTACAATAGAAGTTACAGTCCTTCAATGTAGATATTTCAAAGCAGGAATTTTAAAGCAATGAATTACAACCATAGTCTAGAGCAGTGGTTCTTAACCTTTCTAATACTGCAACCCTTTAATACAATTCAGAACCATAAAATTAAGTTTTTTGCTGCTTCATAACTGTAACTCTATTGCTGTTATGAATTGTCATACAAATATGAGATATGCAGGATATCTGATGTCTGACCCCTATGAAAGAGTTGTTCAAACCCTAAAGGGTTGGGGACCACTGGTCTAGGAAAAAGACATGATGAATACCTGCAAGATCACCAGCCCCCTTTCCCTTTGTTGGATCCTCTGCCAAGCTATGGAATGGCGCCACCATGCTCAGAGTTGCTCTTTTAACCTCAACTAACACAATCCCAGTAAGGAGGATTTCTCACATATATGCTCACTGGCCAATGTGATCTAAAGAGCCCATGATTGTCACTTTGACAAGTAACTATTGTAACATTTTTTAACTTAGAATCCTGAACCTCCTCCCTCAAAGGGCTACTCCAAGGAGCTGAGGTGACACATGTATACACAGGAGTCTGTTTTATGAAACAGGGTTCTTGAGTATTGAAGACCAAAGCTTTTACAATAGACTGTAACAATGGAGCCTTTGCTGCAGAAGAAGCCATTGTATTGTTATAGTACATAGCAAGTATGCCTACCTACTATTCTAGTAGGAGGTGCTGTCCCCCACCTTCCATAGTAAACATTGCATAAAGATAATTTTAAAAGGTGATTTGGTATAAAAGATAGCCAATGGCTCTTCTTGCAAAATATATAGAAATATTCTCCAGGGAGCTGTGTCCTACCAATACCCATCACCTATCTTCATACCAACTTGGCTTCTGGCAAAATCTTTCATGCAAATCCCCCACTGGCCATTTTATTTAATCTGACCCAATGTGGCTGATCAGATCATCGTGATGTATCTCTTACAGCATTTAGCTGAAGAGAGTATCAACAAGACTCCAAGCCACAGACTATAAAATCAATCTATGATACTGACATCACTATAATCTCTTAATCTCTTAAAATTAAGCAACTCAATGAATTCAGTAAAGTGGTGTGATCTGCTTTGAAATGCCTGGTGAATTTCTTCTCAATTTTCTTTTCTATTAAATACTTTTTTTTAAGTAAAATAGGACTGAAACACCTTCCGACTTTTCTCAAGTTTATTAACTTTCCATTGGTGAGGGAAATTAATTCAGAAACAGAAATGTTTATTAGAAATTGCCTAGAATCTTTCTTTGGATCACAAAGAGGAAACCTCATATAATTCTACTAATCTTTAATGACTCTGACCACTGTACTGGACATTAAAGTCTCTCAGAACCAAAGAGATATCATTGATCACATTCACTAAGAAACAATCTGTGAAGCAGCTTTCTTTTTCCTTTCTAACTGCATGAATCCCACTAAGGGATAACAGCTCTCTCAGAGTGTAAGTCAATAGTCAGTCATTCCTCCAGGAACCTTCTTCCAGTAACCAAGTGTGTGTTCATCTGGGCAAGACCTTAAGTGGGAGACAATGTTTCTTGGAACTAAAGTATATAAAGAAAGGATTCTCTGGTGTCTACAACATGGTTCTTTCCCTCAATCACAAATGTAGATTTATATGTTGTGTGTATCGATGTGGAGTCAGGTGTCACTCAATGTAGAGTTTTCTGCAGAGCACTCTGATAGCCATTGAACTCAATGTCTCTGATAGAGCTTTTCTTGAGTCGCCCTGCATGCCTGTTCTACTGTTTTCTGCATACACTTATGCTGATAGACATAAAATATACATATATACAAATGTGTGTAAACAGATACCTACTCTCTTGTGAGAATATCAGAAAAGAGTATAAGATGACTTTGGTCATTCTCTGGCTTGTTTCTTTAAGACAAACTCTTTACTGAACATGGACCCTGGGTTTCTCCAGTAGGGAAACAGCCAGGAAGCTCCTTTAATTTTCCTGTGTCCATTCTCCCAAAGCTGGCTTATACAAGACCACACCCAACATTTTCTTACAGATGAATGCTTGGATATGAACTCTAAAGCTCATGATTATGCAGCAAATGCTCCTTTGTAATAGCTGAACTGTCTCTCTTGCACCCTCCCACAGAACTTAAAGGTTTTACATGTTCTGATGTCCATGGTTTGGCCTGATTTGTTGTTGTTTTCTGAAACTGCTCTTTATCTTCACTTTTCATTCATAAACTTTTGGAAGTTTTCCAAGTATGCAAATGGAGAAGTGCTGATTTTAACAATCATATCTCCACCAGATGCCTCGGGAATGTCTGTTGAACATGATCATATATAGTTCCAAAATGAAGAAACTTGTTTTCTAATGTGTTTACTATCTATATACTTCACTGAAATGTTTCTGTTTTTAAATGACAATATTTTATATCACACATACTGAATTGGAAATCAGTTTCAAAGCCCAGCCATCTTTTAGAAGGTGTCACATAGCATTAAATAGCATAGTAGTTAACTTGTTTTTCAGTTATGGGTATATACCAGGTTTTTTTTTTTTATTGGTTATTTTATTTATATACATTTCAAATGCTTTCCTCCTTCCCCTTTTCTCCTCTGTAACCCCCCATCCTATTCCATCCTGGCTGCTTCTAGGAGGGTGTGCTCCCACCCACACCCTTCTTACCACCCTAGCATTCCCCTATGCTGGGTCCTCAAACCTTCACAGGACCAAGGGCCTCTCCTTCCATTGATGTCAATAAGGCCATCCTTTGCTATGCAGCTGAAGTCATGGGTCTCGCCATGTGTATTCTTTGATTGGTGCTTTAAGAGGAGGGAAAGAAAAAAGTGAGGGAGGCAGGATCAGGTACAGGAAGAGATGGGGGAGATGTACAGAGGGTCAGAAAATTGAACAGAGGTATACAGCAATGGGGAATGGGGAGCTGGGAGTAACCAACAGAAAGTCCCAGACACCAGAAAAGCAAAAGACTTGTAGGAACCACTGGGTATGACATTAGCTGAAATACCCAACAAAGAGAAGAGAGAACCTGTAAAGACCATATCCAGAGGTTAGGCACAGCCCCCTGTTGAGACATGAGGCCATTGACTCTTCTCAATTTTTTACCCAGGATTGCTCCTATCTAAAGGAAATATAGGGACAAAGAGTGGAACAGAGACTGATGTAAAGGGCATCTAGTGACTGCCCCACCTGGGGATCCATCCCATATGCAGCCACCAAACCCAATCACTACTGCTGATGCCAAGAAGTGCTTGCTGACAGGAGCCTGATATATATGTCTCCTGAGAGGCTCTGCCAGAGCCATACTGATACAGATGGCGATGCTTGCAGTTAACCATCAGATTGAGCACAGTGACCCCAATGGAGGAGTTAGGGGAAAGACTGGAGGAGCTGAAGGGGTTTGCAAGCCCATAGAAAGAACATTAATATCAAGCAACCAGATACCCCAAAGTTCCAAGGGACTAAACGATCATCCATAGACCAGGTGTATTAAAACAGAGCCATATTTGTAGAGGAAAATGTACATTTAAAATGTGAGAGCATTTTTGTTTAGAATGTATATAAAGAGAATATGAAAAGCAAGATGAAAGTAAGCATTGGTTTTGTGTGGTGACTGTAAACCCCAGATTTCATATTCTTGCAAGATTCTGGAGCAAGCCTGGTCCTTGAGAACTGCTTCACATTGACAACGATGGATCAGCCTTTATGTCCCAAGAACCAAGGAAATAGAATCTGTCTCTTCTGTTAAGAATAATTCTGAGAAAAAGTTCCTTCTAAGAATGATCAACCACAAAGACTTACAGTAGCCTTCAAGAATAGGTACTTGAATTAACTGGATCTGAAACATAAGGTACCCATCCAATGGTCATATATAAACCTCCTTGAGAGTACATTAGCTTATTCCATCCCAGCCTTTTTGCTAGTTTTGGCACAAAGATTAAATGCAGCTTTATAGAAAGAATTAATTAATAAATAATATCTTCTAGCAACTACAAAATTTTTGAGTAGGAAGAAAGAAACAGAAGTCATGAGATTGGATCTCATTCTAGACATAGCTAGATTGCTGTACATTTAATACTTATAAGCTTAGTTAAACCACAGTTAAGAGCATTGACTCTATTTCATGTACTTTTAGAAAGCCTTTGAAGGGGTCTATCCAGGCCCATTATCAAATCTGGATTTTATATTGATTATTCTACCAACTGTGAGCATGAGAACAAAAGAGAAAGAAAACAAAGATCAATCGCAGGCTTTTTCAATAATTTTTGTAAATAAAATTGTGAAGCTGTAAAATTGGACAGCCTGGGTAAAAATAAAGAAATTTAGGAAACAGGGTTTGGTTCTAGAGAAAGATAAAAGAACAATAAGAATGTAAATGGTTCTCAATTTCCAGGCTCATGTAAATACATAGTAGAATTAAATGGATTCTAAAGGATTCTGTGGCTAGAAGAAGCCCTAATACTCAAAACTGTATCGTAATTATAGCAAAAGCCTTTGCAATGGCAATAAGAATACAGGAGAACAGACTAGGTGATGTTTAAGGCTATTTTCTATTATTGTACATAAAGTGTAAATTCTGAAGGTAATAGTAATCTACTCATGTGTTCCTCTTGATTCCAGGTCTCATCTGTACCTCTTTCTGACCTGGAACTCTGTAATCCAAGATGATCTTAAACTCTGAGATCCATTTGCCTCTGCCTTCCAAATGGTGCTATAAAAGGGGAACATGTCCACTCAGTCTTGAATAACGCCATGCACAGCTGCCAGAGCCCAAGATGTCCTTCAGCAGGACTGATTTGAGGCCATAGTACAAACATATGAAGAGGTTCTGTGATTCTCCTGCAACAACTTGGTGACTATTTATAAAGTTTATTAAAAATAATGTTCTATCTGAAAATGACAAAAATCACATCAAACTGTGACTTTATTTTTGGAGACTGCATCATCTTATGTTACCGTGCTCCTCTTGGCCTTGCTGTGTTCTCACATTTGTGCCTAACATAGCTGAGACTTCAGGTGTACCATTGCAACCCACAAATTGTGATTTTACTTGTGACAGTAAAAGTTTATGATAGAAATTTAGACCTGTAATATTAAGCCATGTAAACTTAATATACCTGTTTACATATTTAAGACATGTAAAATAATTTATATAACAAATAGCTAAGATGGCTCTATTTCTTAAAATAAAGGGAACGGACTGAAGAAATTGCTCAGTGGTTAGTAATTATTGCTCCTGAAGAGGGCCCTGGTTCCATTCCTTATGGCAGCTCACTGCCATCTCTCTAGCTATAACTCATTTGCAAAAGGTCCATATACATTCCTCTGGTCTCTGTAATAATCAGGCACACACATGGTACATATACATGCAAGCAAGCCAAACACATGAAATAAAAGATGGTTGAGTTGATAATGTGCTTCCCATGAAAACATAAGAACTAATTCAGTTCCCCGGAATCTAAGTAAAAAATATGTATGGCAGTATATATACCCACAATTTCAACTATTGGGAGGCAAAGGTAGAAAGACCATCAGTGCTCATGGGCTAGCCAGTCTAGAAAAATTAATGAGATACTAGTACAACCAGAGACACCATGTCCCTATAAAAGCAAGGTGAAAATAGCTGTTAAGTCAATGATATGTGTGCTACCACCCGTAGAACTACAGAGGTTCGGTATAAGGTAAGAGAATGAGGCAGATTTAGACAGATCTCCATAGGAAGGAAGGAATGGAGCAAAGAGCTTTACATGGATGAAGGTGATTTAAATGTAATCCTGAAGTAACCAGGAAGACAGAGTCCCAACTGCTCATCTCTTATTACCAAATAAAGCCTGACTGTGGTAACTGTTCCCCAACAGGGCTGCCTTGTCTGGCCTCAATGGGAGAAGATGCACCTAATCTGTCTTGGACTTGAGGTTATGGGGTATGGGAATAGCCAGGGATGGGGAACATGGGACTTGAGGTTCCAGGGTGTTGGGATAGCTGGGGGGGGGGGACATACTCTCAGAGGAGAAGGATAGGTAAGAGGAGATAAGCTCTGTGAGGAGGGACCGGGAGAGGCCATTGTTTATAATGCAAATAAGTAAATAAATATACAAATAAATGAAAATGCCAGTACTGAGTATGGGTTATAATTGAAATGTTGGCCAAAGAGATTCCATAGGTGAAAGGAAAAGTTACTGAAAGGAAAAGTCACGGGGCACCAACGTTGTTAAAAGATGACGTCCCAGGTTTTGGTACCAATGTTAGGGGAAGGATGAAGAGAGTGGGGGGCATATGGCCCATGGAGGTGTGGCAAGGCCTGGGGGCAAGGGAGATGCCTCTGGAGGAGCCCATGTTGGTAATCCCTTCCCTCTGAGGGACCAGCCACACAACAGTATAGTATAAAATAGAGTTTATTCAGGTCATGGGAGAGTTAGGAGGGTGGTAGAGGGAGAGAGAGAGAAAGAGAAAGAGGAATAGAGAAGTAGAGGCCGGCCATGAGCACGTGGAGGGAGAGGGGGAAAGGGAAGGGGAAGAGGAGGGATAGGGGTGGGAGAGCAAGAGAGCCAGGAGGCAAGAGATGCCAAGAGAGAGAGGAGGGGGCAAGCAGCCCCTTTTATAGTGTCAGGTCACTGGGGAGGGGTGGGGTTTACAGGATCCCAACATTAGGTATGCCCAAGCAACTTGGGCTGTTGCCAAGGCATAGCTCTCTACAAACTGACAGCAAGGTCTTATTGCTAAAGATAATACATGCACAAATCATTGAATATGAAGAAGTTGAGCTGGTGCCTCCCTAGACCCTTCACTCCATTGACAAGTATTCTTAGTACTCTGCCAGCTTCCAAGAGAGAAGCATAAACACCAACACAGCTACACACCTTTGGATCTACAATGGTGTCCTGTCTGCAAGATATACTTGTGGAACAGTGGCACAAAGCTTATGGGAGTAACCAACCATTGTCTGATCTGACATCGGGCCTACTCAACCCATACTCCACACTGCTTGAGTGACCAAGAACCTATGACTAAACATTCCAGAGACCTAGGGAAAAGTCAAATACCATTCTACTAAAGGAACAGGCAAAACAAATATTTCTAATAACATTTTACTATACTCACAGATCAGTATCTTGCTCAACCATCATTAAAGAAGCTTTTTCCTGTAATACATGGGAAACCAATACAGAAACCTGTTGTAGTAAATATGTAAAAATGGGTGACCATTTCCCATGTTACTGCTCAACACTGCTCCCAAGGTACTCTCTGACCTGGGTGTTCTGCAAGCCATTCCATTTTTACACTTTGTCACGCTGCTCCCTGGCATTAGTTCAGGCACTAGAGGGCCATATGGAACTAAAAATAATTTGTCTCAGCAGCAAGACGCTGGCCCCCAAGTACTCGTTGACCCAGCCATTCCAGTATGGCACCTTGCCACACTGCTTTCACTCACAGTTCCCATGGCGGGTTGTTACCACACCAGGACCACACATCCTAATTCCATGGTGGGCTTGGTGTATCCCATCGCTGCACCTTCTCTTGAACTCAATTAAGTATGAAAGAAAACACCATAGGAAATACTCTGATCTGTTGGGAGCTATGCCCACCCCACCCCCATCAGCTAATGGTTAAATGAATTGCCCACCTGCAAGCCTTTCTTTGTAATGATAATTGGCCCAGTCACAAGCCTACTCCACACCTGTTCCTGTTCCTGTTCCTGTTTTTGGCTACCTCAGGATATATACTCACCCCAGGAGGTGACATTTCCACCCCTGCAGCTAGGGAATTTGCATACTGCCTTTGTGTCTTTGTAAATGTATATCTGAAGTTGGAGTTCAGTTGGGGTTGTTGGTGTTTGGAGTAAAGCAGCATTTTCTACTAACATGAATAATTGAGTTGTGTCTTTCTTTTCAAACTCTCAGGTCTTCTCCCCATTCTGGTAGATTAACAGCACAGGCTCTGTTACTGATCCAGTTGATATATTTGGATATATATATTTGCCTATCTAGACAGCACAAATCATCCTGTACACATCCATTCCCTACAAAATATTACCTGTATCTATGCAGAGATTCGCAGAGAAGAATGTTCACATCTGTTGGGATTCTGTAAACCCCACCTCTCAGTTACCTAGCAACAGCCAGGTATACCCCACCCCTCAATTACCCAGCAGTGGCCAGGTATGCTCCGCCCCAGTGACCTGACACTATAAAAGGAGCTGCTTGACCCCTCCTCTCTCTCTCTTGGCCTCTCCTGCCCTTGTGCTCTTGCAGCTTCCCTCTTCCCTTCCCTTCCCCCCTCTCTCCCACGTGCTCATGGCCGGCCTCTACTCCTCTACTCCTCTACTTCTCTCTCTCTGCCTCTACCACCCTCTTAACTCTCCCATGACCTGAATAAACTCTATTCCGTACTATACTGTTGTGTGGCTGGCCCCTCAGGGAAGGGATTCCCAACATGGACCCCTCAGAGGCATCTCCCTTGCCCTCAGGCCTCGCCGCACCTCCATGGGCCATATGCCCCCCACTCTCTTCATCCTTCCCCTAACATTGGTGCCGTGACTCGGATCGTTAACCTTTCACAACATTGGTGCCCTGTGACTTTTCCTTTCACTCGTGCCCCGTCATCTTTTCCTTACATTGGTGCCCCGTGTGAGGATGTTAGATTTCCTCACGACCAGATCTCTCTTTCCTTTCATTCTGTGACTTTTAACAACCTTGGATTGGTGCCAGCGCCTCAAGAAAATGCAGGTTCGCATCCCAACGCTCACTAGCTCAAGACCCGTGACCGTCTCCCGCCGCCATCTCCCTGCCGCTGCTGCTGCTACCACTGCAGCCGCCATGTGCCACAACTGCCTCCCCGTCTGCCACCATGGCTGATCTGCCAACAGCTGCCCGACTCACAGACTTCCAACACGTGAGTTGTCGCCATTACTGAAGCTCTAGACACTTGCTGGCCACTGCTCCACCATGTGTGCCAGTAGCTCCCGCCACGTGGGCTGCTGAGACAGATCAGCCACACACCACACAGTTCCACTTTTCCTGATACCAGATCATGGCTAAGATTCCTGCACAAACATCGGCAAATTGGTAGGGATTGTCACTCCAGTTGGCGGAGAGAATCCCCGATTTCCCAAAAAGGCCTGGCCAGCCTTTGCGGGCAAAGAGGGTTACTTCTCTATAGCCACAGTTTTGAGACAGACATTGACCATTGAGAAGCTCGTCGGGAGTGCCCTTCACTCTTTTTCCCTTCCCCCAGGGCTCTAGCAGCCGGTTCACTCAGCCGAAGTCCAGGCCTGGCGAGGGCACTCTCTGCCAGATCCGGGATCTGGCGAAGCCACCAGGAGTCCGAGTGACGACTCGCGACCCCTGCGCATAGGCGAAACTTTTCTACCGAGTTTCATCCACTGGGACGCTGGATTGGATGGCTCCGTAGCCCCCTCCCTGTACCTTCCCAATGGACAACTCAATGTCTCAAAACGGGTCACCAGGCTCCCCACTGGGATGTCTCCTAAAAAATTCCAAATCTCTAACACTGACACCTCAGCTAAAGACATCTAAATTGATACACCTCTACAACAATGTTTAGACTCAGTATCCACTAGATAATGACTCATAATGGCACCCTAGACTCATTAATTTTATGAGACCTTCACTCATACTGCCAAAGATCTGGTAAATGGAAAGAGGTTCCCTGTGTACAGGCATTTATCTATCTCCGCTCTAATCCTTCTCTGTGTTCTTGTAGCCCCATCCAGTGCCTTTTAGCAATGAGGCAATAAGGCAGATGACACCACAGCTCTCGATCCAGCCAACGAGCCATCGCCGCAAGATCCAAACCTCTACCTCAGCTTCTATTCATGTTATTCTAAGCTTTTCAAAACTCCCCTCCACAGCCAGACTCACATGTGGACGTGGACACACCACCCGGCCTCCAGCACCACTGCCGGTGCCCCTTTCCTCCCTTTCTGTCCTCTTCTGTGCCGCAATCTTATAGTCTGATGTTCTATGCTTTACTATGAGACTCACTAATAATTTACTTCCTGAGGAAAGCCAGCGAGTTTGGGAGCAGAAAAAATGCATGCAGACGAGATCCATCAAACAGATAGACACTAACTTAGACCCTAAAAACCCAGAAGGTAAACAACTTCTAATGACCTATTTCTTTACCCAGAGCTACCCCAACATAAGAGACTAGCCTTAAAGCTTGAGGGGGGACCCCTAACTCCACAGACAGAAGTCTTGGTGCTGGCCTTTAAAGTGTACCATGGGAAAGGTAAAAAGGCTCACAAATACCATATGCTGGCAAAGGCTTCCCGACCAGCCCCAGCCACTGCTACACCACCGGGCCCCTGCTACAGATGTGGTCAATAATAGGTCATTAGGTGAAAGCTTGCTCCAGCCCTCACAAGCCAAGAGGCCGTGTCCTAAGTATAATCCAGAGGAACAGTGGGCTGTCGATTGCCCTGTGTCACGCAAGACAGAGGGACATCACGCCCAAATAACCCTCCAGCCTTCTAGGCTTGTCTATGGACAACTGAAGAGGCCCAGGCTCCCTTGACCTAACCACTACCATCATGAACAGGGAGCCACGAGTAGCTATCATGGTATGTGAGCATCCCATCTCCTTCCGCTTGGACACTGGGGCCACTTACTCGGTCCTGACGGAGTTTTGGGGACCTACTTCTCCCTCTCATTTTCCTATTGTCGGGTAAGAAGACACCTTACCTTCCTCACCAGATTCCAGCACTCACTTACATTTTTAGGAGTGCACCTCTCAGTCATTCCTTTTGGTAGTGCCAACATGTCCTGTCCCTTTATTAGAGAAGAGATCTAGCTAAGTTGGGAGCCTCTATTTCCTTTGCTCCCCCCCCATTTGCCTGAACCCAAGCTCGCTAGCAACCCCTCTGCTTCTATCCAGTCAACTTACTAACACAAACATGTTTCCTTTACCAGCTTATCAGGTAGACCCCCGAGTCTGTTGCTAAACACTCTTCTATTGTCACCCAATTACTAGACCCTACCAGGACCCTTTTAAGGTGATTCTTGAGACACCTGCAGCTCTTTTACCACATACAAGATCCATGAGATCCCAGGTGGGAGACAGAAGTTGTTGGTAAGCTCTACTGTAAAAAACCAGCCAGAGTCCCCCCTGTAAGTACTATCAACATTCAGCTGCCCTGACTCTGATGTTGCCATGACTCCACACCTTTCCCCTATCCCTCTTCATGGCATGGCAAGTCATTTTAAAATATCCGGGACACATTATAGTAATTTGCTCCAAACCTTATCAATCTTCTGTCTACTTCAACGACAGACAAAAAATTTCTAATCAAACTATTAATTAGTTCCTGTTACAGGACTACCAGCCACTGTCCATAGAGGAGCCTGATGTAAACATCTGCCAGGTGGATCCCGATGGTGAAAGCCAGCTGCACCCCCTTACGACGCCCCAAGACAGCAGGAAGTAGCCAATGAGACTCGACGCCCCATTCCCCTTTCACCATCGGCTTCCCCCTCCCTTTTTCTCCTTCTTATAGTAAGAAAAGGGGAGAAATGGCAGCATTAGGACTGCTCCTGAAAAATCTTTCTTCCAAACCAAATGTACTTAATCTCTACCTATAATGTATACATGTGTGTGTTCCAGCATCTTGTCAAGTCCAGGTGCTTATTACATCTAGAACAGCTCCAGAGAAGCAACCTACAGATGCTTCAGCCTTCTCTCTCAGACACAGATGCTTCCACTGGACCTGTTACTTCTGACCTATCCTCAGATGGTTCCACAGACCCTGGACAACAAGAAAACAGCCAACTCTTAAGACTGGACAAACAGCCCTACCCCCACTTTTCTGGACTCTAAAAACATCGCCCCAAACCAGCATGAAGCAGTCAAAGAGATCACAACGACCCTATTCCTGGCCCACCATCGCCTCTAATTTTTCTTTTTTAATTAAACAAAAATGGGGGAATGTTGGGATTCTATAAACCCCACCTCTCAGTTACCTAGCAACAGCCAGGTATACCCCACCCCTCAATTACCCAGCAGTGGCCAGGTATGCTCCGCCCCAGTGACCTGACACTATAAAAGGAGCTGCTTGACCCCTCCTCTCTCTCTCTTGGCCTCTCCTGCCCTTGTGCTCTTGCAGCTTCCCTCTTCCCTTCCCTTCCCCCCTCTCTCCCACGTGCTCATGGCCGGCCTCTACTCCTCTACTCCTCTACTTCTCTCTCTCTCTCTGCCTCTACCACCCTTTTAACTCTCCCATGACCTGATTAAACTCTATTCCGTACTATACTGTTGTGTGGCTGGTCCCTCAGGGAAGGGATTTCCAACATGGACCCCTCAGAGGCATCTCCCTTGCCCTCAGGCCTCGCCGCACCTCCATGGGCCATATGCCCCCCACTCTCTTCATCCTTCCCCTAACATTGGTGCCGTGACTCGGATCGTTATCCTTTCACAACATTGGTGCCCTGTGACTTTTCCTTTCATTGGTGCCCCGTCATCTTTTCCTTACAACATCTACTTCCATGTTGCTTTCTGCTCCTTCTCCTCACTCTTGCTCCTCCGTCTCTTTCTAAAAACATTATTCCCACTCATCCTTCCTCCTCACCAAATGACAGGCCTTGTTTATGTTGTACTTGCATTCCTTAATAAAGGCATCATCTTACAGAAACCCATAGCGAAACAATATGCAGAGTGAGAAATATGTTTCCATCAATCCCAGCCCCTCCCCTCAGGATCAGGGAACCCTGCAGAAGAGATAGAATGTAAAAGTCAAAGGGGATGGCTTCTTCTACAACAGTCATAAATGCAACAGGACTGATACATATACAAACTTATAGAGAATCACACAACATGCACAGGACCTGAACAAATGGGTCCTAGAGCTGAAAGAAGTGGACATGTGCCCCCATCCCTAACTTAGAAGCTAGCTCCAATTGATAGCCTCATGGAAATGAAAATTTTCATTTTCCTCAAGTGAGTCTCCTTGGGGAAACAAACTACTCTTGAGGGTAGGCTGCATGCCCAGCAGTAAATGGCCAATAGAAAATGAACCAAATAGCACTGTAGAGTTGTCTTGCCCCATAATGTTGATTCAGGGCTTCTCTTCCCCCAATACACCCCTGGTTTTATTAGTAATTTTTATTTTGTTTTATTTTCTGAGTTTATTAACCCTACTGGTTCTTTGTGAATATACTATGGTTTGGTTTTAAATTTTTACCAGATTCCTAAGTGTGTGAACAAGTAGGTCTCTGTATAGATATCCATTTCTTGTGCCTTTCCTTGACCCCTTCCTTGTTTGTTTTTTCTCATTCCAATGTGTTTGCTTTGTTATATTATATTTTATTTTTATTTTTATTATTATACCTTAGAAGTCTGTTTGTTTTCTATGAGAAACCAAATGGAGGTAGATTTAAATAGTAGGGGAGGTAGAAAGAATTAGAGGAAGGGGAAACTGTAACCAGGATATATTATATGAAATAAATGTATTTTCAACTGAAACATCTAGATAAAGATGGGTTGAAGACACCTGATATCATCTGTGACATTCACACATATACACATATGCATGAATACCAATAAATGTCTCTTCTCTCTCTCTCTCTCTCTCTCTCTTTCTCTCTCTCTCTCATACACACACACACACACACACACACACACACACACACACATCACCAATGTTAGCAAAGATATTTAGCTCTAGCCTTTCATTTTCCAAGGAAAGTCAAATATGGATGAGTAAACGTATACTTGCAGGGTACAGAACTAAAGCTGGAATTACATTGCTTGAAATAGGAGAAAGATGCTTTGAATCCATGCTTCTGGGGAAAGACAGAATTTTCACTCAAAACCATTTGCCACCACAATTAGGTAATTTGCTGGCCCCTTGGAGAAACTGTGGTGGAGTAATTCAAATCAGCATTTAGCAGTGTAAAAAGGTCAGGGAAAGCCAGATCATTTACCTAGGAAGCAAAATTAAAAACTATAAATTATAAACAAGAGTAATGACTGATACAAAGAAGAGTCACAGAGAATGAGTTGAATCCATAGGAGACTGCAGAAGACTGATTACAGATACATTACCAAAGGTAATGTTGCAAAAATAGAGAACAGAGAATGGGGCTTCTATTCCTTCTCCTTGTAAGGAAATGTTCCTCTCTTTCCAGTTTCTTGTGAGCAAACTAGAGTTGTGTTCACATCGCCAGCCAGCTAAAGGGTATCATAGCCTGCCATGCTGTCAATCAGAAGGGCTGCTAAACCTAAGGAGTGATAGGGTCATAATGAATAAACAGTCAATACCTCTATGTCTGTGGTGGTCCCACTTGCTAGGGAAGAAAATACCTTTTTTTCTCTCCTCCCTGCTAATCATAAAATCTGCTTCTCTTCTCCCTCCACTGCTCTTGAGAAAAATAATTACAATAATCATCGAATTGATTACTTCATTAGGCATTGGCTGGTGATAACTCATTTCCTTTATCTAAGCTCAGTGTTTGCAATTCTGATAAACCCATCAAGTCTCTCTTCTACACAGTATTATAATCATAATAGATAGAACTATATATGTTAATTTGATTCTTCCCCTTAAGAAGAGTATATACATCTTCTCTTATCACAGTAAGAAGTAATTAAATTAGACTATAGTGAAGTGCTTTTCTCTAAAGAACCTGGTAGAGGGTTTGGATTAGTTTATAAAATGTCTGGAAATAAGGTTGGAAGAACTGAGTTCAAATCCCCATCATCATAAAAAGATGGGACTAGTGACACACATTGGCAAGCCTAGTACTGGGACAAAGGGTAGTGAGCAAAGAGAGGAGCTGAGGCTCATTGGCGAGACAATTCAGATGAATGAATGAGCTTCAAGTCAGTGCGAGATAATTTCACTAAAGAAGTAAATAATTGGAGAGCAATCCAAGAACACAGTCAACCTTTGGCTGTCCCATTTTGTATACATATATGCTCAGGCAACCACATGGAGATGTGCACACACACACACACACACACACACACACACACACACACAACACATGCACATGTTTGCCCACACACTTGAAAGAAAATAATTTAATTTTTTACTAGCCAGGTGATCTCAAGGTTGTTTTTTCAGCTCTGCCACCATAATATGAAGACAGCCATCAACAGTAGCAAATAACTGACTGTGAGTTTATGGTGTGGTTTCCCTCTTGCAAATGCAGATGGCCTTTCATCTGGATATGCACACCCATCCCTGAGATTTTATGTTCTTCTTGAAAATGGCTAAGTCCTATTGTATCACATTTCAGACTCATTGAGCTTTAACTTCTTCCCAGAAAAACCTATCGCTGTTAGTGCTACACCAAGAGTGACACCAATCACATATGGACCTAAAGAGGATAGAACTCTGCGGATATGAATGCATTTGAGAACACTGTCTGCTTGGGATGCACATGACATGGGATGAATGAGGTGAGGCTGGGTCAGAGTCTTGATGGAACACTCATTTAAGAGATTGGTTAAAGTTTAGATTAGTGTCTACTGTTGAAATTGTTTTTAATCAGACACATTAAACAATGATTATTTCATTCATATTCAGATTATATTGCACATTATATCATTTCCCAGCATTTATTTTCTCTGAACAATATTTTTTTTATCTTTTTAAGTGCTCACTTAAAATCTTTCACTTTTAATACATGGGGTGTCTATAGATTGTAAGCTCAGTATTTAATTTTGTGAAGAATCATCTTTAGGATGGTAAATGATGTATAGAGATGATGCTCTGATGAGCTCATATTTGGATACTGGGAATAAGATGGGTGTGGGTATATATTACTGTCACCTACATGCCCAGAGTTAGATTTTGCCATGGCCAGATAGTGTATATATAATCAGAAATATAGACAGACCGAGATTCCCCACAACTAGAAAGCTATGTGACTGGAGAGATTTGCTTATGCATATCCTGAAACTAAACAGAAAGAAGTGCCTACCAAAGGTGATACAGAAACCAGGAACTGGGAAGAAACTGTGGGCCACAGAATCGCAAAGACTAGAGAAAGAGCCAATGGGAACCAAGGAAAGAATAAAAGGTTGCTTGGCGATATTTATAAAACCCATGTACACTAGACGTTCACAATTGTCTTTAGCAACCAGTCTGCCATGTAGAGCCAAGATGAATTTATCTGCCAGTCTGTCTGCCTGTCCCTGCAGTGAGACTATTCACAAAGATGCAGTTGAAAGCAATGAGCTATCCAAGCTCCTGGATATCTGAACTAATTTACTCAGCTCACCAGATCCTATATACTGAAATATGCTACATGCATGTGGGTTGATCTCCATCCTATCATTGTTTTTGATGGAAGACGCCTGAAACTACCCACTGATACAATGACTAGACTCGCACAATATCTAGGAAGTATGTTATATAAGAATTATACTATAATTAAATATATCAAGTTAAAGAAGAAGAAAAAAGCCTCTCTACAATGTAGCCAATGCTCTTTTTTTATTACAACCCCTGTTTTTATTTATTATTGAGGAAAATATAAGTAACTCTACATCCTTTTTTTTAAAAAAATTAAACAACTTTATTTTAAAACACAAAGATAAATGTACAGATTTTAAAAGAATTTTTGCATAAAACTATAAAGAATATATTTTTTGTCAGTACTTGATTTATTTAAAAGGTTTGATAGTATGCACTGAAAACTTACTAGTTACAATGAGCATAACGCTCATATAAAATGTTCTTTAAAATGCTTACTAAAGTGGCGCGGCCCAAGCCAGCCACAACCAAAAGTGTACAGGCTCCTGCAGAGCTCGGACAGGTGCAGGGATGTGGGGCCACTGGCTAGGACCTCAACCTTGCCACCAGGCTCCCAGCCTGGCCCAGCTCTGCCAGGTGCCCCACGCCGCCCTTGGGGATGTGGTACAAGCCAAACTTGACTGTGCACATGCACGCGGCCCTCCTCAACGCCGGAAGTGTCCATTCACCTTCTACTAGCATGGCCACCTCCTCCAGATATTTCCAGCTGCTGAGTGACTATGGGCCTCCATCGCTAGGTTACACCCAGGGATATGGAAATAGCCAGGTGCCTCAGACTAAATATGCAGAGCTGCTGGCCATCATTGAAGAGCTGGGGAAAGAGATCAGACCCACATATGCAGGAAGCAAGAGGTTAAAACAGGGCATTGTTCATTCTGAAGCCTGGCTCAGGACTGATTGGTTGAAACAGACTTAATGCCAGGTCCTAGCCCCCTGGTCAATCTGAAGGCCCATCTCACTACCCCATGGAGATGAGAGGCTATGTTCAAAATGGCAGTGATTTTTCTAATACAGTCATTAAGATCTGAACCCACTCTCAAAAGGTTGGGAAGACATTTTGCAGTAACGGACGATGTGCATTTTAAATAGTTAGAAATGACCCAGGTCTTTTCTTTTCAAGCATGTGGAAGAGGTTTGTGAAGCCACTTCACGGCAAGCTATTGTTTGTCCCCAAATACCAGTGTCCCCTTTAATCTCCCTTTGGATACATTTTCCATTTGCGTCACCCCAGCTGACTTCCTTTCCAAGAGCTCACCTGCCTCTCAGGAGTTGAGTGCAAACCACAGCACGTTTGCTTAGTAGCTGACCCGCCTGTGTACAGCGTAGACCCTGCTTCATTTGCTTAAATGATTGCATGACTAAGTGCTTAGAATTCAATCTTTACAATGCACAGGTTATAAATACAGAAGAAAGGGCAATCTACCCAACCTATCAAGCACCCTGCAAATGTCCGTCCTGAGACTGTCGACCTCAGTTCTGTGTTTACTGTGAGCTGATCACAACATTGCATCTTTGTATTTATTACTTGATGTAACAAAGCTTATTTTCATTAACAAAAAAAAATGTTTACTATATTTTATACTTGGACATGATTCTTTGTTCTTCTCTAATACAATACATACCAACTACAGTTTTCCCCCACTCTACTTCTTCTGAGATTGTCCCACCTCCCCTCTCCTCCAGATCTACCCTTCCATTTCCTTTCAGAAAAGAGCAGACATCACAGGGATAAGACTAGACACAAAACATCAGGATAGGATTCTTTTAGAGAAACTTTTGGGTTATACAAGACTGGATACATGCATTTAAATAACTATTGGATAGGGATAAAGACAGGAAAAAAATGGATCAAACATTTCTATTTGCAATGTCTTGGTGTGTTTGGGTTTCCTTGTTTTGCTTATTGGTTGGTGAGGTGAGTAGTTGAGTAGCTGTTTTATTGTTCAAATGGTTAGACTAGTGATTGGTTTACAGCACTGGCATTGAATACAGGGCTTCTTGTATGCCATATACATATTTTACCACTAAATAATGCTGCCAGTCTCTTCTGTTTTAACTACTGTTCGATTTACATGACCTATGGTTGAAAAGATGGGTAGACAAAGCATCACTCTTGCATCTCAGCAACTGTAGTAATTGGCAGAACATCTTAGAAGGTAGGTTATTCTTGTCCAGTGTTCCACAGAGCTTTGTTCTCCTATGGTGGAGGAAGGCATGATGAAACAGTTCATGATGTGCAAGAACCAGAAGTGGATGTCCATGTCACAGAGACACTAGAGACAGGGGCTAGGCATAACCAAAGGCCAGCACCAAGAAATTGATGGTCCTACTCACAAAACATTCACAGCCTCTTAAGTTTATATGTAGCTGCTTGTATTCTAATGCTAATTAGTCCCCCAAAACTGCTTGCAAAAGAGGGTCTGTATGTAGCTTCTGGGAACTTGCCCCCAGTTAATTCTGATCGGTAAATAACAATTCCAGCAGCCAACAGCTGGGGAGAAAAGACATAAGCAAGGTTTAGTGTTCCTGGGCTGGGGAACATGAGGAGGAGATGGAGACACAGAGGCCACAATGAAAGTATAAAAATGTGCTGCAGGGAGAAGCAGAGCCGCCATGTAAATGGTACAAAAGAAAAGTCCAGAGGTCTGCTCAATTGGGCTGAGAGCAGCCAGAAACCTAGTGATTAGTAATAAGTAATTCAGAGTAGTTGGTGGGAAGTAGATCCTAACAGCTATTGTGCTGCTTAAGAGATATGAAAATATAAAGGCTGAGTGTGTTTCTTTTATCTGAGAACATAAACCATTGAGACAGGTAGTAACCCCACTGTTGAGACTTATTAAACTATTAATAATCCAGTTGCACTGCCTTCTAGGATCAAATTCTAAAACTATGTACCTGTGAGGTATGTTTAAATCTTAAAGCAAATATGGGCATAGTGGCACACACCTATAATACCAGCAATCAGAAGGCAGAGGCAGGCAGACCTCTGTAAATTTGAGAACAACCATCTGAAAAAAAAAAAAAAACTAAGGAATTATAACATAAAGATACATTAAGATAAGCCATGTGTGTGGCTACTTTGGAAAAAGTATAATATTGAACACAGTGTCTTTCTGAAATCAAATGATGGGTGTCTGCAAAAGCCCTAGACTAGCTGCAGCTTTGTGACTATTGCTGTGCAGTAACCAAGGCAACAAGTTGCTCCCTAAAGGGAGGTGAATAGTTCATGCCTATGTCCCCATAAAATTCCCCACTTTCATAGTTGTGATAATGTGATTGTCAGCTTTACACAATTCCAGAATCATGTAGAGGCAAATCTCCGAGCATGTGTGTGAAGGAATCCATATATTAGGTTGAGGTGGAAAGACTCATCATCTCTAACATGGCCGGAACCATTCCATGTTCCAAAGACCAGGGGTGGACATAGAGGGGAAAGAAAATTTAGTGCTAGCCTTTCTTTATCTCTGCTACCTGAGTGCCCATGCAGTGTGACAAGCTGCCTCAGTTCCTGCTGCCATGTGTGACCTCCCTGTCATGGGAGATGATACATAGAAACTGTAAACAAACTAAAAAATCGAAGTTCTTTTAGTCAGTGATCTTGCCCAACAATGGTGAAAATCACAAACATAATACTTTCATGTCCTTACCCATTTCTCTTCCTTAAAACTAATGGTGCATATTTGAAACCTGTCTTGAAGTTGTTTTCTTTCCTTATACTCTCAAACTGTGAATTCTGAAACACTGCGAGTTAAAGTACTTAAAACATTGCAAAGAATTTGAAGCCTAAAACAGGTCACTCTCTAAATGCTTTCTGAGGTTTGCATTTAGGCCAGAAGTGTATTGGAACTGACATTTGACAAAGATAGGAACTTGTCATTTAAAAAAAAAACATTAAAAGATAATCTTAAAGATTAGCACACATACTGTTTCAAACTTTACTTTCTACAGATTATTAGTGAGGCTCAACATTAATTCATGTCTCTTTAATCAACATAACTTCTGTTGCAGAAAGTATAACCTTTACTTACTTTTCCATGAGAATATTGGTGCTTGGACCATCACTGAATAGGATTTAAAACAATTCCACCAGAAAATAACTCAACTTTGAAATTTAAAGTCGGTTGTAGCAATATAATTAATTATACCTATTTCCTGCCCAGTCCACTTTATTCATAGTTGTCTTTCATCTGAGGCCATATCTTTCCATCTCCCCTTCACTAAGACAGCAAGTTGAACACCATGACTAGGATGTAAAAGTGCTTCACCCACACTGCACAGCACCACAGAACCGCACTGTGAATGAAGTCATAGAGTGATGCTCAGGGAAGTTCACCAAACACTAACGATTAGTTACATGTGCGGAGACAACACACTGCAAACACAGTATTTACCAATGCTTAACACATGAAATGAAGAACCAGATTGCTTTCTTTTTAAATGCTAAGAGGGGTTTGAGTGTATGATTAACTTTTTGTGTGGTTTGGCAAGCAGAAATGAAAAGATGTTTATAGATATTTACTTCCTCTCTGTAACGTTTTCATCTTCTATTTTGCCATAAAAGACTGTTCGCTTGGAGTCTCTCCATTCTAATTCAATCAGTTGCAAATTAGTTTTCTGGGAAACAAAAAAGTATTCCCGAGAGAGATGGTGTATGATTTCCATATTGCTTTTATTTCCCTGTTTAGATTTAAAAGAGAAAACAAAGTTAATGAAGTTGATCATAATCATCTTCTTTTCATGACATTTTTTTTTCAGATCTCATTATGAACTTTCAGTTGCTCAATACGTTTTGAAGTCAAGGTTCACTGCTATTCAAATCAACATCCACTAGACCTCCTGTGTCTTAATCATGGCATATTACAGTGATAAGCTAAACTCTGGGAATGAAAGAGAAATGGCTGCATTAAGCAGTCTCCAAATACAGTATTTTTTCCAGATATTAAACACATCCTAGGTTTGCTTTTCTTCTTTTTTCTATTGCTCACCTTTCCTCACTCACAGTCAACTTTAGTTCCTTAATACTTACTATTTTATCAAATAGTCATTTCATACAACTAAAAGGTGCTAATAGCAGCAAAACTACAGGGCTTATGGGCAAAGCAGGGGTTGTTTATGCTGGCTCAGCAGATTCACACAGATCTCATGGAGCTCTTTTATTCATGTAATCACCATCCACTGCTCAGTGATGCAGCATTTACTTTCCAAGAGTACTGCTCAAAGTGAAAAATAAGAGACCCTGGATCTTTAGGCATTGATAACCAAGGCATTTTGCAGGAGTAGAGGTTATCCTATGGAAATGGAAACTTCTTATGAAATGCGTCCATCTTAAAATTGTTCAACTGGGAGCGAGAGCCAGGTCAGCACCATCAGGGATCAGGCCTGCTCACAGACAGCTGAGCACCCAGTAGAGTCTCACAAGCACTCTTCCACCTGAGCCCACAGTGATCCTACCACTCACACACCCACCTTCTATCTGGGGAGAGACCTCTGGGAACTCTGAGTGCAGGTATTTTGGTACTCTCTGGGAACATATCTATTCTGTCCCAGAGAGAGAGCTGGGTTATCACCATCAGGACTCAGGGCCTGCCCTCCCACTGCTGAGCACTCAGAAGAGCCACCCAAGCCCATAGAGACAGAGCCAAATAACTTCCATCAGAACTCACTGCCTGCCCGGAAAGAGCCTATCACCCAGAAGCCAGCTCCCTCCTGAGCTCATGGGCCCTCAGACCTACAGGACAGACAAGCTCCAGTCAGAGACAACAAGATCACTTATAATCACAGATAACACGGTGGCAAGAGGAAAGCAAAAGAAACTAAGCAATGGAAACCAAGACAAACTGGCAAGACCAGAACCTAGTTCTCCTACCACAGAAAGTAGTAAATTTCCTAAAACACCAGAAAAACAAGACATGGACTTAAAATCATACTTCATGACAATGATGGAGGTCCTAGAGAAGCTCATGAATAACTACATTAAACAATTACAGGAGAACACACATAAATAAGTAAAAACTCTTAAAGAGAAAACACAAAAGTAACTCAAAGAGCTACAGGAAAACACAACCAAACAGGTAAAGAAATTGAAAATGAAAATAGAAACAATAAAGAGATCACAAGAAGAGACAACCCTGGAGATAAGAAAACCTAGAAATTAGGAGTCATAGATACAAGTATCACCAACATACTATGAGAGATTGAAGAGAGGATCTCAGGGGCAGAAGACAACATAGAAAACATAGGCACGAAAGTCAGAGAAGATGCAAAAAATGAAAAAGCTCCTAATCCAAAATATCTAGGATATCCAGGATACAATGAGAAGACCAAACCTAAGAATAATAGGTATAGAAGAGGGTGAGGACATAAAAATAAAGGCCCAGTAAATATCTTCAACAAAATTAGAAAAGAAAGTTCCCCTAACTTTAATAGCAAGATGACCATGAACATACAAGTAGCCTAAAGAACTCCAAATAGATTGAACCAGAAAAGAAATTCCTCCTGACACATAATAGTCAATACACCAAATGTTCAAAACAAAGAAAGAATACTAAAAACAGTAAGAAATAAAGGACAAGTAATATATAAAGGCAGATCAATCAGAATTACACTCGACTTCTCAACAGAGACTATGAAAGCTAAAATATTTCATACAGACATCGTACAGACCCTAAGAGAACACAAATGCTAGCCCAGGTTACTAAATACAGAAAACTCTCATTTACAATAGTTGGAGAAACCAAGATATTTCAGGACAAGACCAAATTTACACAATATATGTCCACAAATTCAGCACTACAAAGGATAGTGGATAGAAAACTCCAACACAAGGAAGGAAACTCCACCCTAGGAAAAGCAAGAAAATAATCATGCAAGAAAAAAAAAAAGAAGAACACACAAACAAAATTCTACCTCTAACAACAAAAATAATGGAAAACAACAATCACTATTCATTAATATCTCTTAACATGATTGACTCAATTCCCCAATAAAAAGACATAGACTATCAGACTGGATATGTAAACAGGATACAGCATTTTGCTGCTTACAGTAAACTCTTCTCAGAGACAAAGACAGACACTAATTCACAGTAAATGGCTGGAAAAAAAAAAAAAAACCTTCCAAGCAAATGGTCCCAAGAAACAGTCTGAAGTAGGCTCTCTAATATAAAGGAGAGGAAAGGAGGGAAGGAGGGAGATTTTTAACCAAAAGTTATCAAAAAAAGTTAAGGGAGGGCACTTTTTACTCATCACAGGAAAAATCTATCAAGATGAACAGTCAATAATGAACATCTATGCTCCAAATACAAGAGCACCCCCATCCATAAAAGAAACCTTACTAAAGCTCAAAGCACACATTATACCACGCACAATAACAGTGAGAGACTTTAACACCCCTTTTCTATCAATGGACAGATAATGGAAGCAGAAACTGAACAGAGACACAACAAAACTAGCAGAGGTTATGAACCAACTGGATTTAACAGACATCTATAAAATATTTTATCCTAAAACAACAAAAAAAAAATATATATATATATATATTCTTCTCATCACCTCCTGGCACCTTCCCAAAACTGACCATATAGTTGGTCATAAAACAGGCCACCACAGATCAAAACACTCCCATGCATCCTATCAGATTGCCATGGATTAAGGCTAGTTTTTAACAGCAACAACAAAAAAAATAAAATAAAAAGCCCACATACACATGGAAGCTGAACAATGCTCTACTCAATCATAACTTGGTTCATGAAGAAATGAAGAAAGAAATTAAAGATTTTTAAAATTCAACCTAAATGAAGATTCAACATACCCAAACTTATGGAATACAATGAAAGCAATGATAAGAGAAAAACTCATAGCTCTGAATGTATCCAAAAAGAAACTGGATGGAGCATACACTAGCAGCTTGTCAGCACTCCTGAAAGCTCTATAACAAAAAGTAGCAGATACACCCAAGAGCAGTAGACATGAGGAAATAATCAAACCCAGATTTAAGTCAGAAAGGAAGAAGTCAAAATATAACTATTTACAGATGATATAATATTATATTTAAGTGACCACAAAAATTTCACCAGAAAAGTCCTACAGTTGATAAACAACTTCAGCAAAGTGGATGGTTATAAAATTAACTCAAACAAACCAGTAGCCTTCCTCTACTCAAAGTATAAACATGCTGAGAAAAAAAATTAAGTAAAAGACACCCTTCACAATAGTCACAAACAATATGAAATACCTTGGTGTGACCTTAACTAAGCTAGTAAAAGATCTTTATGACAAGAAATTAACATCCTTGAATTAAAAAAAATGAAGATCTCAGCTGGAGAGATGGCTCAGCTGTTAAAGGCTAGGCTCACAACCAAAAATGAAGATCTCAGAAGATGGAAAGATCTCCCATGCTCATGGCTTGGAAGGATCAACATTGTAAAAATGGCCATCTTTCTGAAATTTACAGATTCAATGCAAGCCCCATCAAAATTCCAAATGAATTCTTCATAGAGTTAGAAAGAGAAATTTGCAAATTCATTTGGAATAACTAACAACCTAGAATAGTGAAAACTATTCTTATCAATAAAAGAATGTTCAAGGGAATCACCATTCCTGACCTCAAGCTATATTACAGATCAATTATGATAAAAACCAAATGGTATTGGTACAGAGAAAGGCAAGTAGATCAACGGAATGGAATTGAAGACCCAGAAATGAACTCACACACCTATGGTCACTTGATCTTTGATAAAGGAGCTAAAAAATTCAATGGAAAAAACAGCCTCTTTAACAAATGGTGTTGTTTCAACTGAGGTCAGCATGTAAAAGAACGAAAATCGATCCATTCTTATCTCCTTGTCCAAAGCTCAAGGGTAAGTGGATCAAAGACCTCCACATAAAACCAGGTACACTGAAACTATTAGAAGAGAAATTGGAGAAGACCTTAGAACACATAGGCACAGGGGAAATTTTTCTGAACAGAACACCAATGGATTATGCTCTAAGATCAAGAATCAACAAACGGGACCTCATGAAAGTGCAAAGTTTCTATAAGGCTAAGGACACTGTCAAGAAGACAAAATGGCATCCAATGGATTGGGAAAGAATCTTTAGATCTAATAGAGGGCTAATATCCAATATATATAAAGAACTCAAGAAATTAGACTCCGTAGAATCAAACAATCCTATTAAAAAATGGGGTACAAAACTAAACAAATAATTTTCAACTGAGGAATACTAAATGGTTTAGAAGCACCTAAAGAAATGTTCTACATCCCTAGTCATCAGGGAAATGCAAATCAAAACAACCCAGAGATTCCACCTCATATCAGTCAAAATGGCCAAGATAAAAAATTCAGATGCTAGCAGATGCTGGTGAGGATGAAAAAGAGGAACACTCCTCCATTGTTGGTGGAATTTCCAGCTGGTACAACTACTCTGGAAATCAGTCTGGTAGTTCCTCACAAATTGGGCATAGTACTACCTGAAGATCCAGCTATTCCACTCCTGGACATATACCCAAAAGATACTCCAACATACAACAAGGACACATGTTCCACTATGTTCATAGAAGCCTTATTTATAAGTTCCAGAAGCTTAAAAAACCCAGTTGTCCTTCAATAGAGGAATGGATACAGAAATTGTGGTACATTTACACAATGGAGTACTATTCAGCTACTAGAGACAATAGCTTTACAAAATTTGTAGGCAAATGGATGGAAATAGAGACTATCATCCTGAGTGAGGTATCCCAGTCACAAAAGAGCACACATACTATGCAGATACACACTGATAAGCATATAATAGCCCTAGAAAACTCTGAATACCCAAGAAAAATTCAGACTTTATGAAGCTCCAAAGGAAGGAAGGCCAAAATGTGGATGCTCCAGGCCTTAGAAAAGATCACAAAACACTCACAGGAGGAAATGCAAGGCAAAATAGAGGAACAGGGATTGGCAAAAAGATCATTCAGAGGCTGCCTTATTTTGGGATCCATGCCATATGCAACCACCAAACCCAAGCACTATTGCTGATGCCAAGAAGTACTTACTGGCAGGAACCAGATATAGATGCCTTCTTAGGGGCTTTGCCAAAGTCATACAGATACAGCTGAGCATACTTGCAGCTAACCATTGGACTAAACACAAGGACCCCCAATGAAGGTGCTAGATAAAGGACTGAAGGAGCTGAAAGGGTTTGCAACCCTATGGGAAGAACAACAATATCAACCAACATTATCAAATCAAAACCTTCACAACTCCCATGGACTAAAACACCAACCACTGAGCACACATGAGGAGATCCATGGCTGTATCTGCATATATAGCAAAAAATATCAATATCTGGCATCAATGTGAAAAGAGACCTTTGGTCCAGTGAGGACATGTTTTTCCAAAGTAGGGAAATACCAAGGTACTGAGGTAGAAAGGGTGATTGGGAGAGAGTGCACCTTCATGAAGACAAGTGAAGGGGGAGGGGCAAGGAGGGGAAGAGAGGAATAACGTTTGAAACGTAAATACAGAGAATATCTAATAAAAAAAGATGTTCACATGCTTATAAGCCCTAAGTGTGATACTGGTATTTAGCAGAAAAACAGTAAGTGTGGTTGTCTTGCAGCCATTGAAATGATGGGTGTCACAACTAGTACGAAAGTACAAGTTTTAAAGCAATGATTACAGTATCGTCATAATGAGATCTCAAGAGTCAATACACTGCTTATCCTTTCTCTCTGAAACATCTACTGGATTTTTCTCTATCCTAGAAACTGGAGCATTTTTCTTGTTACAAGGACATACTGTTACTAGGGTAAAAGAAACTTTGATGTGCTTGCCCCCTTTCTTTCTCTGCCCCTACTTTCCACCCAATACACACATGTAAACACACAAACATACACACACCTGAGCAGCACTGCACACATACACACATACACACACACAAAGGCATGCACATATGTTTTACATATTCACATGAATAAATCTTGTGGGTTAGTAAAGCCCCAAGACTCACTTGCTGAAGTTCTCAAAGGGCATGGCTTGTACGGAGAATGTGGAGTAATAGTGCTTGAACCACAAAGTCTTCATTCCATAGTCTTATGGAAGTTTTGACTGACAGCCTTCACTCACAGTTTACTGTTTACAACCTCATATGAACAACAACAGGCCTCACTCTCTTTGAAATAACACATCAATAGGACTCAACTTGAGTCAGAGTCTCAGAAAGATAAAGTGATAGCTTTTTTTAATGTGGCGATTTGACTGAATCCTTAGCATTCAGTATTCTAACAGCAAGTAAAAGCATTCACGATCATCCTGGATGTGTGGGCCTTTTTTTCCTAAGCACATGTCCCCTGTGTATCTGAAGGGCATGGGCCATATCTAAAGAGCTTTGTCTCCCTGACCCAGTCAAAGCACTGGTAATGAGAGAAAAAGCACTCCCGATGACCCTCTGACCCAAGCCAGCTTATCTAATAAACGAAGTATTAGTAGCAAAGTAATTGATTCCTCAGGAACAAACACATAAAGCATGTCATTCAAGAATAAACTCTATTTTTAAGAATGCCTTATATAAGTACAGGATTGCTTTTAGAAAAGAAAAATCTAGGCACTGTGTGTGTGTGTGTGTTTGTAAAATCACATAGCAGCAGATTAATGGCTTGCTATTCCATGGCTAAGGTGAATTGAATAAGAAATAAAGGACATCATTAAATGATGGTTACTTTGTTTCAATTTATGGGATATAACCAAGGCCTAAAGGCATGAGTCTCAAAATGGAGCAAGACAGGTATTTTCCCCATATCATCCACCAAACAGTGTATTCCTACTAGGCAAAGGGTTCCTTTTTATATGTCTCTTCCACCAGACCACAGTCCTTCAATGGTACTAAAAACCTAGCCACACAGAGTTCATGTCCTGCACCTGGGGGACAATAGATTCTGTAAGGTAACAGGAGTCTCCATCACCTAAGATTTTAATGAAAAGAGTGCTGGCTTGTTGTCACCAGTGTTTGTAAGATGGCAAAGGTCTTCTCTTTTATCGATGTTGATTCCTACTGCCTTCTGACAACATTCACTTTCCATCAAAACTCTGAAGGGATCCACCAGTGGTTTCTGGAGCACGTCCTCTCAGTCATCCTAGACTTGACAGAAGAACATTGTGTGTGTGTGTGGAGCAGTGAGTTTTCATTATACCACTTTGTGCTCCCAAGACAGAAGCTATCTGAATTCTTGAATGGCAAATACACACACACACACACACACACACACACACACACACACAGAGAGAGAGAGAGAGAGAGAGAGAGAGAGAGAGAGAGAGAGAGAGAGAGAGAGAGAGAGAGAGAGAGAGAGACCAGTAAATTTTAAAGCCTGGGTACTCCTAAACCTACCCCTGCACTCCAGGATCAATCGGGGAAGTGGCCAGTGCTCACCCACCTGAAATCTCACATGGCTAATAGGCTTTATCTCCTGCCACTCCTGTGCTCTATCCTTTTACCCAGAGTTCTCCCAATTTTCTCTACATCCTACCAGTACAAATTCAATGTCCCACCCTGTACCCAACCACTGGCAGCTGGTATCTTTATTGGTAGACCAAAAACCAATTGAGATAAGGACCTTCAGAGTCTGGACATGAAGACCGCAAGCATTAGCACCAATCTCTAAAAGGTGTGAGCATATAAACAGTCCTGTCAATCATTTGACTATGTAAAAAGCTAGTGACAGTTCCAGGTTCAACCCTGTGCCTCCTTCTTAGAGAACAACTGCTTCTTCTTGCTTGGAAATGCAAATAAGTCCATGACTGAATCTCCACCACAGCATCTAAGTTTTTTAATATCACATAGTCCACATATATTCTTGCTTGAAGCCCTTCAATGTCACTGTACTTCTTCGGGAAGAGATGCTTGTTCCTCTCTTTGTATAGAAACAACCTCTTTGCATAAACTCCCCAATGATACCTCATCTCACTGTTGAGTTCCTTTTAGTCCAGGTGTTCCTATTTCTCTGTACTTCATCACACTGACCTTCGGACTCTTCAGTGGATCACTCCATCCACCTCAGAGAAATATATACCAAACCCCTTCCATTTCTACCACAGCCTCAGCCAGCTGGCGTTCTCCAGTCTCCACTCACATATTATTGGCAAAGCACATGGACCTTTCCCTAACAGAGAGAAAAGCTTAATAGGGTTGTGTTACAAAATTTATGAATAATACTAAGATAAGGAAAACTTGTAGCCAGTGAACTTAAGGTAAAGATTAAAAACAGAAAGCAGCTTAATATCCACCGGGCAAAATATAAGCCCAAATTGAAACACAAAGGGGACACTCCTGATAACCAGGGTGATTGCTATGATACCATTGACACAAATACTCTATGTATAAATCAAGCATAAGAATAACACATGGATATGCCTCTCTACTTAGAGAAAACTTAAGTGGGGAGTTTATCAAGGGTACTATGGATAAAATAAGAGGAACTTGAGCTCTAAACAAACAGCTAGAATGGTCCCGAGAGCTACAGTAGTGAAAGCTACATCACTATGGTCACCACAAACAGGGTGCCTACTCTCATTTTTCGAGAGGCACAGTTCTGTGTATATGTCAGGGTTGGGTGAGAGAGAATGAAATATAATGTTGGTAGATTTAATTTCTTCAGAACTTTAGTGATCTACCTGAGTTAGTAATACTCATGTTGGGTTACTAATAGCTTTCTCCAACCCTTGCCTTACTTTCACCCTTGAGACTGTTGTGATCAATGAAACAAAAAGGCAGATAAAGTCTTGACTAAAATTGTGAAAAAAAATACTATTTATTTTAAGCTAGATTGAGAGTTTAGCATGCAGAAGAGATGTGTTGCTGCTCACCACCAAATCCATGGCATACCATTGTTGCCAAGATAAAACTGGGACAGGGGACTGAATGAATGGCATTAAGAGCCCATATAATCTTCCCAAGGACAAATGGGGAAGATCTACAGGAAAAATGAACACCCAAACTTGCTGGGCAAAATAAAAAAATAAAATAAAATTCATATCACACACAAAAGAAAGTACCCAAGGACCATTTTTTTCCCACTTACTAGTGAAGTTAAAAGGATAAGATTATTTATTTCCTTTCTCTTATGAAATTGTTTTTCCAGCTGCATCAATGAGCCACTTCCTTTCCTATTATTTCTTAGGGGTCTGGATAGTTCTCTTATATAAGCCTTGTTTGAAGGGACTGCTTCTGAGATGTGTAAAACACTTCTCACAGCTCCCCTGATGCTGCAATAAAGTAACATTGATTAAAGGGCTCCAAAAATCTCTGCAAATGACTAGATGTTGCTTACTCCAACAAGACCCCAGCCTTGCAGGACAAGTGAAAATAGGTACAGACAGCGAGAGGTCCTTAAATAACTCCTCCTCTGCCTTTAGACAGAAACTTGTCCAATTCTGTGATCTCCAGCTTCATTAAGTTGAAAAGAGAGAAAACTGGGGTACAAGAATCTGACCCTAAAATCTCCAGGTGTGTTTCAGCATCTGCATTGGCTTATTTTATCTACCCAAGAAGTCACCTATGGCCTCACTAGCCTAGCATCCACATCACCAGGGAGCTTAAGAAAGATTTACTCTAAGATTCTACTCTAGACCTACCAAAATTGAACAATGTTTGATCAGGAAGTTGGTATATCTATTAAAGTTTAAAAAGAAGTGACCCAGGACCTCCGCTCTATAATGAAGAGCCCTTAGATTTCGGTTAAACTATATTTTAGAGTATTTTAAAGTCTAAATTCTGAAGTTGAGAGTAGAGACAATGGTGTTTGAGACACAAATGGTGCAAAGTGGCCCTTCATAGGAAGATTCTAAACTTTCAAAAAGGTCAGAGACTAAATTTAACAAGTCTGAAAGGCAAATTTAGCACAGTATGATAGATAATGCCAACAACAAAAGCCATTAGTCCTCCACGTCCCCTTGATTCAGATCTGCTCGGAGACGAGAGCCAGAAGAAGCATGCTCATTCCCTAGGGGAGTCAAGGAGTCAGACATCCTGGTGTGCAAAAGAGCTGAAAGAGCATCTCAGAATTTAGAAACATGGGTCCTGATAAAATATAAATAGCACTTTGCTATGTTCCATCTCTTTTGATTTCTATACTGTTTCTTATATCATTTTTAGTCTTCTATAGTAAATTTTAAATTTCATAAAGAAAATGAGTTTGTCACCTGATCCAAAGAGTTCTCTGTTGTTTATAAAGATTATCAAATACCTTCCCCTTTCAGATTTCAAAGAATAATAAAATTCATCCTATATACTAGTTACTTATCTCCCTTTTCTTTACTACCCCAAACCCTTCACTATAACACAGTTGTCAGATTTACACTGAGACTCGCCTTAACTTTCTAGTATCCCTTTACACATCTTTACACTACTATATTTACATGGTGTGAGAAGAAAACCATATTTCCATGACTTAGTTCTGATCTTAAAGCCAAGGTCATCTTCATTTAAATGGATCATAAGGCATCAGTCTTTTATGTCAACTTCAAGTTTCGCAGACTATGTCAACATTACCACTTTCCTATCATTTTGATGAGTTCCACTGCTTTTTCATAAGTGTTCTTTAATTTATGATTCAGCTTCTCTATAGAGCCATTCATCCATTAACCTCTACTTTATCTATATCCATACCTGCACTGGAAACTTTACTCCAGGTCAAATATCATGAAGTGAGCTATTATGTCATGTCTTGCCATTGAAAATTATCTGGGGCAAATAAAATTGTATTTTCTTTCACACGATTTCCCCTTATATGAAGCTGGTGAGTAAGTAGAAGACTGTCAGGAGATAATATTGCAAACATGTTTTTCATGAATACCACATAG
The DNA here is from genome assembly GCF_963924665.1 of Micromys minutus. Classification (NCBI taxonomy): domain Eukaryota; kingdom Metazoa; phylum Chordata; class Mammalia; order Rodentia; family Muridae; genus Micromys; species Micromys minutus. The sequence goes on along the minus strand of NC_137960.1, from coordinate 18,742,954 downwards.
TTGGTTGGCAGAGAATCGACTGTACCTACTTCATATTTATCTGGATTTCCTGGAGAATATTGCTTCAGTAGGGCAAGGCCTAGGAAAAGCATCCAGGAATATCTTATAGAACCATCCGGCCAATGATAAACCACACCCGCTGGCTGGCTCATTTCAGGGAAACAAGGATAAACAAGGGTCCATAACTTATTTGCAAACTATCCCTTCCATTTTTACAGCACGCAACAAGGCTCGGAATCTCAGGTATATATGCCACCACTCTGGCTAGAAAAGACTTCATAGGGTTCTATTTATAAAGGAAGACTCCTCTGAATTATTATTGTAGTAGGTACCAAGAGATCTGAAGCGCTCATAATTAGGGGTCAGTATTTCCTTACACACATGCAGTAAGCACTAAGGGTCAGCACAGTGTTTAGTGCATGAGAATGCTGGGAGCTACCCTTTAGTTTAGAATAACATTCTTAGCAAAAGAACAGATTGGATTAATGAAGAAATGCATAGGAGACATGATTGTTAGTGGTAAATATTAAAAAATGTAAAATGGTAAGCATGTCATGTTACTGCTGGCTACTCTCTGTCCTCGGTGGTCTCTCTGCCTCCATGGCTAGCCCCATGTAGTGGCCACCAATCTCACAGCTCTCTTGCTGCAGACTCTGTTCACATTCCCAGCATCCACCCCCTGTGGCTATAGTCACAATTCCTAGTAACCCTGTAAAAGCAAAATTCTAGAGGCTTATAATTTATCAGACAGATTTATATCAGTAAATTCTCATTCCACTGTAGGGAGCCGTTTGTGCCACAACAAAACATGGCGCCAGCTTCCCGCCGAGAACTCAGCAAACATAGCTGTTGCCCAGCCAAGAAACTTAATGCGCATGCACCACATACGTCATAGCCCACTCTCGGGGCATACTATTGAGTTACTGGAGGGAGCACCAATCAGGTAGCGACACGAGTCTCCTAGGCATATATAGCAGTGCATTTCTCCCCCACGTGGAGAGGAAGATAGTGGAGAGATTGCGGGAGACCCCACGTGGAGGGATGGTGAAGTACCACGTGGAGAGGGACCCGATAGGAGAGATTGTGGGAGATCCCGCGTGGACAGAGACTGGACAGAGAGATCGTACGTGGGGGACTGCGCGTGAGAGGTCGCCTAGACAGTAGAACCCGGTAGGGAGTCCCCAGCTCAGAGAGAAGTTTCCTGCTCAAGAAGCCCCCTGCTCAAAGTGCTGTACAATAAAGGTTATCCGCAGAAGAATCTGTTTGTTTGTTGCACGCCTGTTCCTAGCGGCGGGAAGCATGGGCGCGTGACATTCCACAAAACGTTCACACAATAAACTTAGAGCCAATTGATACTGATATAAACTGCCCACCTCAATAAGGCAAATTATCCTGTAATTACCCGTCTTTTATAAGATATTTGTAGCTACCTGTGGCTATTTAAATCTACACAGATCTGGGTCATCCTTTTTTCCCCCTGCATCTTGGTTCTTCTTTTCCTTTTCTTTGTAGTCTCTGTCCCATGTCTAAAATTCTCAGCCCACCTCTCTTTTTTTAATTGCTCAATCATAGGACTTGCCCGGTCTTGTCTTGGTCCTCACCTGCATATAAACATCAACCCACATGGTTGTATGGAAAGCAAAAGATAACAGAGTCACACTGGTAACTATCTTCCTCTCATATAACACCAGTGAAATTTGGGAAAGTAATTTCTAATATCCATCTCTACAAACAGCCAATTGTTGTCTGCTTCAAGTTGTCAGATAAAGACATTTCCCACAGTATTTTTGTGTGTGAACAGTTCTTACCAACAGGGTGCAGGAAGAGAGGGAATGTGCTATTTTGTTGACCTTATAGATTCCTGTGAGACCAGTCACATGTCCTCACTCAACCCTGACCTCCAACCCCCCAGTACTTCATATTTAGAACACATACACAGATAATTTTGCTCTTTTAGTGTACAGCCTATTAGTCGACTTCCACCATATTGCCAACTGCTTCCTAAGATAACTGTAACATCCCTGTCAATTAAAGATACACAATCTGATGTGTGCCGGCAAATCATATTGACCGTTTTCAGTTTTCTAGTGCAGTAAGAATGAAGGCATACTCTTTATTTGTTGAATTTACCTTTGTCAACCACTTGGGAATGTGAGCTCCTTTTCGTGGGACTTTCTTGGTCTTCATGGGACACTGGTCTTCATTAGTCGATCAGTTGTCTTTGTCATTCTATGGACCACTTTTATCTTCTTGTCCTTAGCTCTTACGTTTGTACCATTGCCGCTATCTATAAGATAATATACGACCATACATGTTAGAAACGTTTGAAGACAAGAACTAATATGCCCTGGGCTGGCCCCAATCTCATCGTATAGCTGAAAAAGACTTTAATTTCTGATTTCCCTTCCTCCTCCTCCCAAATGATTACATTGCAGCATGCACCACAATTTCTGGTTTATGTGACATTGTGATTGGCTCTCAGGGCACAGCGTGTGCTAAGCAATCACTTTGCCAAGGGAACTATGTCCCCTGCCTTAGCCTTAGTTTTACATAAATGCTATTATCTGGGTGTTGTTTGTTCAGCTTAAGGTTCTTACAGCACTAAAGTTTGGGGGAATTGATCAATATTTACTGCCTGCTAACAGCCATTTGAATGAATACATAGTAATTATTTAGCATATATTATTCGTTTTGGTTGGAACACTTACTGTTTCCGTAATTTCTGAAATTGTGTATTCTGTGTTCATACACTCTCTGGGCCCATCTTCTCAGTTGTGTAGACAATTTTCCAAGTCCCTAACTAGGAATGAAAACAGTAGATATGGTGGTTTGAACTCGGCTGCTAATTCCCGGAATCAAGCTGCTCAGTGGACACTCCCACTAACTGTACCTTAGGTTTGCTTTCTCTACACTTTTTTACAAACACTCACTATGATAAAAGTTTTAAACCTGTACAAAACTGAGGGGCAGATAGAAGTTAGCTGTGGTGTCAGTTTAGGTCATAGTGTTGTGTCTTTGTTTCATGGACACTTGGGTTTCATGATGTCCAATATGATATTCAGTTTGCCAGGTTTTACTGAGTTATCCAGATCATCCGTGATGAATTTTAGGAGTTCTTTATGATAAAACATTTTGTGATTAATGCAATCTCTTCCCATCTACAACTTGAATTTTCATGCTGAGAAAAGAATCAGGAATTTTTTTTTTTTTTTTTTTTTTTTTGGCTACTTCTTTTTAAATGAGATGTTGAAGATTAGCTGTCTTCAGAGGCACTTTTGTGTCCTGATTTTTCTAAGACACATTTGATCTCCTGTCATTCTTCGGTAGTCACTTCAGTTTCAACTTGCTCCTTGCACCAAGAGTCCCATGCAATTGTTCTATATGAAAGCAGCTACAGCCTTTATGTTCAGGTTACTTATTTACTGTTTTATTGAATTAAGACCAGAGAACACCATTTATACAATTTCTGTTTAAATATTTCTCAGTCTTTTTCCTTTTAAGAGACCATGAAATTCTATACAAATACTAAGTTCCACTTATTGGATGTGTACTGTAATCCTTTAAGCTTTGTGTTTTTATTTCTACAGACTCTTCCCAACACTGGATATAGTAAATTTAGGTGTTTCACTAAATGATATGCTTAATAAGCTATTTCTTATTTCTCTGTGTATTTTTATTGCCTGATGCACAAAGATTTACCATCTGTTTACGTTTTTTTTTCTCATAATTGTTCCTTTATTCCTAACCTTTGTTTCACATTTTATTCAAAACCATGTGTCACTAACTCATCCTACCTGGCCTTGAACTCACAATGTTCCTGCTTCCTCGAGTTAAACAGAAGGACTTATAAGCCTATATACCATGGCAATTGACATAACTCTGTGTTTATTCAGCTTTGTGCTTATAATATAGCTATAATTGACAAAATAAAAGTATATTACATATTGTACAATGTTTTGAGATGCACGTCTTGGAAGAGAATTTCAGCTTTGTTTGGGAAAGAGGCAAAAACACATAAAATACCCTCACTGTGCGTGAGTGAGTATGTGTGTGTGTGTGTGTGTGTGTGTGTGTGTGTGTGTGTGTGTATGTGTAAGAGAGAGGGGGGCAAGGAAGTAGGGAAGGAGGGAGAGAGGGAGGGAGAGAACTTAATATAATACATTAGCAACTACGTTGTTTTCCATTACCCTGGCTGCTAAAACCAATGAATTATGAAGATTCATAATTTGATGCCTTGTTTTAAAGGTTCTCTCCCATTACTTATTAGCCCTGTTGCTTTGTGTCTGTAGCAAGATAGTGCAGGGTGCTGAAACTACGTAAAAAATGAAAACCTGTCACCTCAGGATGGGAACACAAGCAGAGTTAGGAAAGGGGGGATTATAACTTCTTCATAGGTAAGCCCAATGAACTGAGTACCTTCTTCACTCTCACCTCTCATGTGCCAAGCTAAGCTTTCAAGGTACATCCAACATCTCATGACAGCAGTAGCTACAGTTGTATAATAAATCTTCTACCTAAACGAGGCACTCTATCCTTTAACCAGCACCTTCCCACCTTCTGCCTCCATGCCCTGGGTTATCATTATTTGAAAATCTTCTCTGAAATTAAGCTTTATGGATATCCAATCATGTATTTTCTTTCAGTCTTCAGTGCAATGTCCTCTAAGTCCATACAGGACACCTCCAATCACAGGATTCCCTCTGCTCCATTTGGGGCAAATTTGCATTGTATATACCCACTTTATTTTTTTCATGTGTTCATTCCTCTGCTTGGAGCAATGCTATTGTCAATCACAGGTCTTTGCCACGATGGGCAAGTACTCTGTATGTCTCTTAATAGACCACAGTATATTTTGGTGGAAAAATCTATTTATCCCATTTAGTGTAGTTATTGGTGTATTTTATTTATTCTTGTCTGAGTTAATGCTTGTTTTCTATTAAATTTAGCTTGATAAAGCCTCAATTCTCTCCAATTAATCTCCAGTCCAGTTTTTGCTTTGGGAGGTATTCCAAGAAAACACTGTAAAGGGGTGTAGTGCATTCATATTTAAGTGAACATGGCACAGACCAGAGTCTGTTTTGTCTTGTTTATATTAAAACTGACTTTATTTACTTGGTTTCCTTTTATTTCTCTGCCATGTTTTTATTTCTAAAATTCCCATGGGTCTCCTTTTTACATGTTCCCTTTTCCCTAACCTTGAAGTTCATCCTTTTTGTCCTACAATAGGCTCTCTAGCAATTTAACTTTTCCAACACAATATGATAGTTTCAAATACATAGAAAAGTTAAATGGGTTTTTCTTAGAACTCTAACATATCAGTATTCTGTCATTAACACTGATCTAAAGTTTTTGTATCATATATTTACCCCAGAATTATTTATTACCTTTTCTCCTGTGTATTTCACATAACAAAATTCAATCACCTTTTCTGTATTTCATTATTCATCTCACATTCAATGTTTAAGCTCTCATGGTTGTAAATAGGGTATAATACCATACATTTCTCATCTGAATACTTTCCTCTGGGTATAATGATTATATGGTTTCTCAGTTCTGTGTCTGTAAATGGTTTTCTATCACTCTCAAAAGTGGATTAAATCTCCCTGGATAATGGACCCCTTGATGAAAGAAAGGAGGGAGTATTCTATCCTCTTCCAGCAGTCTGCTTCGAATAGAAGATCTGAAGCCAGTTGGATTAATTAATTAACTCTAGCTTTTTCGTGTCTCTATTAATCTCATCTGGAATGCAGACAGAAAGTTTCTGTGGCAGAGAAAAATGACATTTTCTTATATAAAGTAAAGAGAAGTGTTGTGGGCACACATACACACACACATGCACTCATACACACACACACACACACACACACACACAATGCCTGTCTCTTTTGGGATCGTTGAAATGGGAATGAACTGCCACATCATCATAGGGTAGCTATCACTGATAGAAAAAAAACGTTAAAATTAAACATGTTTGTATTCATATAGTGTCTTTCCAGTCTCCCTCTCTTTCCAGGAAAAAGTCAGAGGATCTTGAATACCTATGCTAACCATGTAGGACAGAAATAAATCCCTGAGGGAAAGGAGGTAGTGGGTAGTAAATGATTGTATTATCCAACTTCCCAACCTATAGCTTTCTTCCTGGTTTTATGTCTTTCATTAGTAACTTCTGAAAAATGGATATTTCTAACTAGCAAGGCATAAACTAGCCTGCAGGCTTCACTTTTAGTTCATGTCACAAGAGTCAATAAAATCTGTTCATAAATTATAATTATGCAGAAGTGTAAAAGTGTCCTCCCTATGGCCCCATCGGTACTCTGTCTTTAAGAGGTTTCTGCGTTCTTAGATTTCATAATTTTGCCAGGCTATACCCAGAGTAATCAATCATTCTGAAACTCAACACTGTTCTCAATCTGTAACTCAAGTGCATATTCAACACAAGGATGCTCAGCACTGCTTAAATAACTGCATATTCTCCAGAAGATTCTTCCGCTCACCAGTATAGTAATTATCTGTCATTCTTGCATTTGGGTTGGTCACCTAGACATATCCTGCAGATATTTTCCCATTACAATTTAAAACATTTCCATTACTTCCAGTTCCAGAATAATCATTTTAGAAACAGTTAAAAATGTATTCTAAAATCAAGCTTTCTTTTCTCTTTCTTCTTTTTTTGTTGTTTTTGTTGTTGGTGGTGGTTTTTCTTGGTTGGTCCTCCTCCTCCTCCTCTTCCTTGTTACAACACAATCTATGTTTGTTAATGGCACTGTCTGTTGTTAAATTGCTGCAAATACCATCTGGTAAATCTGTTTGCTTTTATTATCTCTGGCTGCCTGGTTCTTTCAAAATGTCAGAGTCTTTGTAGAAAGGTGAAAGGTGTGTTTTAAGTGGCAAAGGCAAACGCTTGTACTTACCTGTTGCCACCAACTTTAAGCAGGATAATTGGCATTCATTAGGCCGCAGGAGAGAGACACCCTTCCTTCTACATTCCTGCCTCTGTAAGGGAAGAACCAAACACATTCATCTCCAAGATTCTTTTTAATCCCATGCGTGGAAGGTGCATAACATGTCATTTTGATGTTCATCTACATGGCAAAATGATTATTATAGTTCCCAATTAACATATCCATCATTTAATACAGGATTCTTTTTCTAGTAAGAGAACCTAAAATCTATGCCTTTGGCATATATCTAATATTCACTGATCCTCCTAAACTGTAACTTTGCATTTTTGTATCGATACACACATACTCCCACCTCTAGCAACTACTGTTTTTTTTCCTATGTTCTCAACATGTTTCTTGGAATCTACATATAACACATGCAACTGTGTCATTTTTTCTGTAGTGAGGTTATTTCATTTGCATGACATCCAACAGATAGATATGCATCATGTCACCAGTGGTGCAAATGCCTTTCTTTGTAAGGTTGAATGATATTTTAATTTATATTCTAATTCATATATGTACATCTATAAACATAAGTATATACATATATACAAAATATACTTATATATATACTTGTATGAGTAATTAGTATGAGTTAATGTATAAATATTAATTCATATAAGTTGTTATTTAATAAACTAGCCCATTCCTGTCTCCTGTCTACTAGGAACAGGTATGCAGCAAACATGGCAGGAGTGGCCTCTTTGAGGTCCTGAGTATATACATATACATAAAGCATGTACCTATTTACACCATGTACCTATTTACACCATGTACCGACCTACATCATATATACATAGACATACAAATATAAGACATCAACCACCAAAATCTTATGGCATATATGATCTACAAATACTTCTCTCTATTCCTTATCCAAAATTTTCTTCTATTGTTTTGCCCATATAGCAGTTTTGGGTTAACGTACTCTCAATGGTTTGCTTTAGTTTTCTTAAATGTTTTTTGTTAACTATTATTAAATGTTCTTTGGAAATTTCAGAAAAACATAAAGTAAAACTTAACACACATGCCCCATTTTCCTACCTCAATCTCCCCTGTATGAACTCAAAACTTGCATCCTAACTTTATACCCAACCAGTAGTGCCCATATATGTGCGATGGGGGTTGAAAGCAATGAGAAATGCCTTTGCAATGAGAAATGCTTCTGCTGATGCTTTTGCTCTTTGGATTTTGGCCTCTGTTTTATTTTTTGTTTATTGCTCCCCCCTCAATAAATTATTATCAAAACTGAAGTCCTTTTTCTCTATCCATGTGAATTTTCAAGACTCTAGTATGAGAGCAGTCCACAAGGGCTTGATTTTAACCTTTAAATAACACCCAAAGGTCTTCTGCCTCTATATGTCCTCCAAGTCTTCTGACTTAGCTCCTCAACTCCCATACACAAAACTAGTTCCTGCTTTCCAAGTCTGGATTCTCTGGAGGCTAAGACAGGATTTGGCTAACCCCAGCTTTTCCAGGAAAGCGATTAAATTAGAATTGAAGAGAAGTAAAGCACAGAGGGACAACTTCAACCAGTTTCTAGAAGGGAGGGAGGGAGGGAGGGAGGGAGGGAAAGAGTGAGAAAGGGAAGGAAGGAGGGGAGGGAGGGAAGGAAGGAGGGAGGTTAAAGAGGGAAGGAGGGAAGAGGGAAAATCATAGAGGAGCTGGATAAACATTGCTTCTGTACTTTCTGTGGCTCAAATTTTCTCTCTAAACTCTACATTTAATGATAGTCTTGAAATCAGCTGGCAAGGGTCTGATTGTGTTCATATCTCCCTGGCTGGGATCTGAGCACTCCCTAACTAACCCCAGTCCTGTCTCCTAGCCGCCATTCTGCTATTTCCAGCCTAAAGTCCAAGTGCTATTTTGTGGCATAAGAATCAATAAAGCTTGAGGTTTTAAGATTTGGGGTTTTGCTGTTTTGTAACTTTAGGTAAAAATTTGCACCATGACAGATTATGATAAATTACTTGGTAAAGTGGTACTCAAAATTCAATTCGATAAACCTACCGTCAGCACCTCAAAGTACACTTTGAAACAGGGTTAATAAAGTGAATGAAGGTGCCTGACACTTAATAATCAGCGGAGCATCAGCATTAAGTTTCCAAACAGCCTGTTTCATCTTGATATTTGTGGAGCAAGAAGTCTCAGGACTCAGTGAATCCTCTCTCTAAAAGTAACAATGCTGTACTATTACTTTACTGGTAAGCTCTGCTCATCCATATTCTTTTGAACAGGAATTGTTTTTAATACAGAAATGCACACCATGCTCTTAGCTGTAGTGGGCTCTCAAGTCAAAGTCAATAATATTAAGGATGGAACATCAAAAGCGATAAACAGAGCAGGAGAAGATTAAAGGCTGGGTACGGGGAACCAAGCCAAAGAGGTGGTAAAGGAACAGAAGGTATGCTCTTCAGGGTGACTCATGCTAAGGTAGAGAAGCTCTGGGATGCAGATTTTCTCTGTTTTATTTATTTACTTACTGTGTTTCTTATTTCTGGCAAGATTTTAAGACACTTTAATTGCTCAAAATACTATATATATATATATATATATATATATATATATATATATAACATGTTACATATATAATATACTCTTATATACTTATAATATGTGTAATAATATTTATATATTGCATATGTGCAATTGTATATATAAAATAGCAATCAATGGAAGTGGAGACCATGAATTTGAAAGAGAGCAAGGAGAGGTATACAGAAGGTTTGTAAGGAGGAAAGGAAAGGGAGAAATAAGTCTATTATAATCTTTAGAATTAAAAGTCTAAATTTGGAATAGACTGCTTTCTAACTGCATATCACAAAACCAAACACTCTTTTTGAAAGTCTACATTTGATTCTGAGATTCCATAACAAATTCTAAATGAGGGAATGTTGCTCTAAGTTATACTACTCTGTGTATCTGTGAGAAAGAAAGCATCTGACTGTTGCACTCCACATTCCAGAAAGATAACAGGTAAAGGTGCGCAGGTGTTTGGTGGACTGGCCCAGTCTCTTACATCCTCAGTAGCAACCTTTCTAACAGGCAGAGTGAGCCCCATTCCTTTGCTTGTTACCTATAACACCCAGTATAAAGGAGAGTCAACAAAATCAAAGGAAAAACCTGTATTACGTGACAGTTTATAAGAACTAGGACTACATAGGTTTAGTAGTAAAGCACTCACTGCAAAGCAGGCATGAAGGCCTGAGTCTGTAGCAGCAGAATTGCCACCCATTCCCCCAAAGAATACATAGTGATCTTAGCAATCATACAGTAAAATGGGAAGGGGATCCAGGAGAATCTCCTGAAGCTCACGGGCAGCTGGTTTGGCATATAATATGTTGATAAGGCCCTGCCTCAAAGTGGAAGATAAGGACCAGCCACCAAAGTTGTCTTGTGACATTCCCATGAATGCTGTGGCCCATGTACTCCTGAACTTTTACATGGACATAAATATGTACCCGTAAATAAAATGACAGTGACTATATATTCTGATAATCAAAGTATAGACAGCTGGATGCAGTGTTGCTGCAGGATCCAGAGTTCTTGGCCTTTCAGAAACAGCCCACAGGCCTGCAGTGGATACCAGGACTTTTGCAATAGTAAGAAGTGCTTGTCAGAAGCTCCAGAAAACATGGTGACCCGAAATTCCATTCAGTTTCCAGTTCTTTGGGAACTGGCTTGCCTTGGATGCATTTCTGATTTCCCAAGATGAAAAATCAAAGAAGTTTCTGCCAAGATACAGCTTTGAATCAATGGCAGGGCTCTTCTGAGCTTCTGCCTGGGTAATCAAAAGAAGGAAGAGCCATTCTTTTGAACAAAAATCTGAGTTTGCACCTTGAACTTTGAGATGTTCTCTAAACCACAGGGCATGGATACAGAGATGCCAAGAACCCAGGAAACAAATAGTAAGTGAAGGAACTCCACTGTATCCGATTGTAATTCTCAAAAAAGTGATGAGCAGGAGATAGACCTTCCTAATCTAGAAGGTTAAGCAAAATCACTTTCCCATTTGTAGACATCCTCACACCTTGATAATGCCGATCATCGATGCTGACTTAGGACAGTCAAACTAATACACATCAAAGCAATAAGAGTCAGAACAGTGTGTGAACAGACTGCTAGGTTTTTCTTTCTTTGCATCTCTTTAGAGTATTGTCAAAACTATACAAAGACTTGTGCATGAATATTACATATAGCTTTATTTTCAGATTATAAGTCCTTAGCCACGGGTAAAATAGGGCTACTTGTACACTGTTATTGCTGCTTTTAAAATCTGAAAGAATAAGGGTAATTTTCTGTGGGCCATCACCCTAGCTTTATTTACCAGTTTCAACAGCCATTAGCTGTTCTTTCCCCTGATATATTAAAATATTCATAAATCATATCTTAACACTAAGAGGCTGAGTAAGAAGTAGCGCTGGCCATGGCCCTATGATCCACTACCCATTAAGATGGATATCAATCTTAACATGATCATGTGAGAGGCTAGACATCCTCTGATCAATGGCGCCTAGGTGGCTGTCGGAGAAACAGGTCAGAACACACAGATAACAGCAAAGACAGGGATTCGTCTAAGAGCCAAGTTTTAGAGAACACCGAGAGAAGGAGCCATGGAGTGGAGATAAAAGAGCAATAGAATAGAATCCACAGGAATCTGAGTTACATAAATTGAGCACCTATTTCCCAGCAGCAAAATTTGAGTTCAGAAAATCTAAGAAAGAATAAGAAATCTGTTCACCCAGTGGTTAAAGTCATCTCCTGCCTCGCCACCTACTATAACCAAGTTTCCAAATTAGAAGTCTAAATCGAAAGCACTCTAAAAATCCAAAGTTTCTCACTGGCCATTACGGATGGATTGATTTTCTGATACAGCAGTCTCGGCCAGGAGCAGTTTCTGTCCCTCTAAGAACTTTTCATAGCATCAAATTCTGGCCAAAAAGATTAGAAAACTTAAGAAAGATCCGGTAATTACAAGCATTTAATTGCACACCTGCTTCTAATGAGATTAGGCGGTCATTGTAAAATGCTGAGCAAACACTTTGAAAAGGCCTTAACAGGATCCAAATAGAAAGAGGCTTTACTCCATAATCTCAGTTTGGTTCTGAAGGAGGGAAGTACTTTTTGCAGCACTTGATAAAACTATTTCCAGATCAGTACGCTTACTCTGCTTTTTCTAAACAAAAAGCTCATCTCTTCACCAGCTGTCATGCCTGGCTACCCACTCAGCTTCCTACAATGCAATCTTGCACATATTCCCTCCGAAGCGATGTTTCAAAGCCATGTGTCTTCAACAAGATAGTAATAGATGTTCTGTGGAAGGGGAAACAAGTTTACAAAGTTGACTAAAGCTTGGGGATGGCTGGTAAAATATACTTAAATAGATGTTTTAATTACAGGATTTCTCTTGGGCACTTACCCTCTTGTCAAAGAAGAGGAAACATTTAGCATCAGCTAAGTCCTTCCTTCCTTTGTTTCTCCCCAGAACACAATTTTGATCTTTCAGACCTAATTCCCTTGGAACGCCGTTAAAGCATCTTTAAAAGTGAGAAACTGTTGAGTATAATTAAGGAGGCTCGGGGAATGAGATATATCTATATTTATTGGCATCTGCTGCTCAAAGGAGTTTCATGTCAAAGCCAGTCTTATCTGGTGACCAGCTTCTCACCCATTGTGATGGAAAAGTCAGGTCAGGACAGCAGTTTCCATCAGGGCTTGGTGGCCTGTGTCTCAGGGCAGTCTTACCCTTGTCTACAGTTTCAGTGATGATGTGATTGCCACTTGTCTGTGAGAAGTTTAGAAAACAGAAGTGATGGAATTTTCTACACTTGTTCGAGAGGAGAGTAGCTTGGTCAGACTGTCAACTTCACCCTGATTGAGTTAAATAGGCAAATCCTTAGAACAGTTGGTTCTTTGGTCTGTCAGAAACTTCAAATACCTAGAAGCATCAATCGCCAGCTCTGAAAGTTTTGCTTGCCATAGCGGGACCAAAATTGTGAATGACAAGCCAGGCTGGTCTATTATGTGAATCTTTCTCGGATCTGTACCACAAAGAACCAGGGCTCTGACGTCCCTTAGAGACATCAAGTTCAACATCATGCACCTTAGGTCAACCTACCAGTTAGGAATAAACCTCAATTAAAACTAGCATATTAAAAGATGTATGTTGCCAGCTAGAACAAGAAAACAAGATTCTCAGAGACAAGCACACTCACTACATGTCATTCTTCCAGAATTCTTTTCAGCCCACTGTCACCTAGTCTCATCTGCTTCGTCCTCCATTCGCCTTAGAGTTCTCTTCTGCATATGATTAGATCTAACAAATTTATCTAAATCACTCATCCCTTGCCAATCTGTTCTTGGATTTGATCACAACACACATTGCAAATCACATATACATTTATCATTCGTTTTATTCATTAGAACAGAAGTCTGTGGTACACATAAGAGTTAGTCTTGTGTGTTACGCCATCTCTCCAATACTCTAAACTGACATTTAGAAGAATGAAATTGAAGTCAGATGACCAAAGGAGAAAAATCCACACTCTGGTCTTAAAAAAATCCTTAATTCTCACCATGGGCTTTTTTTCCTCAACAACATCCAGTCTGTAAAGGGGATGTGGTGTACTTTTTTTCCCCACAGAACTCTTAAGGAGGTTAATCACCTGTCTGAAAACATTAATGTGTTCTTAAACTTGAGGTTAAAAAGCTGATTCCCATGGCCTTCTGGGAAAATGCCTGATTACATCTATACTAACAAATCATTTGTGTTCACCTCTGTGACCCTGGGATGGGATCTCACTGGTTTCCAGCAATTAGAAAGACCTAGAAATTTCAAATTCTATTTTGATGAATTCTGTGGCATACCTCATAAAATCAATGCCCATAATTTTAGTTGGCATTGATTCTGGTAAAATTAATTAAATTAATGTTAGCCTCAGGCTTATCAAATTCATACTTTTCACAGAAAAGAAACAGAGCAAGAAAATCATTAAATCAAGTGAACTCATTAGGCTAGTCTTAGAATTTCCCAGGATAGGAGACACACAGAGTTGAGTCTCTAAACCAATAAAGCTGTACAAATCTGTTATCTGTCTTAGATAATCTGTTGTCCTAATAACTGTTCCCACACATTTGAAAATGTCTTTATTATTGACCAAATTGGTACTTTTAACGTGGTTGGTTGAAATTACAGTATAAAACATTGTTTTTACAAGTGAAATTTGCTACACATAATAGTCAAACACAGCAGAGAGAAGCAGAGAGAGAGAGAGAGGACCTGTTAGCTATGATAATGGACCTATTGAGGAGCCCAATAGTGATAGACTTAGCCAGAAAGGGTAAGCTTTAGTCAGGGGACTAGTGACTACTATGTATTTCAAAACAATGTACACTGATCAAAATTTCAAAATTTTGAGTCTCAAAATTGTGCATGCTCAGCTCAGGGAGTGGCACCATTAGAAGGTGTGGCCCTATTGGAATAGGTGTGGCCTTGTTGGACTAAGTGTGCCACTGTGGGTATGGGTTTTAAGGCCCTCTTCCTAACTGCCTAGAAGCCAGTCTTCTGCTAGCAGCCTTCAGATGAAGATGTAGAACTCTCAGCTCCTCCAGCACCATGCCTGTCTAGATGCCACATGTTCCCACCTTCATGATAATGGACTGAACCTCTGAACCTGTGAGCCAGCCCCAATTAAATGTTGTTCTTTATAAGAGTTGCGTTGGTCATGGTGTCTGTTCACAACAGTAAAACTCTAAGACACTTATTAATGACCAATTAAAATAAAACAAAAAATAGGCTAATAGGATGCATGCTTTAATTTTCTATGTGTTTTCCTATGTCCTATTTAAGCCATCTCCCTCCCTCAGGCATTCAGCAACAGGTAAGTTCTTCAGATTTACTGTGCACAGCCTCTTCTGCCATCATACTTCAGGTGTGGGCTCTTCCTTCAGTGACTCAGAAGAGTAAGTCTTAGGCTAATACAACATGTTTCAAAATATAAATCATAGTATCACGAAGCCATTTCTGAGAGATCACATTGCAGGTTACCCAGAGCTGGACCAATTTTTACTAGCACCCCAACACTTCATCATTATACATATATCTTTCTAACTGAATCTGCTACAACAAAATGGAACTGTGCATTTGATTGCTGCACAACGCTTTTCAATCAATTAGATCATATGGGTTCTTTTATTATATGTATGGCTGACTTCTCCTATCTTAAAGGTACTCTTCCCTGTTTCTAAAGAGTTAATCTTAGAAAATTATGAACTTGTACATGCATGTTTCTTCTCTAAGTAAGTGACAGTCCTAATATATTAATGGCAGCCATACATTTTATAGATTATAAATTGTCATAAAAGCACAGTCTAAATAGTTATTCTATTAAAATTGACTATAACTTTGATGTGGTTGTATTTCCAAAAACAACTTCTTCTAATTGCAACAAGAAGAGAGAGATCACTATGACCCACATTCCATGACCCTTGGGATCTCCCTATGCTCAAAAACAGTGTTACCAAGGAAGTTTTGCAATATAGGCTTACAGATGACTCTGCTTTCTTCTGATATAATTCAATATATGCATATACATGCATAAATGATACATAGAATTTAACCAATCAAAGATGGGAAATTTGAAGGGTGTGCATGAGGAAAGCAGCTTTATCCAAATAATTACAAAGGACTAGTATCACTTTTGCTTAGGAACATTTCTGTATTGACAGAGATCTGCCTCTCAGCTGCAGTGAAAATTTACAACTCAGTTCCATTCCCTTTTGACCTTCACACACTGCACCATCCCTGCCTGAAACTCTGAATCTCTTTTTACCTGTAATACTACCTTGTAACATTGTGGGAGCCCTGGGGGGACACTAATAGTGACGGATGGTCCACCAATTCCCTGTGGAAGCAGATGCCATCAATACCACTGACCTCAATAGGCAATCGTGGTGCTGATTAGTGAGAGAAACAGCAGCTCCTCACTTGACAGAGGTGATAATGGAGAAGGACTTCTGAGCTGCAACAGCAGGCTGAGCTCCTGCTGCAGTAGTTGGGAAACCCCTTCATCAGGAAACAGCTCCCAGAAGATCGAGAAAGCAACTCAGTGAGGTGTAAAGGATTAGACAGTATGCCCAATTCCACTATTAACAAGAGGTGGCTTGAGAGAAATTACTGTACTTTCTGATATCTCCACTGATCAACATAATCATAACATCAACAAAATTAGTTTATGAATCTTGAAGATTCCAGAAAAATGTGATAGTTTGTCATCTATGCCATTTAGCCCCTTTCCTCTTTTTTTAAAGATTTATTTATTTATTTTCATATAGATGAGTACACTGTCACTGTCTTCAGACACACCAGAAAAGGGCATGAGATCCCATTGTAGTAGGTCATAAGCCACCATGTGGTTGCTGGGGATTGAACTCAGAACCTCTGGAAGATCAATAAGTGCTCTTAACCATGGAGCCACCTCTCCAGCCCCATTTGACCCTTTTTAATCACCCTGTGGGATTAAAAACTCAAAACTGTTTCCATTTCAGCCATCTAGAAACAATACTTGATGGTGTGATACTTGAGTCAGTGGTGGTAGAAAAGGGTTAACAGAGGCAGCTGGCAGGGCTGTCCTTACCAAGACTATTAGAACACCGTAGGGATAGAGCCTATGTGTAGTGTGCAGAAACCAACCCATGCAGAAGAGTGAGTATAGTCATGAAGCTGTATATGTAGGCCTTCTGGAGAGACCCAGCATGCTTTGTGTCTAGCACTGCTCTGATCCCTTCTGATGCCGCCCTGCTCTTGTTGAGTGCCATGTCAGGAGAACGTGAATGTTGAACACTTAGCTGTTTGCTTTACTCATCCTTCACCTACTCCATTTGGGGTTGACACAATGGTGAACATACTGTCTTCTCTTTTGCTTCTACTTTGTTTGGTCTTCAATCTGAACAAATCAATAGAAGTAAATTAGCTTGTTGGGCCCTGGATGATTGGGTTTGACAAAGACACTGGATATGAGGACTCTGTCTATGTATAGCCAGAATGGATGGGTTCTACTTCTATTAATACCCATGATGTGTGGTTTCTACTTCTAGATAATGTAGTTAAAGCAGGAAGATAATAGAAAGATGTTTCTTTCTCAGGGTAAAATATTTCCTTTTAACTCAAGGGAAGGACAAGAGATCAATTTAGAGCCTCTTCAGGATGGAATTACTTATCAGTAAGTGATATCAATAAGTATAGCATTGGTCAGGGAGGGAATTCTAGAAACATCTTACCCTTCACAGAATTTCTCCCACTCTCAAATAGAAACTGCTCATTTATTGCCCTCCCAAAGAGCTTATTTACACCACACAATTGCCTTGCATTAAAATTAGCAGCACACATTTAAAAAGAGAAATGTCAGCCAACTTCCCCTTAATAAAAGGGTGTTGCGTTGCACTTTTCAGTTTGGAAAAAAAAAATTGTCCCCAAGGGTAAAGGTTAGGGTTGGGAAACTTACATCTAGTTAGAAGAGAGTTTCCCCTGTAAAAGCTACTGAAATAATTATCTTCCTAGTTTTCCTTCAAATTGATTACTACATCCCTCAGGAAGCATGCTTGACTCCCCTGCATTTACAGCACAGTGCTTAAAGTGCTTTGCGGATATCTTACCATGCTGGTCATTGTCATGGTCCATAGCTGATGCAGCTGGGTAGGACTGTTCTGTTGCTTTTGCTCATCACCACCCCCCCTCCCACCTCAGCAACTTGCATGGGATTTTCTGCAACGATGGAGGTGGGCTACTGGAAAGAAGCTTTCAAGCCAGATCCAGACTAAATCATTCAAGCCCTGTGTCCCAACTGTGAGATGTCTTCAGCAATAAAAACCTACCCTCAAGCTCTCAGAAACCCTAGGAGGCTAACAGGCACTACTGTAGTAGCCTGTATTGTTTGGGGAGCCACTCTGTCCAAAAATTTAAAAAGAGGTATTTCCTGCCTAATTCTGGGTTTTATATTAGTCTATAGTTCTTGTGAAAAGCATTGCCTAAGTAGTTTAACTTCCTTTAAGATATGTGTGTATACTTATGTATGTGTATATATATGTGTATTCATATCTATATATGTATGTATATGTGTGTTATATATATTAATACACATACATCCACATACTCATATACTTAGATACATTTTGTATAATTTTAGGTAAAGTAATATGATTCCTTGAGGCATTATTAAACATCCTTGCTGTTACCTGTTACCTGTCCTGCCTTCTCCTTCTGTATTGATTTTCCTCCCTCCTCTCCATTTGGAGTCTCCTTCCCATTTTTTACTTCCTACTTCATATCTCCTACATCTTGATATTCTTATCTCAACACACACACACACACACACACACACACACACACACACACACACACCCCTAGGATCCTTTTCCTAGCTCCTGTGATTATTCTTCTATGCTGTATACATGTATCTGAAGATTTGCCACTAAGAGCCACAGATGAGAGAGAACATAGTGTTCATCTTTCTGGGTCTACTCAACAGGAAATAAACCATACATGTTACTAGATACCTAGCTAGCTCCTGGGGCTAGTGAGGTTAGTAGTCTTAGTCTTTAGACAATAATCTATTATTGTCACTTTGCCTGACCAGCATAATCTCTCACTACATTCCGAATCTTTCTCTCATATGCACAGATAAGTGTGGCAACCGTTCCTCTTCAAAGAATTCCCTCTTTACAGAAAGTGTAAACCATCACAGAAAAAGACAATTAAATACAATTCCGCTATTAACGCATCATGGGGAGCCAGTCCTAATGGTTACATATACATCACAGCTATCACAGCTTCTGCTCCTATGGCTCAAGAAACATGGAAGAAGTGGGCAGAAAGACTGTAAGAACCAAAACACCAGAAGATACAATTTCTTCTAGAAGTGGCTGCAAAAGCAAGACTAAACAATCATCAATGGATATGTTAGTATAGAAGGTGGAGTTTTCACAGGTTTCCATCTTTAGAGGAAAAAAATGAGCAACTACTGAGAGAGGTAAGTTGGTTTCACAAAGGATGAACACTTACCAGTTGTCCAATGCAAAGTTGTCAACCCTGAACTATACATATACAAACAACAAAAACAGACTCAGCCCATGATATTTGTGTACATGGGTGCATACATATGTAGGTTATTGAAAATAGCAACCAAAGAAAAAGAAGCTATCAACTTGAGAATGGAGGGGATGGATTGGAATAGGTATCTGGCATCCGAGAGCAGCTAGAGGCTGGAGGGAGGAAAGAGAAGGAAGAAAGAGATGTAATTCTATTTCAGTTAATTTTTTAAAGATGAAGAATACAGGATTTGTGTTGTTTAGAAAAACCTATACAAAGAAGTCTTCAGAATCAAGCGTCGGACAGATTTTTGGATCATGTGGATGATGCCATAGTTAAACTGCTTATGTTTAAAAATATGACTAATCTTGTAAACACAAGGCACTAAAATGAAAAAGTATGAAAAGCATGGTCCCTGGAATTGATAGAAACATTAGCCGGGCACTAAGTCCAATAAAGGTCAGTCCCTCCAAGCAGAAGACTGACCCCATAGAGGACCTCAACGCTATCCCTGTGCCAGATGTGAGCTGGGGTGAACCCATTGGAGCAGCACTCTCTTTGTGCAAGAATGTGAAATTTTGAAAGAGTGACAAAGACAGTGGATAGATCACCACGGTACATGCTGAGATCACCATTAGAAGCCAACCATCATCAACTCTTCACATCTCAAGGATGAATGAAGTGAAGAGCCCCCCCACACCCCCCACGCCTTCCAGCTTGATTAGGCTCGCTGGCTGGAGGAGTAACATTTCTGGGACTCAAAAATGTATTCACATAAAAGCAAGCATATTACATAGCTCCTACCCATTTAGTTAGCTTCATAATTTTTTTTTTTACTTGTTTTTTATAAGGGGACCAGAAGATCTTAAATGAGTTGCAAACTCTATAACGTATACTGAACCCAAAGTCATTATCTTCAAGATTAGCATATGACAATGTGGGGCAGGTAGGCTGTGTTAGGCACCCTGATTCTCCAGTGAGACTGGTTGAAGCCCTGGGAGTAGTAAACAAGACGGCAGGAGTTTCCCAAACTCTCTCAAGAATCAGAAATCTTCACACTGCCATAAGTAGTGCACCAGTGCAAGGCCCCTCAAGGCATTGGCCATGCCCTAAGTTCTGCCTCCACAGGATGATATCACATGGACCCCAGCCAGATCTGCCATGCCCCAAGTCCCTCCCCTGCATATAAACTGCACGTAAGCTCTAGGCAGAAGCAGTACCACCACCAAATATGTAGACAAGATCTTCCCAAGCCCTGAGGCCAAGCCAAAAGGAAGTGCTGGTTGTCAGACTCTGGACCATTTCAAAAACTGTATTTATATGGAAGCTGGGTGGGAAAGTAAAGGAAGATACATATAGAAATCATTCATCTGCCTGAGTTCCTTTGTTCTAAAGAGCTGATAACACTGGTGATTGGGAAGAGATTTTCTCTCCTGAAGTTTCTTGCATACTCACCAGAGCCTCTCACCAGCCCAGTTCAGCTTGGCCTGGTGCCCAGTGGCAGTGGCAATTTGCCATGTCACACAGCAGCAGAGCACTGTCCTGAGTTCACACGCCCCACTGAGTGCTCATCTCACACATCCAAGCCTGAGTTTAGACATGCCGGCTGGACCCATTGGTGGAGGTGGCAGCGGCTGCCTTTTCCTCAGCCAAAGGTCTGTGTGAGATTCCTGGCACCAGGTTCCACATGACAATCCTAAGGATCTACCTTGTTGGGTCCCACTCTTTACTCTTTTACTCCTTAGCTGGATGATTTGGAGATAATCAATGCCTCAGTCATCTATATTTAGAACAAGGGTAGTCTTAGCCCTACTGCCTATAATTCTTCAAGACTATGCTAATACCTGAGCAGTATTAATCTTTTTAATGTTACATGGATATTTTGCCTCCACATATGTCTATGCACCACCAGTGTTTAGTACCTTCAGAAACCCAAGACAGTGCAGATCTCTTTGAACTAGTTTCAAGTGGTAGTGAATATCCTGGCCCTGTGGGTGCTGGAAATCAAACTCAGGTGCTCTGGAAGAGCAGTCAGCACTCTTAACCACTGAGTACTTTCCCCAGTAACCCTGGCATAGTCTTAGAAAGAAGCCTGTCTTATAGTTCAAAGTAACACAAGCATCATTGGGTTTTAATACTGAAATTTCTTTCAATTCGCTAAATGGTGTTGGGCAAGCTATCCTGTACCTTTGGGTGTCAACCTCATGCTTAAAAAAAGCATTTGAATTTGCAACAACTGATCTCTAAAGCTTGCTCTAAGCCTGAATTTCATGACTGCCTTATTATTTCTTCTCAATCGTGCTGTACCTGGCATAAAAAGCATTAAATGCAGCAACGCTGTTGCTGTTAGTTGATAATAAGCCACCACCTCCACTGTCTTGGAAATGTGTTAGAACAGAAATTAACAAATGAAACTCATTGTGTCCACAGCAAAAGGAAAGGAGTCATTGAAAATACTAAGAGCCTTTCCCAGTTGTGTTCTATTAAATGGTACAAAGGAGATATAAGTGACTGCACTGTCAGCCCATCTGAATGATTTCCTTAAACAAAGAATTCAGACAGAATTGGCACACACTGCTCAGAAATAAAAGAGTGGAGATAAGCCTTTAACTATGAGATGCAAATCAGTGTATCTAAATGTCAGTCAATCATTTTAAACGGTCCAAAAAGCCTCTGTGTAGGCAGGAAAACTGGTCCTCTGAGTTCTCTTTGTAAACCTCCTGCTCAGGAAGAACCAGACAGCTTCATGGCACCTGTGCTGCAATCTGCAGCCGTAGCACTTGGAGGGCAGTCTGCAGACACACGATTCCCAGGGTAGTCACTGCACCTGAACACTCCTAACTTACACTGAGTCCTCAGAACTTAAAACCTGGCTAGTGGTTTCTTCCTGGGAAATACCAATGACAGAATTGGTAGAAGCCCCTTCTTCCAGCGAAGGTTTTAGCAGCACTGGCAGAAAATGGAGCACAGGCATTGCTGGTGCAGGCTATACAAGCACATTTATCATTGTTAATATTTACTGCTTCCTACTCAAGAAGCTCAAGGTGTCCCCTCCACATTCTTGGGGTCAACCTGGGCCTTCCTAGTGCCTCATCCTGGCCATGCTACCATTCTCTATATTCCTGGAACATTTGCCTAGTACAGTGTTCCATCCCTAGACCCAAACCTTCCCAGATGTGTTCTTCATAAGTTCTGGGACAAGTGTAACTTTACCCAATACTTGGCTGTTTCTCAAATCTCAGTCCCTCTCATCTTTGGTCCTTTACTTCCACATTGTTTTATTTTTAATCCTATGATGATCACACATATTGTCCCTTCCATATTCAGCAACCAAACATTCATCACACTCTCTGTATATTAAATATTAGGTTATTCCTTTTATTGAAATTCACCTAAATGCATATAATGGGAATGTAACTTGAAAATTTCTACTCTCATGATGAAAGAAATCAAGCTGCCAGGTTGTGCTTTATTTAAAAGAAAAAGAAGCCATGGATATGGTATGGTGCAGGGGAAGGGAGTGCCTCTGTGGTACCATGCTGAGGCATCTCTTTCCCATAAGGGACCAGCCACATGATAGATATAGTATAAAATAGAGTTTATTTAGGGCATGGGGGGAATTGAGGGGGTAGGGGGAGAGAGAGAGAGAGAGAGAGAGAGAGAGAGAGAGAGAGAGACAGAGAGAGAGACAGAGAGAGAGACAGAGAGAGAGACAGAGAGAGAGACAGAGAGAGGGAGGGAGGGAGGGAGGGAGAGAAGAGGAGTAGAGGCCAGGTATGAACACGTGGAGAGAGCCAGGGACGGGGGGGGGGGGAGGAGAAAGGTAAGAGAGCAACAAATTGAGGAATGGTCAAGTTCCCCTTTTACAGTAAGTCAGGCATACCTGGCTGTTACTAGGTAACTGTGGGGTGGAGCCTAGAAGAAATGCTAACAGTGAGTGGTTGGTGTACCTAAAAAGAGGCATTTTAGAAATGGGCCACAACCATATATTCTCAGGCCAAACCTAACTTGAGTTTTTCCAAGTTGATTTAAAATACTCAACACGTGCCACCCATGTATAGTTTTTTCTGCCACAGTTTTAAAGCCACAACCATAGGGGGTATATTAATGCTTTTCCTTTCTTCTGCCTATCCAAGAAATGGCTTCTGGTCTTATTATAAAACATTAAGAATCTAATTCACAATCTTGCTGCAACAATAAAGTTCCACAGAAACCAAAGGGAAATACATCTTCAGCGAGATTCCATCATCCCTTATTAATACCATAATTGAGGGCTATAAATCTGTTTCTTATACAATTCATGCAATAAAATACTTAATGGATTGTGAATGACACGTTATAAAACCAGGCATTAAGTGTCGCAATTTATATTTAAATGTGCTACAGACATAAATAAGTGCTCTATAAATAGAAGGCATCTTCTGTCAGTGGATATATCCTTCCATTTACTTCTAGCAGTCTCAAGAACAGAGTCATTAGAGACGACGCTGGCACCAAATTGTCACCGTGGCTTGAATGAGGTGGGTTGTTTCCTTTCCATCAAGTTGAAGATAGTTCACGAATATCTGTTTGTTCTAGGGTTCTACAGAGAGGCCGCCAGTACAGCTGTTGTGATGAAGTGAATGCCTCCTGGGAGTGTCAGTGCTCCTGTAGGCCCTGATCCAGTGTGTTGGATGCTAGTATCATGCAGCAATTTGTACAAATGTGGATATGATGGAATGATTGAATGAAGGAATGATGGGGCATCTAGAATCACATCCTCTGTGAATAGACATTCCTCTGGAGTGTGTGCTGCCATGCACTAGAAAGCTGGCAAAAGGGACCTGTCACCAGTCACTTATCAAAAGAAGCTTTAGTAAACACCACTCAGTAGATCCTAAGTGAACAATGTGGTTCAGACAAGGACATGGCATAAATGTTTGTATGGGAAACAGGAGCCTTGGATTCTGATTATTTCTGTTTGGTATTGAAGTTAGCAATAATCCAACTCTAGACCTGGAACATGCCCTCCTGTTGTCATTCAGGACATCTTGCTGTTAATCTGTGTAAGCATATGTGTATGAATATGTGAGAGACAGACAGAGATCTGGTTTCCATCATTAAAAATCTTGGCAAGTCTTAATATTTCAACCAAATCAAATGACTGTTGGCTCCTTACATAAAATGAAAGCAAATATTGAATCACATGTTCATGGCATGAAAAATACCATTTACAAATCAGATCTGTCATCTTGGCAACCGAATGAACCTACACATACATAAACATGCACACACACACAAACACTCACATACATCTACAAATGTATATGTGTGCACAAGACAACACTACAGAATTTGGTTTCTCTATGGCAAGGATAATAGAAAACCTATGGAATATGCTCTAATATTGATTTTTTTACAACTTTATTTTAAAAAAGAGAGAAACATGTACAAATTATTAAAAGCATTTAGCATAAATATATATGAAAATATGTCAGTACTTGATTTTTTAAAGGTTTGATAGTATACATTGGAATCTTACTATTTACAAAGATCATAAAGTATATATAAAATAAAACATAACATGGAAATAGTTTTCTTGGTGTGTAAAGATTAAACAAAATGATTTTTAACTACCAAAAATTACCACAAGGCTATTTTCTTAGCTCTTGAGTTATTAATGATTTAAGATCTAGGTGCACCCTACTCTGAGAGGGTGCTATACACTTATTTTTTTTCTAAGAAGGACTGGGGTTTTCACTTTTTGGCCTCTCTCTCTCTCTCTCTCTCTCTCTCTCTCTTTCTCTCTCTCTCTCTCTCCCTCCCTCCCTCCCTCTCCTTCCCTCCCTCCCTCTCTCTCTCTCTCTCCCTCTCTCTCTATCTTTCTCTCACTTCATATGGTCTGTGAGTTGTTTCTGGGGTGTTCAGAGCTTTCTGGGGTTAGTATCCAATTATCACTAACTGCATATTATGTCGGTTCTTTTTGTGACTGGGTTACCTCACTCAGGACGATATTCTCTAGATACTTCTATTTTCCTAGGAATTTCATAAAGTCATTGTTTCTAATAGCTGAGTAGTACTTCATTGTGTAAATGTACCATACTTTCTGTATCCATTCCTGTGTTGAAGGACATCTGGGTTCTTTCCAGCTTCTGGCTATTATAAATAAGGCTGGTATGAATGTGATGGAGCATGTGTCCTTATTGTATGTTGGAGCATCTTTGGGGTTTATGCCCAGAAGTGAAATAACTGGGTCCAATTTTCTGAGGAATCCCCAGACTGACTTCCAGAGTGGTTGTACCGCTTACAACCCCACCAACAGTGTAGGAGTTTTCCTATTTCTTGGCATCCTTGGCAGCATCTGCTATCATCTGAGTTTTTGATCTTAGTCATTCTGACCAGTGTGAGGTGGAATCTCAGGGTTGTTTTGATTTGCATTTCCCTGATGACTAGGGATGTCAAGCATTTCCTTAGGTGCTTCTCAGCCATTCGATATTCCTCAATTGAGAATTCTTTGTTTAGCTCTGTACCCCATTTTTAATGTTGATTCTAATGTAGCAAACCTGCATCTCTGGGTGTGACCCTCTCAGTCCTATGTCACCCAATTAGTTTACTACTTCTCTGACCTCCCCACAAATTCTGCCATCTAACCCCACATAGAAAGCATTGACTTCCAAAGCCACTGCATGCATTAGCATTCCTTGTTTTCCAGGAACTTATTCTCTGGAGTTGAGCTAAAAGTATCAATCAGTCTCTGACAATATTCTGGCAATACTCTGTTTCCAAATATGGCAGGTTATGTGTAACCACAGCCGCCTATAAGCACTCGCAGCAATCATTCCTCCCCATAGCCACAGACTCCTTCTGCTTCCTCTTCTCTTCTGGTCATCTCTCCTTATGCTCCAGTTACTGGGCCCCGCTGTATGCCAGGTATAGTCTAGGACTCTCAATGACCAGAGAGGAGTGGCCTTTTTTCTCCAGGCTGAAGAAGTTTTTCATTTATCCTTTGACAAATTGATGTTTCTATATATTTTTATTATACTGACCCATCCCAGTCCCCCGGAACTATTTTTTCTTCCCAACCAGTTTGTTAAGTGTGATAAATGTGGCCTCCATGAGCATGGGTATGGAGTTGCTTTACTTCAGGAGCACAGGCATCTTAACAATAGCGATACCACCCCCCCCCACCCCCATGAGTAATAACTTCCAGTAGCTCTTTTGCTGGGGTGGGGTCTCATGAGTAAAGGCGAGTTATCTTAGCAATGCATATCACAGTAGACAACAACAGACATACTAACCCTAACCCTGAGATGTAGGCCTGAGAAGTTATGTTTAGCCTATAATCTGTTCATCTATTCATCCTGGCATAGAGAAGGAAGGCAGCACTCAGCAGGCATTAATGATGCTATTGCTACTTAATAAGTATGTCGATAGGAACTTGAATTGTCCCTAACAGGTGACACATAGAACTCTCAAATGCATATCTATAAAACCTGATATAATTAGCACAATAAAGGCTGGTCTCCCTTATAAAGGCTGGAGGTTGGGAGGGCTATCAAACAGGGAGTGCCATGGCTATCAAACAGAGAGTGCCATGCCTCAGCTTTATTGCCTGAAAGCTGGGCCTATCAATAGTACTGCAAGAAGAGAGATGAGATAAAGAGTGTAAGAAAAGAAGCATAAGGCAGGCACATCTCAAAAGTGCGATTGCTGGACAGCCATGGCACACAGCCGAAGTACACACCTTTAAGCCTAGCACTGTGAAGGCAGAGGCAGGTGGATCGGAGTTTGATCTCAGCCTGAGCTACAGAGCAAATTGCCGAACAGTCAAAGATACACAAAGAAACCCTGTCTTCATAAACAAACAAATATCACACTTTCAAACTACACAAATGTAGAGATCGTGGTTAAATTAGTCATCATCAAAACACAGAGAGGCTGATTAATTAGGAGACAGCTGTGAATGTAATAGGAAAGCAGGTGGAATTCTAAGCTCAATGAAGCATCATGGGTAACTTGAACAGTTGTCAAGAATATGTGGATTGGGTAGAGGGGCAGGAGGAGGACTTTGAGCAAGGAGGATGAATACCACCCCTAAGTACATTGTATTTGTGTATGAACTTACCAGAGAGATTTTTGTTCTGGGGTTTTAGTTTGCTTTTTGTGTTTTTGATTGATGGGGTGGGGTGCAATTTTTGTTTGTTTGTTTGTTTTTTGAGAGGGTTGCCTTTTGTTTGTTAACTTTTTATTATAAATTAATTTTTCATACTCTGATTATAGTTTTCCCTTCCCCAGCTTCTCCAAACTTTCCTGTGTCATTAGAATACAGACTTATCCAATTATCACTGACTGCAGAAACAACTCACAGGTCATGTGAAGCTAAAAAAAAAAAAAAAAAAAAAAAAAATACAAAGGCCAAAAAGTGAAAGCCTCAGTCCTTCTTAGAAAAAAAAAGTGTATAGCACCCTCTCAGAGTGTGGTACACCTAGACCTTAAACCATTAATAATTCAAGAGCTAGAAATATAGCCCTGTGGCAATTTTTGGTATTCAAAGATCATTGTGTTTAATCTATACACACCAAGAAAACTTTGACTATTTCCATGTTACGTTCTGTTCTACATGTACTTTATGCTTATGGTAACTAGTAAGATTTCAAAGCATACTATCTAACTTCTAAACAAATCAAGTACTGACAAAAATATATTCATATAGTTTTATGCCAAAATGCTTTTAAAAATCTGTACATGTATCTTTTAAAAATAAAGTTGTAAGAAAAAAAACGAATACAGACATATATTATTATCATTATTATTAACAACAACAACAACAAAAAGACAAAATAAGACCAAATTCAAATTTTAAAACGATTCTTTCGGCTCCCCCGTGGTTTCCACAAACCCCTATTTTTGCTGTCCTGTTCTGGTTTGCTTCCTGTTGCAATGATAAATATCATGACCAAAGGCACATTGGGGAGAAAGGCATTTGTCTGACTTACATTTCCAGAGCTGTCACTCATCAAAGGAAGAAGAAGCTGTGGAGGAATGCAGCATGCTGGCTTGCTCTCTTATATAAACTTAATAATGGTCCTGCCTACAGTGGGCTGAACCCACCCACATCCATCATAAAGAAAATGCCCAATAGACATGCCCATGGACAAATCAGGTGGAGGCAATTCCTCAGTTGAGGGCCCCTCTTTCCAGATGATTATGATTTGTGTCAAATTGGCATAAAATAACTAGCACACTTCTAACTCTACAACCAAAGAAAATGCTCAGGACAATCCAATGGTTATCAGACTATAATCCTAACACCTTAGGAAAATGAGTTCAAGGTTTGACTCCCAGAGTTTGTTTGTTACAGAAAAATATCTCTTTTCATTTTGTCAGAATCTCATCACCTTTTCATTTTACGATTTTCCATTCATGTTGCTTTCTATTGGGTTATTCAGAGTTACTGATTCATATTTTAAAAATCTGACCACTGAGTTCACTCTCGCCTTCTGCTGTTCAATTGTTCTGCAGTGTCTGACTGTGTCTAAAAATCACAAAGTTGCTGCTGTTCATCTTTTGTGTTTTCTTCTTAATTCACTCCACTGATTTTTTTTCCCTCTCAATAATAATAGCTTCCATTTAATCAAATAACTCTCAAAACTAATCAGCAACAGAACTTTCCAGGTATCAGGTTTAGCCACTTGGCCTTTCTAATGGCCTTCTCCCAGACCAGCAATTAGACTGAAGTCACAGCTGGTCCACTGTACTACACATGATATACACATCAGTCATACGTTATTTCTCCCCCAAGTTTCCCTACCGTTTGAAGATTTCATGGACAAAGGCTCAAAGTCATGCTTTAAAAATATGTCTCCAAGGGAGATCTCCTGCATGCCCGGCTGCTGCTCTTGAGAGCCACAGTTTGCTACACAAATATCTCAGTGCAAGTGTGAGACACCTCTTTGGTCCAGGAGTTCCCAAAGATCACCAGGCAATGGTGCGTCTTCTTGACTGCCCTCCAGATCTAGTTGAGTACCTATTGCCAGAAACACCATACACCTTAATTTCAAGACACAGAGAAAGTTGTATAGATCTAAAAGCGTCCTCTCTGCTAGTTAACCTTTATAGCCCCAGAAGGCACCATACAGGGTGCTGTATAAAAAGGTAGTTTTCTCCCACTTCACATCCTATGAACCATGATACCCACCTACTAGGCAAGATGTGCCTGCTGGCAAGGTAGGAGCTAACCGTAGGACTTGGAGGGACGATTTGTACTCACACCAGCTTCACATGAGGGACTCATGCCTTCCATAGCCAATCATTTGAAAACTAGCAGCTGAGAATGTCTTAGGCACTACAGTGCACTTCACTTCCCTTGTTTAGTTGGCTTCAAACTACCTTCTAAACATTTGTTCCAGCTATTGTCAAACACTACTCCAGCCTTAATCAGAGAAACTGCTCTTTGCAATGAGCCATAGTGATAATGTAGAGGGACATGAATGCTCACAATAAGAGTGGCTATTGAGTGCTGGGCCCTAAAAAGGACATTTATAACACTTCTCAGGCTCAAGGAGCATCCCAGTAAACGGAGCAGGTAGAATGTGGCAGTCATAAGAAGAAAGGCTAAGCAATACCGCCTCGTGGACATGATTGCAAACACAAACTCATAGCAGCTATGGCTGCCTGCAATGTGGGGCCAGCAGAAGACTGGGCCTGACAACAGCCAATGAATGATCAGGGATGGCCCCTGGAGCCCTACTAATCCCGGCTAAACACTTTGCTATTGGTGGATTCTTCAGAGGAGAATTTTAACTATATGCCCACTGAAATGTAGAGCACTGCAAACGAACAGTCATGCAGGGCCACACAGTAGGCCCGAAAGTAAGACAAAGAGACATTAATGTGAGAAACGGAAGTAATCCGGGTAGGAGGAGAAGTGAGGGGAGTTCCAGAGATCAAAATGTACCACTTACATTATAAAATCATAAAAGAACAGGCTCAGGAAAAGTTATTTAAAAATTAAATGCTCATACTATCAAGTCTCTACACTCTCTTCCTTTCATGTACTTTTGAGGCTTTATATCAATAAAAACCTGTCAGTTAACTGAAGCTAACAGGTCTGTTCTCAGAGGGGAACACGGAAAAACTCCCATCTGACACCTGTACATCATTGTGGTTTCATTAGACCTGTGGCTTCAGTTAGGACATTCCGTGAGAAACATGTTTTGCCAATTTAATCACACACCCTGTGTTTTTACTTTGTTCTGTTACAGTTTCCTGTCATAAGAGGCAGAAAAACAAGTATTGATTTTAAGTTACCCATTTTGAAAATAAGTTTGAGTTTCCAACAAAACTGAAAATTATACATATCAGCATCTTCCCAGACACTTCCCGTTTCAACACTGTAAGTACTCTTCCTTCACTGACTCATTTATGTTGTAAACCCACACCCGTACACACAATCCATATGTGGACTAACATAATGCTTTGCAGATATCCCATTTATCTTAGTTAGAATTTCATTCCTGTGAACAGACACCATGACCACAGCAACTCTTATAAAGGCAAACATTTAATTGGGGCTGGCTTGCAGTCTCAGAGGTTCAGTCCATTGTCATCACGACACGAAGGACAGTATTGTCTAGGCAGACATGGTGCTAGAAGAAGGAGAGGAGAATTCTACATCTTAATCTCAAAGCAGCCAGGAGAGGACTGTCTTCTGGGTAGCTAGGAGGAGGGTCTCGAACTTACCCCTACACACTTCCTCCAACAAGGCTACATCTACTCTAACAAGGCCACACTTCCTAAAAGTGCCACTCCCTGGGCCAAGCACATTTATACCATAACACCCTCTTACCCAAAAGTCATGTCACCTTCTAACTTTTTTTTCTTATAACTGGGGGAGGTGCCTTAAAATGAGTCAAAATCCGGCCTCAGTATGATGTTAGTAATAGTCCTCCTTGGGTGATTTGCATTGGCTTGCAAGGTGCTTCTAAAGCCTAAATTTGAAACAGTATTAAAAATAAATAAATAAATAAAGGCTGTAATCTCACGTCCCGTGGCAGATGAGCCAAGAGGAATACATATGAGTGATAAAGGGTGTCCCTGTCACCTGCCAATCATACCATGTAAAAGCCTGTGCTCAGAGCCTGGGCATGTCTCTCCCTGATTGGCAGTCTGCTCCAAGATAACTGTGCCATTTGAAGGAACACCAGTAGAATCTTGATGAACTAATCAACCCTTTTACCTTGGGAAGCAGAGCAACTGAGAGCTAGCTGACTTCCTGAATGCAAAGAGATCATGCTTTCTGGAGAGAGTTTCTGGAGAGAGAGAGAGAGAGAGTAGTCACTCAAACTCTGAGCAAGTGTTTCTTTTTAATTGATTGAACAAAAAGAATTCAATTTTCCATACAGTTTGAGAGGTTTTAAATTATTAATACAAATTAATTATTGAACAATGACACTTAAGAGCAGGGAGGGGAACGAGGAGAACTTTCTCAGATGATAAGTGGTCAGTGGAGAAGAGAGGGGAAACGTGACTGATTAGCCAGTTGTCTAAACTCTAGGAGACCAACGAGCCTCAGAGATAGACAAGCCTGCCTAAATGGGAACAGAATGTTCCTCCTTATCCTTCTGCACGTGGTGAAGGCAGAGACTCCCTCTCCCAACCCCGAGTGATGTTCTCAGTGCTAATCACATACGAAAGTGCAAAACTTCCAGGGTTACTCTGATAGGAACAAGGTTAATGTGTTCCTTGAGATTAATTGTGGCTTCGCCTAGAAATTTATTGAGGGTGAGGAAATCTGAAAGTGAAAAGAGGGGCAAAAGCTTTGTTAGAGATTTATCATAAGGGGGTGATGGATGAAAGCCTTCAGAAACCAATAATGGGATTTTAAAGATTCACATGGGCTGCACTAAGGGGGAATCTCGGTGCTTACCTTGGGTAGAGAAGAGTTGGTGGCCGGAGGGTAAGGGTGTGAGCACTGTCAGCCACTGAAGAAGCAGCCGCCACCAAAGGTGACACCCTGAAGATATGACAATGGATTGTGGCTCTAGGGTTGCTCTTAGTATTGTATGGATTTTCTTTTAGACTGATCATTAAAGAAGCTGCAAAGGAGACAAAATAACCTTTAGAAAGGCTGGTGGGATGTATAAGTAAAGGTTTTGCAGTTGAGGAAACCTGAGCTGGGGTCTTACCTACAGCACTCATGGGTCGCCCAATGTTGGGCAAGAACACAAAAAACAAAATCATGTCAAATTACTTTTGTGTGATAAGAATGGAGACCATGAATATTTAAGCATTTAAAGTTCCCTAGCACACAATAAAATGTGCTATCTTCCCCCAAGAACCATTTCCCTGCTGATACCAGGGGTAATAATGAAAGGAGTGAACACAGAGAATCAGTGGATGGAGCTGGAGAGTCAAACTAAAAATCCAGTGCATCCCAAGCATGTTCTTTGACGCCACCAAAAAAATACCTATGCTGCTTTTTCCTCTTCTGTAAATACGATCATCGAACAATCGTCCCTACGTTATTACGAGTAGTTTGTCAGTTGCACCTAGATGTTGAAGTTCACTGCATCCTTTCTTTGTGTAGAACAGGTCCTAACTAGACCTTGCTTACCTAACTTTAGGGACTCAGTGTGATTTCAGATAAACCCAGGGAGCAACTTGCATTTAGTCAGTTGTATTAATAGGGATGTTTATGCCTCTCTGGGAAGATTTCCATGGATGCGCCATATGCATGTAGATTCGTGTTATCCTTCAGCTACAGCGGGCAATATGCCTTAATTAGGTCTGTAACTGCATCGTAATTGTGCGGTTTAAGTGTGTTCCGGAGTGGTGAAGTTCTTTCTGTACTTATTAAACCTGTGTCTTTCTGTCTATTGCTTCTCAGAGAAAACTGAATCAAAACTTACAATTTTGTTCCAGATGACAAAAGTAAAAGATTGGGTTTTTTTTTTTTTTTTTTTTTTTTTTTTCCTGTTCTTTGCTTAGTTTAATTACATTATATGTATTCTCAACCAAACACAGGAAATAAAGGGTTTATTATGGCTCACGATTCTTTTTTTTTTTCATTTTTATTGAATATTCTCTGTATATATATATTTCAAATGTTATCCCCTTTCCCCCCACTACCATCCTACCTACCCCTCCCCTTGATTCCATGAAGGCACTCCCTCTCCCAACCACCCTCTCGCACCTCTGAGCCTTGGCATTCCCCTACACTGAGAGAACTATCAGTCATTGGACCAAAGGCCTCTTCTCCCATTGATATGACTCACAATTCTAAGAAAGGCATCATAGTAATAAAGGCACAGCAGCAGGAGCCTGAAGGGTAGATATATCACCTTTTCTACACAACCAGAAAAATGCTTTATTCTAGTCTAAAAGATTGGATTGATTGGATAACTGTCATTGACCCCCAGCTCAGCCAATTACAAACCTTCCTTGAGATTTTTTTTTTACAACTACAAAAAAAAAAAAAAAAAAAAAAGAAAAAAAAAAAAAAAAAAAAACCCTACCCTGCAAACCCTTACTTTAGGGACCATAGCAAGAGGAGTGACTGTGAAAGTTTGAAAATTCTAGAAATAATTTGTCTGAGATTTATTTCTTAAGTAGTAGAAGGAAACTTTGATAGATGAAGTCAAAGGGTGGACATCATTAAGTCTCCTGACTCTCGCTCTAGGAAAGACTAAGCTCCTTAAGGATTTAAAGTATGGCACTTTGTGTGTTGTATAGGCCAATTTATCTTGAATGGTGCATAAGCTAATCTGAGCCTGGCTTTCTGTCCCAAGTACATGAATACGTCTTGATTACTTCAGCAATTACCACTGACTGGGCACTGACTCTGCCAGGCCCAGTGACAGCTAATGCTTTGCTCTAACACGAGCGTTATCTCATTTAATCCTCATTGTTTTTTTGTCAAATCTGGAAATAATAAGTATGAAGCTTACACAGCCTGGCTAGAACCATGGCTGGCACAGGCCGCTGTGATTAGATTCTGAAGAGCTTCGTCTCTCATACACCACTGCTCCTCAGTGTGGGCTGCTGAAAGCACCTGCTGCTCTCTGTGGCTCACACACTCTGCCCAGCTCCAGGCTACTGGCACACTACTGGCTCCAAAATCAACATAATCAAAAGGATGATGGGCCTCTCAGGGCCTAGGTAGTCTCTGAAAATTGCTTCACGGAGTAAAATCAGAAAGACAACACACTCAAGGTCCTGAGAAGCTACAGTCACTATATCCCAATTAAAGAATACTTTCTATTGTTGTTGCTAACTCAAGCATGCCTTAAATCTATGGATATGGGTTTGAGCTATGGTAGGGGAAGACAACAGCTGCTGTTACTGAAGACATCACGTACTAGAGTAATAGGACATGGAGAAATCAAGCTGGCAAGACCAGGAAGCTTCATCCCTACTGCATCCCTATTGGGTAGTCTTCACAGTGCTGGAAGTTGCGTTGCAAGACCAGAGAAGAAAAGTGACCATACGTCTTGCTCATCTGAGAACTCTGTGTGCTAGAGCAACAAGTGGCCTGCCACGATTTGCCCACTGATGCTGCAGTAACACAAATGTCATTGGAATAACCAAACACTTTCTGATTCCATTGAAGGTCCATGCCACAAATCCCATACTTGGAATCATTATCAGTAACAAATACCTCTAGATAGATGGGAGTGGGGTGGGAAGGAATACTACTGTTATTCTGCTAACATATGTTTATATGTATATTATATACATATTAAATATGCATGTTATATTTGGCATAAGTGTTACACTTAATATATTATTTAATATCCATATATGTTATATCTAATATAACATATTATATGTTTAATGTAACATGTGTTAATTTGACATAATAATAATATAACAATATAATGAACACATAATATAACAAAAATATTATATTAAATATGTTTACTATAACACATGTATTTACATGTATGATTAATATAACATGCATGCAACTTGCATATATAATATAATAAGTTCAATATATGCTATATTATCATATATGTTTATGTAACATATAACATGTTATAATATATGCATAATATAATAAACATATAACAGATATATTATATTAAACTCACATTAAACAGAGTCCTAATGACTGTTCTCTATAGATTAATGCATCTTCCAAATTTATCAGAGAAGATTCTTTTTGCAGCAGTGTTAACACAGACCTACAGCTGGCCAAGGTACAGAGAACGGAGCTGCGAAGTGTTCTGCCCTAAATGGGGCACCTATATCATACCTGTTGTCCCATCCCAGCAAACAGAGCAAAAAGTTCCAGCCAGGGTGGCGCATGACTACAATGAAACAATGTTTCAAAGCCAAGGCAGTTGTGCAGATCCAAGGACGGTTGTGACAGCCTGCACAAGACCAGTTCCAGCAGAAGCCAGACAAAATCCTACCATGGAACAGGGAGCTCGGGGTTCCAAAGTTTCATCCACTAGCTGAGGGGTTACTTGTAATTAAGAGCTGCTGAGAGAGGATGAGTTCGTTTTCTTTAAGGGGATAGCCCTTGGTATGCTTACCAAGCTCCAGTGGATGACTACATACTCCATAATACAAAGGCAGCACTAGGTGGGTTAAGGATAAACAAAATCATAGAAAAACATGAAAAAAAAGCATCTTCAAAAATATTTTCAGAAGAGCAAATCCTCCAAACTGTTTTTATCACTTCTAATAGACTACATAATATAATTCAGAGTAAATGAATATGTATATACATATATTTATTATATACTATATGTTATATAGACACATAGTATACATGAATCCACCGATGGTGCTTTATACATAATTTAAATTATATGACTATTTGCATATTTAAATATCTGTACATATAAAATACATTTCCTAGATTGTGCTACAAATTAACAAAATAAGAATGAATTGGAAACTGGCTTATTTGAAGGCAAAAGCTGATCTATATTCCTGGACAAGTTCCCAGGCCCTTTTTGGCCTCCCACTTGCTACACAGCCCCAGTTCTTATGGTAAATTTCTTGCCTCAGCCTCCCCAGTACTAGGATGTCTCCAACAACCCAGCATAACCTTCTTTAAGTCTAGTAATGTGGGTGTTGGGTTTTCACTTTGTTTGGGAGGTTTTGTTCATTTGAGATGCTGGGATGCTTGGCTTAGTTTTATTTGCTTTGGTTACTTCTGGGTTGTTGTTATTGTTTGGAAGATAATTGATCATGATATTTTGCTTTGCTTTGCTTTTTGGTTTGGGTCATTTGGTTCTATGCAATAGGCACTTACTACATTGCCCAGGCTGACTTTGAACTTACCATCCCCCTCCCCACCCTCCCAGTTACAATCATTACAAGTATGTCCTTGAGGCACTTTCAATTTAGCTGTTACTTTAACAACATAAAACTTTGATCTGGCTTGACTGTTCATTATCAGTGGATGACTATATACGTTGTCATGATTGCAAGACTTTTGTCACTAAAATTAATATATGCAGACATCATTTAGAAAACTGGAGATGTTTTTAGAATATGTTAAATAAGAAAGGAAAGAACACAAAGTATATAATATATCTGTATTATATATTATAATATGAATTATTATTTTTATCGAATATGTCTAATTAGAACACATGCTGAGTCTAATCTCTGTATGTGCAGAATTTTCTTAGAACCTTATAATTCTATGAAGTAGTGTTGTCTTTCCTTATATTTCAGTTATATAAGGTATGGACCTTCCTCAAAACATATAGCTAATAGTGTCAGAGCCAGAACTTGACCTTGGGAGCCCAGTTTTCGGGGTAGATCATCCCCAGAGGAATCTATTGTGAAGAACAGCACCAAAAACTAAGAAGTTATACCTGGGTATGGTGAGATTACATAAAGTATGCTTGCTTTTTCAAAAAGTTTAGAATAAATATTCATTAACAACAATGAGAAGTGATTATCTGTTATGTTTAAAATGGGAAATTTAATAAGCTTCTAAACTTGGTTTGATAGCCAATAAAATCAGGCAGTGCCCAACAATTCCTGAACATATGAATTCTACAAAGTGTTAGTCCTCTGCACCAAGAGATAAGACCTTTTTAAAACCACCAGCCATGAAATCTGGCAGCTCAGATATAATATCTTCCACCCAGTCTGCTTAAAGATCTATAGTCCTGTTATACGAACTCACACAAAGTAGATTCCCTGGAAGGAAATTAAATTCATAAAGATTCAGCCCTTGTTTCATAGCATTGAGGAGAAAAGTGAGGAATTCCTAAACCATGTTCAGAAATTGAATCAACTGCATTTAGTGAATTAGTGCACACCCATAAAAGACTCAGCTAAGCCTCCCAGTTGTGGGCTATAAAAGATTTCCAAGCTCTTCTCAAAGTAAGAAAGAATCAAAAACAGCAGCAAGAAAAGGAGATCAAGTTTATGTTCACAAATGTGTTTACTATACATTGAATATTTGCCAAACCTTAACCAATTACTCCTTTATGTACTGTAGTGTGTGTGTGCAGTGCAGTTTAGGGAAGAAAACCAAAAGAAAATTCTATCCCATAAATTCACTGGGAATAGGCTTTTGATTTTTAGAAGAAAATTATTGTTTTATTCTGTAAGTGTTGGTTACAATTTTTATTTTAAAAAATATATGCATGAAGAGATAATAAAAAGAATAAAAGTAAATTTCATGCACAACAAGAACACATGTACATTTTTCCAAGCCACATGACAATTTAAATATTCTGATTGGGAAGGAAGAGTTAATATTAAAATTAAAGTTTTAGTCTATATGATTGACTTTTCCTTTAAAGAAATGTCTTAATTTATAATAAGATATCTTAATTTATAATAAAATATAGTAGTAAATTAATACTTCTTAATAAATTAATATTAATTTATCAAGAAATGCTCATTTCTTGATAAATAAAAATAAAAGGGGAGAAATTATCAAATATATTGTCTTTTCCCAGATTGGAAATGCTCAAGTATTTATTCCTCTGGCACAAATGAATTGAATCTCACTGTCTATGTCAATGATTAATCACTGGCAAAAGAATATAGATAGTCATTAAATATACAGACATTAAAAAGTATAAGTTAAGCTGAACATAATCGTTTTGTCCTTTGTGCTTATATTCAAAATTGCATGAGTAGTTATGAGATATTCGTGACAAATTTTAGTGTAAGGAAAAAAAACTATAAAACTGCCTTGACACATAAGAAATCTGAAGCTGGGAAAGCAATTGGCTATGTGCATCAAGCTAATTACTGTCAAAACTCTGGTTGCAATAGAGACATTGATGTAAAAGAATGCTATGGCTCAATCAATGAGGCCCGCTTGCAAATAAACTTCCGGGGAAAATTCCAACTTACATAAAGATAGTAAGTGACTTGAACATGACAACATACTGACATTTGCAGCAACATTAAACACTGTCTAACAGCAAGATTTTCACATCATGAACTGTAAAACCCATTGTCAATACATTAATTACTACTCAGTAGGAAATATTGAAAACCCTACAAGAATGCTAAAGGAACACATAACTGTAACCTGATGCCTGACCAGATTCAGTTTCTTCTGCTCCAAGCAAACCCTGAAATGGGGAGCTGGCAAGATGGCGCACTCAATGCAGTGCTAGTTTCCAAAGAGGAGGACTGAGTTTGGATATCCATCGTTGTTCGGTGTGAACACACACCTGCAACCTCAGAACTGGGGAGGCAGAGTTGCAAAGACTGTGGGAGTTTACTGAATAGCTAGTCCACCTGAAGTGTCGAACTCCAGGCTCACTGAAAGGACCCTTCCTTAAAAAATGAAACAGAAAGCAAAGGAGGAAGACACTCAACATCGAACTCGCAGTCAAACAGAAACACACAGAGAGAAATACACACTCACCAGAAAAACTCTATCAAAAATGTTGTGGTGTTGCTGTTTAAAAGAACGTATTTGCACTGGCATTATGGCTCAGCAGATAAAAGTACCTACTAGCAGACCTGACTACCAGAGTGTGATCCCAGGACCCAAAAGGTGATAAGACACAGACACATGTGCACACACATGTAAACACACACACACATACACACATAGACACGCACATTAAATGTACATGATAAAGATTTGCTGGGCTGGAAGATGTCTCATGTCTCACTGGTTAAAAGTAGTTGCTGTTTTTTCAAAGGCTAGTAAACACCTACATGTGTGTTTCATAACCACCTGCAGCTCCAGTTCTCTCTAGTCTAGCGCCCTCTTCTGGCATTCACAGACACTGCATCCCTGTGCATATTCATGCAGAGACATGTATACATAATTAAAAATAAACATGTTTTTATTTTCTGTACACATAATTTGGACAGCCTTTATCTATTCCATGTGCCATATATTTTTAAGTAAATGTGGGTTGACTTCAGGCTCCATATATGCCTCCCCTTACATTTTCTATTTGTGGTTTAATGAGAACTTTCTGTGACATTTCAAATGGGATATAGCTCATTCCTACGGGAATATGATAATGTTTGATAGAATAATTATGGGCTGGCAGTGTTTTTAAGAAAAAAATTAATCTACATGCCCAGTGATAAGCGTTCTCTGGATCAGTATCTGTGCTCAATAAGTGCTTGGATTTACATCGACTATTTTCAAACTTAAGAATTCTCTAAAATTCAAAATGGAAAATTATGGTCCTACTAAGAAAGCAAACAGTGTTGCCATAAGAAGCTTTTTAAGGAACAGGACGCTAGATCATTCCCATAGCACTGGAACCAATCACATTTGATAGGATCACTCTATAGCTCACTACACCATTGACTTGCTCATTCAGAAAATATCCGCTGGAGGGTTTATCATCTCACCTGGGGGTGGTGGCAGCACGGAACCCATATCCTCACAAAGATGACCTTACTGTGAAAGAGAAGGGACAAACGAGACAGGAACTTACACGGCGCATTAGTAACTTCCCAGACATGGATAGCAGAAGGCATTTGTCTCCCCACCTCATTGAGAACCACAGTGGGTCCAATAAAACTTTACTTGAGGAAGTCAACCTGGAAAATGTCCCAGCTTACCCCATTAATAACACATGATGCTTCATCTATTCATGGTACCACCCACCATGGCACAGGGATCCGTGTAGGCGTTGTAATTATTTTTTCCCCTTAGACAGAAGTGTCTCCATCCTGTAAAGGATGGATGTGATTGCCCAAGTGCATTCTTCGTTTGGTTCCTATAGAGACAGTGCTCAGAGGGAAAGAATGACTGGATGGTTTGTGCTTAAAAACAAGCAATAAACAAACCTGGATTGCTGGTGGGTGCAATACACCACTGACAAGGGACTGAGTTTGTTGAGATTAAAACAATGAGACACTTGGTGACTCATGTGTTTATCTCTTTTATGTGTGCACAACATGCTTCTTTCTCAAACTCCTAGAGTCACAAAAGAACAAGACGCTCTGAATCGATATGAAACAATGCACTTTCTTCAAGGAATTCACAGAAAAATTTTGGCACCTTAACAGAATTACAGCGTCCTGTGATGTGCATAATGCTAGGACATTGACAAGGACCTGCAGGACATCAGAGATGGAACACTCCATTTGGAAAGGGTCAAAGGTAGTTGTCAGCAGGCTTCCTGGAATTAATTTGTACCTGGGTTGGGGTATCTAGGTGGAAGAGAAGGAAACCCAAAGAAGCAGAGGGAAGCCCTCTGGATAACTGTAGCTCATTATTGAGCAAGAGCACGTTTGACATACAGAACTGTGAGCAGCCAGCCAGTAGGGATGGTAGGAAGGCCGCAGGAAGCTGGTTGTTCCACAGGCAGTACCTGAGGTTCTGGTGTGTTTTCAGAAAAACTAATGTTTTTAGATTTGAGGAGAACAGAGAGCAGTTTGGACATGAAGAATTGGGATGAAAAGCCAAAGCAAAAAGGATGGGCACAATGTTTACACGGGGCATTGACATACTTGATCACTGA
This sequence comes from Micromys minutus, assembly GCF_963924665.1. NCBI lineage: Eukaryota > Metazoa > Chordata > Mammalia > Rodentia > Muridae > Micromys > Micromys minutus. The sequence continues at coordinate 18,702,008 of NC_137960.1, read as the reverse complement.
CTTCTAATGGGAAAGAAAGAAAATATGGCTGAAGGATTCTACCTGCCATGGGGAAGAAGGAACTAACTGTCAGGTTGTCTCAGTTTAAGGAGGCTATTCCCAGATCCAGCTGTATTTCATCCAGTGAAGGGGACGCGCAGAGAGCTAGAAACACAGTCTTAGGATGTCTACTCATCGTCTCTTTCAAGGTCTCCAGCCTTCATTGTAACCAAATTGTGAGAATTTAATTAACATTTAACGGCTTATACTAAAACATTCAGGATAAAATCCAGAAAGACAGGGGTTATCTCCTCTCACCCTTGGAAACAAGCCTAGAAAGATCATCTTAGATGTCACATAACTCCTGGGTACGTACCCCCGAGTGCCTGTCACTTGCTGGAGAGGTGTAATCACATTTACTTTCCCTTTCACACTTTTCACAATATCCTAGTTGTCCAATCAGCATCCATGTCCCTTGGAAAAAGAAGGAACGTAAAAGGAGGAGATGGGATGTATCCACGCGCCAAGAATAATACTGAGCCATAAAGAATAAAATTAGGGTACCTCTCATGTGTGGCATGTGAGTGGGGCAAAACTCGACAACAAAGGTGGAAGCTGCAGAAATGGAAAGGGACAAGGGAGAGGAGATAGGTGACAGCAGCCAGCCAGGGAGGGGCTGAATGGGATCAAAATACTTTGTTTGTACGTATGGATACATCACAGTGAAAAACACTGTGTGTGTGTGTGTGTGTGTGTGTGTGTGTGTGTGTTTAACTGTGGTCATACAGAAAGAAATGACTATGCTTGGCAATGGCATCTTAAAACTCTTCTAAGAATCCTGCAGCTGCTATTGTGGCTGGAACCTTCCTCTTTCAAAACAGAATTCACAGATCACACTTCCATTACAGACCACAAACCCAAGCTGTTGTGTAACAGAACAGGAAGCAATCAAAATAGATACCTATATTTTTTCTGTAACTTTTTATAGGTTCGCATCTGTACCTTGTCTTTGTAAATAAAATGCCTCAGATACTCAGGGTATATTCATAAATCAAGACATTTTTCTTGTTCCTTGTATAAAAAACAATGACCAACCAGTTAACTCAGTTCATAGACACAAAGATAATAAGTAAAAATAAATGGTGAAACCATAGCAGAGACAGAGTGTGTTCAATTGTCTGAATGACACAACAAAATAAAGAATATATTACTTCCAATTCCAGACTCTGTATCACGTGGAAAAATAAATCACATAACATTTAAACAAATACTTGTAAAAGCTGATGAAAATAACTATAACACTCAGAAATTTTTAGAAGAAAAGGACTAAGAATTATTACTAATGAAAGGTCTGAGCTATACCTAACCCTGTTCCTTCATATTTGCTTATTTATCCCCAGGGTAGATATCCTTCTTTGTTTCTTTGTTTACTTGTCCATTTGCAGTGCCAACATAGTCGGGGGGATTTTACACACTCACCCACGGTGATCCGACGTAGCCACACCCGTTTTGTTTTGTTTTGTTTTAATAACTATTCATTGCGAAAGTTTGCCTGCCTTTGAAAGATTTTTAGAAGTCATTAAACATTTCATTTAAGAACATACTTTTCGAGTTGTACAAATGCAACCCCAGAGTCTGGGGCCCAGAGCTGGGATGGGACCAGTTTGCCTGGGATGCAGCCATCGCAGATCCAAGCCACCGATCAGAAACCGGCTAAAGAAGTTAAATCAAGAGACATTCTACTTCCATTTTGAGAACCTACACTCTGCTTATGGCCGAAAGAATTCTTTCCTGTGCTATGAAGTGAATTGGAGAAACTGCGGTGTACCTGTCTTCACTCACCAAGGGGTCTTTAGGAAAGAGGGTTACATCCATGCTGAACTCTGCTTTTTATACTGGTTCCATGACCAAGTACTGAACCTGCTACCCCCAGGGGAAGAGTTCAAGGTCACCTGGTATATGTCCTGGAGCCCCTGGAGCCACTGTGCCGAAGAGGTAGCCAGGTTCCTGGCCACACACCGCTACCTGAGCCTGGCCATCTTCATCTCCCGCCTCTACAACCTAAGGGACCTGAACTACCCACGGAAGCTCTGCAGGGTCATTCAGGAAGGAGCCCGTGTCGCTGTCATGGGCTTACCAGAATTTAAAAAGTGCTGGAACAACTTTGTATCCAATGGCACCCAGCCATTCAGGCCTTGGAAGAGACTGGGGAAATATTTTTGTTTCCAGGATTTCAAGCTTCAGGAGATTCTCAGCAAAATGAATCTGCTAAGAGAAGATATCTTTTACTTGCAATTTAACAACAGCCACCGGGTCAAGCCGCAGGGGCGGTGTTCCTACCAGAGGAAGCCCTATCTGTACTACCAACTGGAGCAGCCCAATGGCCGAGAGCCACTCAAAGGCTGCCTGCTGCACAAGAGAGGTAAACAGCATACAGAAATCTTCTTCCTTGAGAAGATGCGGTCCATGGAGCTGAAGCAAGTGCGAATTACCTGCTACCTCACGTGGAGCCCTTGCCCGAACTGTGCCCGGCAACTGGCTGCATTCAAAGAGGATCGCCCAGACCTGATTCTGCATATCTATACCCCCGCCTGTATTTCCACTGGAGGAGGAAGTTCCAGAAGGGGTTGTGTTCTCTAGGGCGATCAGGGATCCAGGTGGACGTCATGAGCGTCCCACAGTTTACTGACTGCTGGACAAACTTTGTGAACCCGCAAAAGCCTTTTAGACCTTGGAACGGACTGGAGAAAAACAGCTGGCGCATACAGAGGCGGCCCCAGAAGATCGAGGAGTCCTGGGGCCTGCAAGATTTGGTGAATGACTTTGAAAATCTACAGCTTGGACCCCCCCCCCCCCCCCCGTTGCCTTGAATGACAAGAAGAGATTCAAGAAGGTCTTTTGGTAGCCACCTCCCCACCCCAAGTCCAGAAGACCTTCCTCTCCTATTTCTTTGTTTTCCTCTGGTTTTGTTTGATTGTTTGTTTTGCTTTGCTTTGTTTTGAAGACAGGGTCTCACCATGTTACTAGTCAACTCAATAGTAATCAAACTGACCTTGAACTATATATAAAACCTGCCAGTGCCTTCTGAGAGCTAGGATTAAGGTACACACTGCCCATTCCCAGTCCTGAGCCACTCTTCTGGGCCTTGGGCCCCCATTCCAGGTCTTTCCTTCCCCATTCTTTTATTATCATTTTATCTTTTTTTATCCATCAATAGGTGCTTAACTTTGTACTTGAAATTTTTAAGTTGGGCCAAGCATGGTGAAGCAGCATGCCTCTAATTCAAGCAGAGGAGGGAGGCTCTCTGTGAGCTTGTGATTGGCCTCGTCTACATAGTAGGCAAGACAGCCAGAGAGACCCTGTCTCTAGATAGATAGATAGATAGATAGATAGATAGATAGATAGATAGATAGATAGATAGATAAGTAAATAGAAGAAGTGAAAGAAACAAACAAAGAAAAGAGAAAGTTGTGCATGGTGGGTTGGTTGTGTGTGTGGTGTGTGCGTTTGAGGCAGGAGGATTGCCACATGTTTGAGGTCATCCTGACCATACAGTGAGACTCTGTCTCAAAAGAACACCAAAAGAACAGTTTTAAAATACAGAAACCTGAGTTCTTTTTCTAATAAAGTGGACAACCAGGTCCCCTCACCCATCAGAGTGTGAACGGCAAGGAAGGGAGTGGGCGACATGGCTCACAGGTGAGCGTGCTGGCTGCACTTGAAGATCCATTCAGATGCCAGCGTCTGCCTTCCACGGCTCACAGTTGCTCTAATTCCAGCTCCAGGGTACCTGGTGCCATCTCCTGGACTCTGTGGGCACCCCATATATATATACAATATATAATTTTTTTTTAAAAAAAGGACATACTTTTTTTTAAAAAAACTTAATTGTAAAAATCCATTATGAAAAGAGAGTTTAGGAGTCTCTTACTAAATAGACTACATAATCTTACCATTGAATTCAGCAATCATCCTATGGTATTTTCCCAGAGAAATCAACCCCCCCCCCCACATCTACACAAAAACCCTCAGACATGTTTGGGACAGTTTCATCCACAGCTGTCAAAATTCAGGAGCCATAACATCATGTGGAGGCATGTGAGTGGGTAAAAGATAAACTGTGATGTATTCAAGCAATTGAGTATTACTCAATATGGAAAAAAAATTATGGACTATTGTGCTGTAGAAAAAGCACATACAGAAGATTAAATACATATCCTATAGAGAGAACTGGTGATCCCACTTACGTGGCTTCATAGAAGAGTAAGCCATGTGGGTAATGAAAGGGTTGGTGGGCAGAAGGGTTAGGGTGGAGGAAAGGGGAGGTATCTTGAATAAGGAGGATGTTCAGGGAAGAAATATCATAATGGTAGTGGGTTCATGTGTAAACTGTGGACTCTTGGTAAGACTGAAGTATTAATGTGGTTCATCCTTTTTAACAAATGTGGCACAGTAAGGGGAAAAGTGTACTAAGAGTAGGCACAAGTGAGAAGCTGAGGCAGGAGGATCACTATGAGTTCAAACCCAGTCTGGACTAGAATGTAAAGACTTTGTCTCAAAAGAAAAAAAAAAAAAAAAAAAAAAAAAAAAAAAAAAAGGAAGGGAGGGAGAGAGAGAGGGAGGGAGAAAGTGGGGAGAAAGGAAGGAAAGAAGTGCTTAAAAAGTGAGAGGGGCTATCTGTATGTAAGAGGAAGAAATGGGAAATACTGTATCTTCCTCTAGATTTCCTGGGAGCCTGGAACTTCAGTACAAGCCTCACACATTGATCCTAGGTTCCATTTCATTCAAGGAAAACCTTCAAATATGTGCCCTTTCCTATCTGCTAGACAGTGACTGAGCACCAGAGTATCTTCTTAATGCTCTGAAGAAATGTCAATTTTACCTACCTTCTTCAGCTAACAACTTCAAGTAAAAATTCAGACCTTGGATTCAACTTCTACATTCATCAAAGGAGCTTCAGTTAGCATGTTTTTTATGGACTTTAGGACATACATTATATTTAAGCATAATTTTCAGCTGTTTTTTATGTAAAGATTCTAAATAAAATTTGACCTAACAGGCAAGAAAATTCTTGCTTCCAACAAATAGCAAAAATCTTTAGAAGCAGTCAAGTGTACAATATGCTGTTCCTTTGAGGGTGTCTCTTTTCAGCTAATTGACATAGCCATAATTCCACAGTGAGATTTATTCTCCATTATGGAATGCCCAAGAAGCTCCTGAATTCAACATACTATCCTGAAATCTGAGAAGACTTCCGTGTGCCCAAAGATAATGCCATTGAATATGGCTTTTCACTTTTAATAAATTTTTGGTTTTTGTAGAGTTAATACTAACCTCCGCATCAATTACCCAAAATCTGAAGCTTTTAATTCTAGTTGATTGGATTTTTGTGATTCATATTTCCCTATAGGCATAACTTTAATAACTTTTCTATTTTCTGTAACACATAACACTCACAAAGATTTAGGAGTCAGATAAGTTGCTGATTCAGTTTGCATAGCAGATTACCAAAGGGGAAAAAAATACTGCTGTGGGAAGCAGTTTCCCCTGACATTTGGAGTTCTTTGTTATGGAAGACATTATTTTTGATGAAACTAGACACTGACTATATCATTTGCCCTTCATTGCAATAGAAACAGGACTAGACATCGAAGAATGTAAGAAAGCAATCAAAAACCCTAAATCTCTACTACTAGAGGTACACAAAGGTACTTGAGTAGCCTGCATCTCTAAGAAGTTAGCTCACCTTGGGAAGATTGAGTATTGTGGCAATGCTGCAGATGGTGACAGTGGCCTATCTGGCATGTGTCCTAAAAGCCATCCAGAGTTTAGAATGTTTCTGATAAATCATGTGATCAGTATTTTCATGCAGTTCCTCATAATTACACCAAACCCTAGCCGTCTTGGAACCAAGAATCAAATACCAGGTTGAATATAAAATAGTATCTTGCCTAAAGCAAGTGACATTGAGTTTGGAGTGGTATGTGTTTCCGTATGTGTCCATGTGTGTATACATGTGGAGACCAGAAGTTGATGTGATAGGTTGTATCTTTTTCTATTATTCTGGGCCTTATTTTTAAGTCAGGGTCATTCGCTGATTATAAAATTCACAGTTTCCATTAGGTAGTCTGGCTAATGAGTTCTAACAATTCTCCTGCCCCTGTCTCCAAAGTACTGGGATTATAGACATGTGCCGCAGGGCCTCCTTATGCTTTAAGTACTTCAACAACTGAGCTACCTCCTCCACATTTATTTATGTGGTTTATGTAAACCAGCTGACATATCATAAGTCTTTTGAAGACCAAAACCTTAGGGGTGGCCTCAGGTTTGTCACCCATTAGCACTTCGTTGTGTCAAGGCATCTTCAGCCAGAAATGCCAGAAGACTTGCTTCTGTATCGTTGTCAAAGGTCTATTATGTCCTCATTAGGTAATACTTCAGCTCCTTCAGAAATCACAGTCCAAGACAGTCCTCTAGAACTCACTTTCTATTTCCTCAGCCAGATCTTTCAGTAAAGTGTCTGTCACTTCCTCTTAAACAGCAGCAAGGAAAAGGAATGGGGATCGGAGGTCAGGAGTAGCTGTCTTCTCTTTCCTACATAGCCCTGTTTGCCAAGATGGAAGTAAAGAACTTGATTAAATGGTGATGAAGCAGTCTTTGAACGAAATGTACAGAAGGCTTGAGGCAGCTTGGATGGGCAAGAAAAGAAACATTCTGAATGTATCACATAGTAGTTTGGGGTCTATAGACAGTTTTTGGCCCCATTAGCCTTCAAGGGTCACTGCCATTGGGTCCTCTCACATCTTTTAATTTAGGAAACATGTATCCCTACGTGGTTGAGAGGAAACAGATAGTTTTCTCTCTGAAATCCTAAGGAAATCAAATGTGGTGATGAGATACACAGGCTGGTTTGATAAGATGCTTTTAGGAGTAACCTTGAGGGAGAAAAGAAAGCAGGACTATTCAGTACAGAAAAATGGGGGAAGCTCGGGGCTACTTCCAGCAATGGCCTCTCTCAATCACTGGGAAAACTTTGAAACCTGGGATCCCTCAGGGGTATTAATGACTGAGGCTAGAAGGCTGGACCTTTGTATCACCCAACAGAAATCAGTCACAGACTACTCATAGGAAGGAGCACACCCTTGTCAGGATGGCATCCATTAGCACAGGACAATTCCCAGAGAGATTATAGACAGAGATTATTGCCAGCAGCCAATGCACTTAGGATAACTGTCTACCTCCTAAGAGAGAAGATCTGGATGGCCTCATGTCATTTGTAAAAATGGTCAAGACTGATTGGATTGGCTGTCGTACATTTAGTTCTTTGCTGAATACAGCATTGTCCAAATGATCTTTTATGGAAACATCTGGCTTGATCTTACAAATACTATAGCCTTTCATTTGTCCTTTGGTGTCTACATCAGGAAACAGACTTTGAGATGCTCACTCATTGTCCCCCACTCACACTTCCAATTAGCAAATAAAAATATATCGACATTAGGAGTTTTCAGAGTGTGAAATGTCCTGTATGCTTTGTGGCTTTTTATGTCCTTCCTGTGGCTGTCTCATTGATGGCGTTGTGGCTTTCACTCCTGACTACCCTAGAAAGGGATGTGTGGGAAGACAAAAGGAAACACACACTGTTAACATAGAAGTGATGGGTACAAAAAGCATGGAGCTCAGTATTCTGAAAAGCCATCAGATGATATTCACTCCTGTGCCCATCCACATACCTGGCAAACCAGTGAGGAAAAAGGACGGCACCACGCCAGATGGGTGAGACGGATCAGTGCCTAGTTCTCATGTTGAACCTTGAAATGGAGGCCTGAATCGGTGGCAGAATCTCAAACGAAACAAAACAATACAAAACAAACAAAAACAAAAACAAAAACAAAAACAAAAAAACCCCAAGGCAGTGTTTAGAAGACTTCTCCTGATTTCCCAAACAACCTTCTTCCAAATCAAAAACCTAACAGCTCACCACAGGTCTGCTGAAGGTCAGAAATGTGAACAATATACAAGACACGTCAGCTGCTTGCTACCTCTTGTTTTTCACGTTGTCTGATTGTCTTCTCAGCTGTGTCTCTGCCTATCTCCTGTATGCTTCCTACAGTAGCTATTGTGGCTGTTTTAAACATTCATCACCGTTAAAAAAATTCCATCTCTACTACACAAAGATATGGCATAATTGAACAATGTAGTAGACACTATCTGTAGAAAAGGCAAGAGGCTGTTTAATAAGACCATAAATCATTTAAACAGACTACTTTAAGAGTGTTTTCAAGCTGTGATGGTTTGAATGAAAATGACCTCCATAGGCTCATAAGGAGGCACTATTAGGAGGTGTGCTGTCAGACAGGGTGTGGCCTTGTTGGAGGAGGCACAGCTTTGGTGGAGGAAGTATGACACTGAGGCTTTGAAGATTCAGAAGCTTGAGCCAGGCCCAGTGTCAGTCTCTCTTTCTGCTGCCTGCCAATTGTATGTAGAACTCCCAGCCCCTTCTCCAGAATCAGGACTGCATGTGTAACACCAGGCTTGCCACCAGGATGATAACGGGCTGCCACGGTTATGGTGTCCTTTCACAGCAATGAAAACCCTAACCAAGAAACAACCAATATACAGAATCATGCCTCCTTAGCAACCACATGCCCTCTGCCAGCATGAATATCTATAGCAGTTCAGGGAACTGCAAGTCTCTATTGACCATTGACAGCAGTTCATTTCTATGGATCTTATTCCAAAGCGAGGGGTTTTCTGGTTCCATTTTCTGCAATCTTCTATCAAGACAGGTGCTCATGAAAAATATATAAAATTTTCAATGGGGACATATTTTTCCCATCTCAACTGGAGAGGTGGATGTCCCTAAAACTGTAACCTGACTGGTATCTGTTCCCCAACAAGCTGCCATGTGAAAAAGGATGCTCCTACTCTGACAGAAACTTGATGCACTGGGAGACTAACCAGACCCCACCCCCCAATCAGAGAAAAAGGGGAGGGTGGAAGTGTGGGAAGACTTGGAGGGAGGCACTGTTTGTGATATAAATAAATATTTTTAAAAAATAAATGCTATCTCCCTCTGGTCTCCATCTGTGCCCCAAAACTAAGGCTGTCCCACAGCCCTCCATATGCAAATCAAACCTGGAGAGAGTTGGTCCATCAGGAATTCTGTCACTTCTAAGCTCACAGGTGAGAGCACCACTTTTACTCCAATAACTGGCCAAAGAGGAACCCAACAGGAGTGCACAGGGTATAGGAACCACAAAACAGCCAGGGACGACGTGATTATTCCAGTCTCCATCTGCAGAGACAAGGCTGTGCCACAGCTCTCCATACCCAAATCCAGCCCAGAAAGAACGGGTCTCCCAAAAGTGCTGTCACTCCTAAGTTCACAGGTTCACTAAGTTGTCCAATAAATTGTCCACAGAGGAAACCAACAGTTGTTCATAGGGCAAGGAACCAAGAAACAACCAGGGGCCAGATCCTTCTGGTTTCCATCAGTGTCCCAGAGATCATCCTCTGACATAGATCTCTACACCCAAATCCCACGTGGAAAGAACTAGTATCCCAGGACTGCTGCCACACCTAAGATCACAGGCTCACAAACCCACAGGAGAGACAGGATCCAGTAAGAGACAGCAAGAATAACTAATACCAGAGATAACCAGATGGTGAGAGACAAACACAAGAACCAATGCTACTTGGCATCATCACTACATAGTTCTCCTGCCACAACAGTCCTGGATACCCCAACACACTGGAAAAGCAAGATTCAGATTTAAAATCACATCTCATGATGATGATAGAGGACTTTAAGAAAGTCATAAATAATTCCCTTAAAGATATACAGGACAACATAGCAAAACAGGTAGAATCCATTAAAGAGGAAACTCAAAAATCCCTTTAAGAATTATAGGAAAACATACACAAGAAGGTGAAGGTATTGGACAAAACTATCCAGAAACTAAAAATAGAAATAGAAACAATAAGGATATTATAAAGAATGACAACCCTGGAGATAGAAAACCTATGAAAGAGATTAGGAGTCATAGATCACTAACAGAATACAAGAGATAAAAAAGAGAGTCTCAGGTGCAGAAGATACCATGAACACAGGGGTCAAAGAAAATACAAAATGCAAAAACGTCCTAACTCCAATCATCCAGAAAATCCAGGACATAATGAGAAGACAAAAACAAAGGATGATAGGTATAGAAGAAAGTAAATATTCCCAACTTAAAGGACCAGTAAATATCTTCAACAAAATTATAGAAGAAAACTTCCTTAACTTAAAGAAAAAGATGCACATGAACATACCAGAAACCTATACAACTCAAAAAGATTAGACCACAAGAGAAACTCCTCCAGTCACATAATAATAAAAACACCAAATTCATGAAACAAAGGAAGAATATTGAAAGCAGTAAAGGAAAAATTTAAGTAAGATAAAGGCAGACTATCAGAATCACACCAGACTTCTCAAAAGAGACTATGAAAGCCAGAAGATTTGGGGCAGATGTCATACAGACCCTAAGAGAAAACAAATGCCAGCCCAGGCTGCTATACCCAGCAAAACTCTCAATTCTAATAGATGGAAATACCAAAATATTCCAGGACAAAAACAAATTTACACAATATCTTTTCACAAACCCAGCCCTACAAAGGGTAATAGATGAAAAATTCCAACAAAGAAGACAAACTATACCCAAGGAAAAGCAAGAAAATAATCTTCTTTCAACAAACCCAAAAGAAGATAGCCACACAAACATAATTCCACCTTTAACAACAAAAATAACAGGAAGCAACAATTACATTTTCTTAATATCTCAACATCAATGAACTCAATTCCACAATAAAAAGACATAGACTTATAGACTGAATACATAAGCAGGACCCAGTCTTTTGCTGCATACAGGAAACATACCTCAGTGACAAACAGACCCTACCTTAGAGTAAAAGACTGAAATTTTTTTTCAAGAAAATGGTGCCAAAAACCAAGCTGGAGTAGCCATTCTAATATTGAATAAAATCGACTTTTAACCAAAAGTTATCAAAAATAAAATGGTTCATACTCATCAAGTGAATTATCTACCAATATCTCAATTCTGAACAACTATGCTCCAAATGAAATAGCACCCACATTCATATAAGAAAATTTATTAAGCCTTAAAGCACACATTGTACCTCACACAATAATAGTGAGAGACTTCAACACCCCACTCTCATCAATGCACAGACCATAGAAACAAAAACTAAACAGAGACACAGAGAAACTAACAGAAGTTTTGACAGATATAGATTTAACAAATATCTAGAGAACATGTCATCCTAAAACAAAAGAATATGCCTTTTCAGCACATCATGGTACCTTCTCCAAAATTGACCATATAATCATTATCACTAAACAGGCATAGAAAAGGGCAGGAAGATTGAAATAATCCCATGCATCCTATCAGATCACCACAGTCTAAGTCTGGTTTTCAATAACAACAAAAATGACAGAAAGCCTACATACACATGGAAGCTGAACAACTCAATGATAACTTGGTCAAGGAAGAAAGAAAGAAAAAATTTAAAGATTTCTTAGAATTTAATGAAAATGAAGGAACAATATACCCAAACTCATGGAACACAATAAAAGAACAACTCTGAATGCATCCAAAAAGAACTGGAGAGAGCATACACTAGCACCCTGACAGCACATTTGAAAGCTCTAGAACAAAAAGAAGTAAATACACCCAAGAGGAGTGGACAGCAGTAAATAATCAAACTCAGGGCTGAAATCAACCAGGTACAAACAAAAAGAACTATACCTAAATAAATAAATAAATAAATAAAATCAACAAAACCAGGAGCTGATTCTTTGGGAAAATCAAGAACATAGACAATTCTTTAGCCAGACAAGCCAGAGAGCACCAAAACAGTTAGTTCCAAATTAACAAAATCAGAAATGAAAAGAGAGACATAACAACAGAAATTGAGGAAATGCAAAATATCATCAAATCCTACTACAGAAACCTATACTCAACAAAACTGGAAAATCTGGATCAAATGGATAATTTTCTAGACAGATACCAGGAGCCAAAGTTAAATCAGGATAAGATAAACCATCTAAACAGTTCCAGAACCTCTAAAGAAATAAAAGTAGTTATCAAAAGTCTCCCAATGATGCAGCACCCAGTACCAGCTGGGTTTAGTGGAGAATTCTATCAGGCTTTCAAAGAAAATACTCTTCAAAGTATCCCACAAAATAGAAACAGAAGGAATGCTACCCAGTTTGTTTGTGATAGTGAAGTCACAATCACGATTATACCTAAACCACACAATGACCCAACAAAGAAAGAGAACTTCAGACCCAATTCCCTTATGAATATCAATGCAAAAATACTCAATAAATTTCTCACAAACTAAATCCAAAAAAACACCAAGTTTTAAAACATTAATCATTCACCAGGATCAAATAGGCATCATCCCAGGGATGCAGAGTAGCTCAGTATACAGAAATCTATCAATGTAATCCACTATATGAACAAATTCAAAGAAATAGAAAAACACATGATCATCTCATTAGATGCTGACAAAGCATTTGAAAAATTCAACACCCCTTCGTAATAAAAGTCTTGTAAAGATCAGAAATTCAATGTCTATACCTAAACATAGTAAAGGCAATATATAGCAAACCAGTAGGCAACATCAAACTAAATGGAGAGAAAATTGAAGCAGCCCCACTAAAATCAGGGACTGGACACAGATGCCCATTCTCTCCCTACCTATTCAATATAGTACTCGAAGGCCTAGCCAGAGCAATTAGACAGCAAAAGGAGGCCAAAAAGATACAAATCGGAAATAAAGAAGTCAAAATATCACTACTTACAGATGATATAATAATATACTTATGAAATCCCAAAAATTCCACTAGAGGACCCCTAAATCTGATAAACAACTTTGGCAATGTGGCTGGATATAAAATTAACTCAAAATAAATCAGTAACCTTCCTCTACTCAAAGGATAACAGGCTAAGAAAGAAATTAGGGTGACTACTCCACAAAGGGGAGGAAGAACTTGTGGAGACCATATTCAGAGGTTAGGCATTTCTTCCTCCACTGCCCAACCCTCATTGAGGGATGGGGCCACCCACCATCTCCAAAATTTGAACCCAGAATTGCTGCTATCTAAAGAAATTAAAGGGACAACGAGTGGAGGAAAACTGAAGGAAAGGCCATTCAGAGACTGCCCAACCTGGGGATCCATTCCACATGCAGACACTAAACCCAGACACAATTGCTGATGCCAAGAAGTGCTTGTTAACAGGAACCTGTTGTAGATGCATCCTGAGAGGCTCTGCCAGATTCTGATCAATACAGAAGAGGATGCTAGAAGCCAGACAGCAGACTGATCACAGGGACCCCAATAGTGGAGTTAGGGGAAGGACTGAAGGAGCTGAAGTGGCCTTATCTAGCATCAATGGGAGGCAAGGCCCTTGGTCTTTTGAAGGCTTGATGCCCCAGTGTAAAGGAATGCCAGGGTAGTGAGGCAGAAGTAAGGGGAGTACACCCTCATAGAAGCAGAAAAAAATGAAGAATAAAAAGAAATTAAGGAAATGACACCCTTCACAATAGTCACAAATAATATAAAATTCTTTGGTGTGACTCTAACCAAGCAAGTCAAAGATCTGTATGACAAGAACTTCAAGTCTCTGAAGAAATAGAAGAAGATCTCGGAAGATGGAAAGATCTTTCCCATGCTCACGGATTGGCAGAATTAATATCGTGAAAACAGGTATCTTACCGAAGGTAAGCTACAGATTCAATCAAAATTCCAACTCAATTCTCCATAGAGTTAGAAAGAGCAATTTTTTCCCCAGCCGTTTACTGTGAGGTCATGAGATTATCTCCTGGATAATACAATACAATAGGCATTCAACCCACCCTTTTGAATTGATAAAGGCCTGTTGCCTGCTCTGTGATGTCCCCCTTGTTCCTCCAGCAAAATGGATGCCTCTCTCTAAAGGCTCTGACAGAATTTTGCAGTTTTGTTGTGTTCTTTCACACTGGCTTTTGCTAAAGTCTCTGTCTATTACTGTTGCCTTCTTAATAGAAACTAGAGTTCATTCCATTTATGCTTTACACACCATACTGTGCAGGGCCAACCCTGATGACCTATTATTTTAGGACTGTGGTATCAGTTAGTTCACAGCATATGGAAATTGGCAGGTGTGCTAAAATTTGGTGATGGGGAACAACAGCAACACTTGATCTCTTGACAAGGAAGGTGTTGGGTTTTGCTGCATGCCTGTGGCAATTATGAAAAGCAATGTACTGCACTCAGGCTCCTGTTGGAACTGCTGCTCTCGGTCTGCTATCTATAAGCACTGGTCAAGCCAAGAACTGGGGTCACCCTGCTGATCATGTACTTGGACTGAACAAAAGAAGGAAATGACTATTCATGTGCAGTCCAGGCCCAATGCTGGCTGGAAACCAGAGCAGAGCATCCAATGCCTCTCAGGCGGGGCTCTTCTGCAGGACCTTGGCTTTCCAGTGCGAATCTGGAGATGGTTATCTGCCTTCATTTCATACCTCACGGAGCAAACTCCTTATTTCTTTGTCTTTGCCTTAGCTTGTGAGAAATACAAAGTATGCTGGGGGTTAGGGGTTGAGTCACCTGGAACAGAATCCTGGCTCTACTCGTTTCTAATTTTGCTCTGTTTAATAGGTTGCATGATAGAAAGATTAATTATACAGCATTTATGTAAAGATGCTTAGTACTTAGAATAGTGTATAAGGTAGAATAATTCCCTAACTGCTATGGCTACATGGTGGTCATTGGACAGCATTGTAAGCTACAATTTACTCTAGGGACAATGGAGGACAAACAGGAAGACTGAAACCAATGAATGGGATTGTCTGATTTCTTTTTTAAATGTCATTGTGGCCATGGGTTGGAGGAGGAGCATGAGAAGTGCAAAATGGAATTTAGGGTTAGCAAGCCCAGAGAGACAAGGTGCTATCTTATAGCAGGCTGTGATTTACTCCAGACAGATAGAGGAAGCAGTGATGTGCTATGGGAATAAAATAGAGTGGGCTTATGAGAGACAGGAAAGTGTTGGGGGAATTCCATCAGAATTCCAGCTTCCTAGCTTTATCCACAGGTTCAGAGGACATCATCTGCTGAGATGAAGACAATGGCAGGAGTATTACTTGGGGGAGGAAAATCAGGCACTCCTTGGGGAATTATCCATTTGGACTGTCTATGGGAAGTCTGCATAGAACTTTTCATAGAGCATAATATGAAAATCATTATCAAGTAATGATATAAAACTAAATGTACACCACATTACAACCATTAAAGCTACCAAGAATCTGCTATGGCTGGGAGGTAATATAAAAGAAAAGAGAAGGCAGAGTTCTTAAGGGACTTTCCAGTCAGAAGTATCAAATAAAGGTTACCAAGAGGAGCTGAGAAGGAGCCCAGACTCTGGTGTCACAAAGCACATGGCATTCAGATGCACTGAAGCCAACTGGCTGAGCTTCTGAGGTGAGAGAAAGATCCTTATCGGATGAGGCCCCTGAGCCTGTGACAAGAAAGCTTGATGGGGTATCTGAAACTGTAGACCAATTGGCAGAAAATTTAAACAAAAGTTGGTAAAGGGGGAAGACTGAAAAGTGATTTAATAAAGACTACTTTACTTTGAATATTGAATGTCTTCATGTCTCTCTTCTGCTATGCTTTCCCTCTTGCTCCATATCAGGAAAAATGAGAATAAACCTCATTTGTTCTCTCCCTTGGTTTTTATGGGGAAGACCAAACCATGGAAGCTCCTCCCCACCACCACCATCAGACAACCTCTTATTCTGCCAAGATCAATCTCTTCTGCTTCTGGTTCTCTATAGGACATGTCAGCTCTTCTCTGTGACACTCTGACAAAGCAGGGAAAGGAGTTCATAATTCTAGGAGCTATATACCTACTAAGCAAAAACTAAGTAGGGTCCAGAAGACAAGGAAAGACGCCAGTTTCTGGTAGGAAGCAGAAGAGACCCTCTACTATAATAAAATGGAGAGCCAAGATTCCAACTTAAATATTCTCTATGGGGAGTATGAGAAGTATACTCAGCCAAGAGCTAGGCTGCATACAGTATTCTAGGGCTGAGGGGATTCCACTCCTGGTTCCTCTGAATGACTCTATCAAAAGCACAGGCAGACTAAAAGGACATAAACTTGTGTTCTGTACAGCAGCATCCAGATTGCTACCCAGTTTCCTATGGCATCTTCACAAGCAACACTTTCACCTCCATCTTGGGGAAGATATATTGAAAGTCAAGGTATGAATTCTAGTGACACCCACAGACATCATCTGTTTGTACTGCCATTTTATTTAGTTTCAGATTACTTGAACACTTGCCTCTATATCTCAGGGTAAACCATTGCTTATTGACTCCTTACATATTTTTCCCTGAGAGTCATGGACTGCATTTTTTTTTAAGTAGGAAAGCAATTCATAAGTCCCTTGAGAGCCAGCACACTGAATAGAAATGAATATATTTCCACAGAAATGGACTCATTACCCTGGCAGAAGGCATAGAGCCGTGTGAACACTTGTTATAAAACAAAGCGGTCTTATAGGAAAAGATCTTCTGCACTGATCTTATCCAGCAGTTAACAACCTTCCTAATTCTGTGACCCTTTAATACAGTTCCTCATGTTGTGGTGGCCCCCAACCATAAAATGAGTTGTTACTTTTCCCAAAACTGTAATTTTACTGTTATTCCTAATTATAATGTAAAGGGGTCCTGACTCACAAGTTGTGAATCCTGGGTCTTATCTTACATTTATACCCTGAAAGTCTGCTATTATGTTAAGTTTGCTATTCTAACATAGATTCAGTCTAAAATTTGGAATTTTGGTGTGATTGAACGTGTGTGTATATATTAACATGAAATAAATTAAGATATGAAATCAAGCCATTATTCATTTTATGTATTGAATTTGTTTTACTCTAAAGTAAGGCATAACTAATTAAAAATACTTTTAAGACTGGGAAAAGGGACAACAGATGATTTCCTGTCTGCACTGTGGCAGGTATTCATTTTGCAGTTTCACACAGGATCCCTGTTGCAGTGTGTGTATCATCTCTGCAGACGAGAATGTGAAATCCAAAGAGTTTAGGTAACCTATTCGAAGCCAAAAATAGACCAGAAAAAAATCACAAAGCCTTAGTGTAGATTTATGCTTCATCCTGAAGTTTCTATTGATGCTCCAAAAACAGAGGTTAAAGGGACAATGGGATCAGTTCTCATCAAAGTGAAAAGCTCGTAAGTTAAGTGATTCTAGATGTTTAACGTTGGATGATGAACAAAGACAGAGCTTGCTCCTTTTACATCACTAGCATTTGACATGGCTAACATTCAGGTGAAAGTCATAAATCTTTAACAGCAGTGATTGATCTATACCTTCTTCCTAAAATCTAATCACTGTTTTTATATTCACACAGCCAGAGAGTTAGACCTTAACAAAAGGAGTTTGAGAATCGCAGACTCTCCAAGTCAAGCCCACACAGAGGAAATGGTATTACCTGATCTCAACCACACACAACAGAATCCCACAGCACAGAAGCTGTAACCAGCTAGGAAGGCCCTGCTGAACTGATCAATATCTTTACATTGAAATCAAACAATGATACCCCATTTTTAAATGATTTTTGTTTTTTATTGAGGCAGGAACTCAGTATTTAGCCCAAATTGACCTTGTGTTCCCATCCTCCAGGACAGACTCACCACTACTGAGTTTACAGGTATGAGCCATCAGTATCTAAAGGGAGAAAATCCACACACCTGGACTCACACAACAAAATTGGCATCTATTTCTCTGTTCTTAACTCATCATACAGTTTTGAGTCACTCTGGACATCAGGGATTAACAGTGAAGGTGTTCCTGATTCTCCTTCACAAGTGAAAGTTCTGGTTGCAGTTGTGGGGTCACAATCATTGAGGTTTGCTAGGGGCTTGAGAAGTGATTATAGTCTCAGACCAAAAATATGTGCTTTCAGGCAGGGGTACACGTCTGTGATATCTTTTATGACTTGCAGTTAACAAGTCATAGTATAGAGAGACACAGAACAGAGTCAAATGAGATAAGGCTGTTTTGTTAACCGTTCCTTGACAATTTCATACATGTGTGTTCTCAATGATTTCTTCCCCATAACTTCTCTTATTTCCTTTCCATCTCTGGCAAATGACTCTTCATACAAGCCCTGCCCCACCTCCAGATTCATAACTTTTGAGGGAATCCATTTAGTTTTATTCAGGGTCATCTGTATGACAGTTGGATTGGGACTATGCATTGGAGCCTTATGTACAGCAGTGGGTACAATTGAAGGCAGTGACTTCCATCTCCTGAAATCTGTGAGCAGTAAGGTGTACAGGCCCCACTCATGAGGAGGAGGCCCCTTCTACACTCACTGACCAATGACAGGCCCATTCTTGGGCAGAACAGTGCACATCAGCAGTGGCTGTGAGCGCATGGTTAAACTGGCTGTGTCTTGCTCTAAATGGCATCTCTACATCTTTCTCCACATCTACCATTTTCAATTCTAAGACACTACATGAGTATAGAAATATGAAGTGTGGTGCACTGCTGTTGATAATGATGTTGGAGAATAAACTGATGACGACAAGACAGAATGTTTGGAAAATCTGACTGTTCTAAATCCACCTTTTGCTACCCCATCAGCAGTACTTAGGTCTAGCTGCCAACTGTGATGAACTGAGGTAAGCTTAGAAAGCAATCATAGCATTCATCTCCAAGGTCAGGGTACCTCCTTGATAAACAGTGCTATACATATATCATCTAAAGAAATTCTGTGATAAGGATTCTGCATCACCCCAGTGGAATTCCCTTCACCTTAATGTAATTTCCATGACACAATTCTATCCCACACTTAGAAAGGAATGATCTCAACACTTAGCTTCTAATTATTTTCTTAGAAAATGAGGTCAGGTGAGTTAAGTTTAAAAAATAGTGAGAAGATAATATATTTCTCAGCAATACAGCACCATATCTTCAGCAAGCCTGATCGAAAAGAAGGAAACTCAAGAAAGGTGGTGATGAAATGGATGTAGAAACCCCCTCCCATGCTTGGCTTTCTATGATAGTGTGGATTAAAAGAACTCTACTCAACTCTAGCCTTCTCTTGACCCCAAACCCAGGATAAAATACATTTCCATTGATCGAGTCTGTTCTGTATACTCTAAAATTTAGAAAATTTACATTGAAGCAAATAATATTGCTTAAAGGCTGAACAATATTGTGTAGTAATTGTAAGAATGCCCAAGCAATAAACACATTAATTTAGGTACATGAGATGGGCTGCCATTAGCCACATATGATTAATGAGAACTTGAAACATTTTTATTTCAGTGTTGGAGATAGAACCAAAAACTTTGCACATGCTGGGAAACTGCCCATCCACTGAGTTCTGTTCACAAGCAATCATCTTAAATAAGAAGGAAATAAACTATCATAGTTTTGCCTGATTTGCTACTCCCACTCACATGAAAAACAGCTTAGGAATATTAATAAAGATGCCTTTTAAGTCCACTGATAAAACCACATGTAAATAATCTGCTATGAGACAGGGTATTTAAAGTAACATTAGAACTTAAGGGCAAGGATGGGTCTATGGGACTCTGTAAGAAAAAGGTGTCTAAAATTCATACCTGTTCAGAGAAAACTAGGTCTGTTGTGACTGTTGTGGCTACTAATTACAAAGTATTCTTGCAAGATAGAACTGAATATTTAATTTATGAGTTTCTGAGCATTGTCTACTGTCTAGAGACATTAGCTGCATTTTGGGTATGTAGAGCTGACATCATAATTCACTGTAAGAAATAAGTGAGATGTTCTTCTCATGATATTTTCAAATGCCTCCTTCCTAACAGGACATGGAAGCCAGTTCTACACCTAAAAGAGTAAGATTTAGGGATTAAAAAGTAGATGCTAAATCTCACTTGTCTTTTCTCAAGAACAAATAGAAATATAATGTACATGTTTTTGTTTTAAAGAATTGAAATGTTAGCATCTCTCTTTTTTAGTTAGCTGTTTAGGTCCTTCATATTCACCTTGCTGTTTACCTGGCTCACAGCATACAGCTTCTCTAAAACACAGCCTAATATCTACCCTCTGAGCCACGCCTGGACTCTATTATGAAGTTCGTGTTTCTCTTCTTGCTGGATCTAAGTAGTTCCTAAAGAGGAAAACAAAACAAAACAAAACAAAAACAAGCAAACAAAAATGTGCTTATGGCTATTGCTATCTTTTTATATACTTTTTTTCTTTTACAAAAACGTTCTCTTGTCAAGAACATATAGAAGAGACTACTTCTTTTTTATATCTGCAGCCAAACTAATATCTGGAATGTGAGAGGTCCTCACCATGAGCCAGTCCTGAGATGACTATATGTTAGAAGACATGGGTGGGGTAATGGTTTCTATATGCTTAGCTCAGGGATTGGGAATATTAAAAGATGTGGCCCTATTGGTGTCACTGTAGGTGTAGGCTTTAAGACTCTCATTCTAGCTGCCTGGTAGCCAATATTCTGCTAGCAGCTCTCAGATGAAGATGTAGAACTCTCAGCTCTTCCTGCAGAATACCTACCTGGATGCTGCCATGCTCCTGCCTTGATGATAGTGGACTGAACCTCTGAATCTATAAGCCAACCCCACATCAATGTTGTTTTTAAAAGAGTTGCCTTGGTTATGGTGTCTGTAAAACCCTAACAAAGACAGGGGGTGAGGTAGAGGGAGCATCCTCGCAGAGGCAAAGGGAATGGGGTGAAGGACTCTTTAGGGGGGGATCAGGGAGAAGGCCAACATTTGGAATGTAAATAAATAAAATAATTTTTTTAAGATTTTTAAAAAATGCATCTGATGATGGTATCTCTAATTCTTACTTTTAACCTTACATGACTAATTTAGATAAAGCTCAAAGATTTAGGAAAATCCACCCAACAAGTAAACAACACAGCAAGAGCTTAACCAAAGTCCCTGTGTCATTATGGTTCATGCCTACTTAAGCCCACAGCTCCTCATGAATATACAGTACAAAAAGAAAAAGAAAAAAAAGAAGAGAAAGAAAGAAAGAAAGAAAGAAAGAAAGAAAGAAATATAAAAACCTCTGCTATTCTGGTATTAGCAATATAATTGGGAGACACTTGTTCATGCATGGAATATGTAAGTGTTGTTATTTTTTTTCCTGACAGAGACACTTGTTAACCATGTAAAAGTTTCTATGGCTAAGAAGCAATGAAGAGAAAGTACACCTGAGATCCAGGGCTGTTATTGTTTTAGTTGGCAAAAAGTAAATTAGAGATTTTAACAACCTGCATTACTAGAGTTGTTGTAAACCAATTTTTTAGAAGCTTGTTTCTTTCAATTGAATGTTCATTAATTCTAAAGTCTCAGGTCAACCTAGCCTATGAATAGAGTATAAAGCAGAGTTTCACAACCTGTGGGGTCACAACCCCCTTGGCAACCCTCTATTTCTGAAAGTATTTACACTGTGATTCATAACAGTAGCAAAATTATACTTATGAAGTAGCAATGAAATGATTTTGTGGTTGAGGTTCGCAAAAACATGATGAGCTTTACTAAAGGGTCTTAGCATTAGAATGGTTGAGAAACCCTGGAAGGAATTCATCTGTGTGGCATGATCTATGAAACATATCGGCCAGATAAAAACATGCAACTACAGTTATGAAGAAAATAAAAGTATATTTTACAGTGAGGTTATCTGCTAAAAACAAGTACTAAGTTTAAAGTAATAAATTTTTAAGCAAAATTATTAGTCTGTTTATGTTAAAGTTTGTTGCTAAGCAACTGTATCGATGGAATAGTTCAATTATGATTTGTGGTTCCTGAGCCTCCTTGGCAGAAAGAAAAATGACATTCCATAGCTGATGAAACCATCTTCTCATAAAATATAGAAACCTGAGACTAATTTCCCAAAGCAATATGGCCTATGAACACAGCAACATATCAATATTAAATCATAGCAGGAGGACCTGGCAACTATAATCTTATTTTCCACTGAACATTGACATTTTCTGCTAAGAACAAACTCTTATATAGCCTGTTATATTCTTTGACTATTCAATAAAATAGAAGGATTCCTTCTAGAATTCATGATCGTCAAGATGAACAATGAGTCCTACAACCCCCGTAACAACACAGATTTCTCTAAACCACAAGTCATTCACCTTCAGACTTAAGGATTGGCACTTTTATAATTTTTTTAAAAAGGATAAATTAAGATAAGTTTAAAAAAGGATAAATAAGAATAAATAAGCACCTTACTATTCATTAGCTGTTATAAACTATGATGCCATTGTTAAATTAAATGTATTTCCTTCTGCTCCTCCCTTAGTTAGGACCTAGTCATCCTTAGAGTTAAATGGTAGAGGGTAGTCTTGCTAATCACTTAAATTTGCCAGTCTCTTCCCAACTTCTCAGCTCCTGGACAATGACTGTTTCTCTCTTCTCAAGAGTTTCCTTAAGAAAACAGATAAACATTTATTTTGCTACAACCAGTTCAAGAAACAAGAATTTCATTTAGATTTAAGAATTAAAAGTAGCACTTTTGTCTTCTTAGCTTAAGGCCACCTGGGAGTAGATCTCGGAGCAAGGACTGGTATATCATTGATGTAGGAGAAGATCTTGCCAAGCTTGGGAAGAAAAAAGAAAAATGAGACAGATGCCTGGATTCTCACTTCAGGTAGTTTGAACTTATTTCTGAAACAGGAGTTATCTGAAATCTGATCGATATGCCTTTACTCTTGCATCATGCTTTATCTGGAGCTTACTCACTAGCCTTCCTTCTAATTATTTTCAATGGCTTTATTTTATTTTAATTATGCATATACATGGAAGTGTTGAACATGGGAGGAGTGACTATAGGTGTCAGAAGAGAAATTGGATGCCCTAGTGCTGGAGTTATGGGTGGTTGTAGATCTTTGGACTTCAAATTGCAGATTAAACCACTGAGCATCTCTCGACCTCTGACCTCTCTTTATTAGCAGAATTGGAGGTCACATATTTTCTATCTTACCTTAGTAAGATTGAGGTAGAAATTTTAATCATGACATTAGAAATTCTGACCTTAAGTAAACAATGTTTTTCTTTGTTTCTTCTTGATGGGAACATTCTTATTCCAGTA
This sequence comes from Micromys minutus, assembly GCF_963924665.1. NCBI lineage: Eukaryota > Metazoa > Chordata > Mammalia > Rodentia > Muridae > Micromys > Micromys minutus. The sequence goes on along the minus strand of NC_137960.1, from coordinate 18,678,826 downwards.
TAGACTGTATTTGGATGCTCTATATTTTTAAGGCAGTGTGTTTTGATGTGCACCCCCCAAACTAAGGATACAGATTCCCTGGGCTAGATAAAATGGTATTCATTATAATGCAGTTCATCTCTCCCCAATCAGTTACCTACAATAGCTCAACAGTTCTTCCTATTGTCTTCCTGGAGTTGTGACCTGTAACCTGTTTGCATTTGTTTGCATTATAGTCCTCATGGACCTTTTCAAAAGCAGAGACCCTTATACTGTTCCTTAGGGTTACTAATTACCCCATCTCCAGGAGAGAGGATGCAGGAATTGTGATCTTCATGGTTGAAATTCTAACAGTACATTAAAATTCCTCTTCCATTCATACTATGGCAAACCTTCATAAACACAGGAGTATGGCTTCCCACTGGATGTTTCTACTTCTGCCATTTTTTCATTTTACAAACTAAAGCCCCACTCCCATCATGTCTATACTTTTGCTTTCCTTTCATACTGTGAGGGCTGGATTTTAATTGTACCTTTGACATAGTCTAGAATCACGGCATAAAGAGTCTTGAGAAGAGATTTTTCTAGGTATGGTTGGCTTATAGAATTAATGTAATTAGTATGTAAATTGATATGTAGTCCACCATGGGTGGCATTATTCCCTTCATTTGTGTCCTGGGACTATATAAGAGTGAAGAAGAGCAGATGAGAAGAAAACATTCTTTCACTCGTTTGTATCTGCTCTAGACTGTACAAGACTGCTTCAAGTTCCTGTCTTGATTTCTTTGTAATGATGGACTATAGCCTGCAATTGTGAGTTAACAAAGGCTTTCTCCCTTACCTACCCTAGAAAAGCTAACTCATATCTCATCTGCTATAATGTCACCTCCTCATCCACATATATTGTTATTGTTGTAACTAATGTTGCTGCTAGCTTACTAAAGACACTATGCATAGAGCACTTACCATTTTCCAGCCATTCTCATGAGCACCTTAGATAGACCATCCATAAAAGTCTCACAAAACTATATGTGCATCTATTGTTATACAAAATTTCTAATATGCTGAAACTAAAGCCAGACTCCATGAGTGACCTAATGAACAATGAAGCACACTGAATTTTCCTTCCAGGAATGATGAAATCTAAATGAGTCTAATTCTTCAATCTGTCATTCTGGTTCATTTTATCTTGACAGAGGGGGAAAAGTTCACAATCGGCTGAATGGTTTATCACACTTCCATTGACAGATGGCTTATTTTACACACACACACACACACACACACAGAGAGAGAGAGAGAGAGAGAGAGAGAGAGAGAGAGAGAGAGTCAGGTTAGAGCACTAGATTGGTTAGCCTCTAGCAATAAGGATAATAATAATGACAGCAGAGGTGACTAGTATGTATGTGTGGTGACCTCCATGGGCCAGACATGATGGGTAACATGTATGCATTAGTTCTTATTGCTGAAACAAAAATAACTTATTGCCCTTTCCATCTTGAAGATAGGAAGCACAGGCTGTAAGACTCTGAGTTACTTGTACAAGAAACAGCCACCAGTGGAACAGAAATTAATTATAGATCAAGTACATTACTTGTTCCACTCTACCAAGAAAGAGCCCTATTACAGTTTAATCTTAATCTCATGATTTGCGATTACTTTTGAAAAGTTTAAATAGTAGAGACAGAGCTTATGAAGCCTTAGGAGTGAAAAATCAAACCATAAGACATATCCAGAGAAATCAGAGGAAGCCTAAAATAACAGACCAGCCTGTTAGTCACATTAGGGAATGGAAGCAGTAACCATGTAACCATGTTTGTTTGACACATGTTATATCCTTTCAGGATGCTACAGGAGAATACCAATGAGGGCATGATGAACAAGAGAAATGGATGTCTCATTCTGACACAGCCAAGAGCAGAGTGTGGGTAGAGCCATGATTCTTGGCTCTTGAGTACCAGTCATAGTAGCTACTTTTCTCATTGCTGTCAATGACTGCCTGAGCAATGTAAGGGAGGCTCATGGTTTGAGAGAATGAGCCATACAGTAAGAAAAGCATGGGAGTCAGAGTGGTTCCTGTCTGTGTTGGTAGGACAGTGAAGCGGCTTGCACATAACTGAGGATGCAGAAGGTATCAAGAAGCAAAGCTGAAACAGGCAGTGGGATAGCCATACACTTTAACCTCCATCCCCAATGACTCACCTCCTAAAGAACCCACAACCTCCCAAAATAGCATCGCCAATTGAGTATTACATATTTAAACACAGGAGTCTGTGAGGTAACATTTTACATCCCAATTATGAGACCCATTTTTTTTCTTGTGCTCTGTGACACATATCCAAAGGAATGAGAAAGCACCCTGGTCACATTCTTTTGGAAAAAAAAAAAAAAATGAAGCTTCCACCTTCCCAAAGGCTTTGCTTCCAAGTATCACATGGAGAGTTAGTTGTCATCAAGTGACTAGGGTGGCGGTGAGTAGCATAAATACTCAATCAATTGCAATACCCTAATCCAGTATCATCTTGATATCCCAGGTCAGGGTGGTACCCAAGGTGGGGTTTCTCCTTCTCTGAGAAGAGGAGTGCGTAATGGAAGGATGGATTTGTGGGGGTGGGGTTGGGAAGAGAGGAAGGAGGTAGACTGCAATCAGGATGTTAAATGAATAAATAAATTTTAAAAAATCAACTTTCCTTGGCTCTAGAACCCAGGGAGAGTGACACTGATCCAGAAAAAATATATATATATATATATATGTATATATATATATATGTATATATATATATATATATATACATATATATATATATACATATATATATATATATGTGTGTGTGTGTGTGTGTGTGTGTGTGTGTAATTTCAAGTCACTCTCAAAATAGTTGGCATTTGTAAGCCAAGAATTACTTCCTCTAAATACAAAACAAAAACAAACAAACAAAACCAGCCATGCATGTTTGTAGCTGCTTCTATTATGAATGTTAATTGTTCCCCAAAAAAATCATTTGCACTAGAGGGTCTGCATTTAGCTTCTGGGAACATGCCCCGAGTTGATTCTGCTAGTAAATAAAGATGCTAGCAGCCAATAGCTGGGGAGGACAGACAAAGGCAGGATTCCTAGGCTTGGGACCTGAAGGAGAGGAAAGAGGGAAATCTGTCATGCTTTAGGAGAGTGTGGGAAAAGGAGAGAAACAGAAGCCACTATGGAATAGAGAAGCAAGACTATCCCAGCACTCTGGTCCAAGAAAAAGTGGCCCAGATGGCTGACTTATTGGAGTCAAGAGCAGCCAGGATGGAACATAGAGATTAGAATGGAGTGACTCTGAATTATTAGTGGGAGGTATATTCTAACAGCATGGAGGTTAGGCAGTTAACCAGTTATTTTGCTGCTTAAGGCTTGTTAAAACATAAAGGCTATATGAGTCCTTCTTTCAGAAACCTAAATCACCGAGATGGGTAGTGACGCTGCCCTGGATTTATTAATAATTAGTTCTACACATGCTACCTTTTCAAGTAAAACCACCGGTTTCAGAAAAACTGAAGACACAAAAAGCAAGTGTTTTCTAAGTGTGGTGCTCCCTTTAAAAAGAAGAAGGGGTAGGTGGAAGACCAGGTGCTATTTTGCGATATGACTGATTGCACAGTCTTCCTTTTGAAGAATCTCTATTCTCAGCCTCCAACATGCCCATTTCTTCCCACCCAAGGGTACAAACACAGAGGTCACACAGTCTCACTACTTTTCTTCTCTGTCCGCTATGATAAAACATCAAAAGAGCTAACTTATAGAAAAAGGGTTTGAATTCAGGAAGGACTTATAGGTAGGGAGTTGATGACAGGACTAGAGCAGAGACCACAGTGGGGAGGGAAGATGCTAATAAATTAGCTTGCTCTCAGTAGCTTGTTAAAACTGCTTTGTTATGTAATCTAGGCCAACCTGCTAAGGAATAGTATCGCCCACAGTGGACGGGCCCTCCTGCATTAACCATTACTGAAGATACTGCACAGAAAGACACACAGGTTAATCTGCTGAATCCCAATCTTTAACTGAGATTTCTCTCCCTAGGTTATTTATGTTGTGACAAGTTAACAGAACACCCACAGTATGAAACACAAATGACAGTTATTGTTTGGGTTTTGGAATTCACTTAACTTGAGAAGTTTCCCAGGTACAAGATCACACAGTTCGAATGCAGTGCAATACTCTGCATCCATCACATAAGGAAGACTTTTTCCTGAAAGAAAGTACCATCCATCTCATCTAAAAATTTGCATAAACATTTGTTGCTGTGGGGAACTTTTAAGAAAATAAGTCAAGTTAGTAAATGGCACCAGAAAGTTTTCCCATATTCTGAAGTGTTACACACACTGTACCTTATTCCCATCTGTCTCAGTGAAGTTTTTTTTATTACTAGGGACATGAGGAAAGTTGTTTTGTGTGACTGATTAAAACCATATTTTCACTAGCTAAAGAACTTTATGGGCTGTCGCCAGGTGGGATAATGCATCCCATTCTTTAATCCTTGCATTTCAGGCAGAAGTTCCAAATGGCACTTCCTAATTTTAATACACTTCATAAATTTATCCTATTTCCTGAACCTTCTACCTTAAACACACCGTTCTTTTTGCCATACAATTTCTCTTCTTCAGTATACACCACCAGCCCTTCCTCCCTCTGAATAATATTCCCAGGGCTTGTCAAAATGACTGCACACCCAGTACCTTCTCTGAAAGCCCCTTCTATTGTGCACCTTCCTGTAATATCCTTTGTTTCATTTTCAAAGCATCCTATTCTGTGTCACAACCATTTCATTGGGATTAGTTAGTTCTATGTGTACCTCTGTTGTTTACTAAAGCTCATTAGAGGCATGCATGTGAGATGGCTCAGTCAATTAACTATCTGCAGCATTGGCAAAATGACTTAAATTCAGACCCCCAAGTCCATTTAAAAGTTAGGTTGCTGGCATGGATTGTAACTCCAGCCCAGGGGTGAGATGTGTCAGGAGGCTCCCTAGAGCTTGCTATTCAGCTATTTTAACTGAACTGCAGTGTACTGAGTTCATTGGAAGGTGATATCTAAAAAAGTAGTTGGGAAAGCTATTAAGGAAGACACTTAATGTCAACCTCTGACCTCTACACACACACACACACACACACACACACACACACACAAAACACATGCATACATGTGCTCACAAATGCAATAATTTACACATATAAAATGTTTTTTAATTCCATATGTTGCACTAAAGATGTTAGACACTTAAATTTTATATTTCTTTTCTATTTCAGAGAAAGCAAAACTACAGAAGGGTTGTTCTGAGTAGGTTTATTGAGACTCCTGCAGGATTTGAGAGAAGATGGGGTAAGAAAAGCGGATAAAGAATGTTTATTATGTCCCAGGGGAAGACAGTGTCCTCAGGGCTCTGTCTCTACAAAATGTTCACAGAAAGAAATGACTTCTCCCACCTACTGCTTGAATCCCCCTTCCACGTTTTCAGTGTGGTGTTTGCTTTGGGGCAAAAAAAGAAAAATTACATTTTATCTCCAGGTTTCATTTCTGAAAGTTTCCAAAGCTATGTGTGAGTTTTAAAGTCTTTCTCTGAGTTTCTACATATCTAGGCAAAGCTAGAGTTCTCTACAAATAAAACTAAGGAGGCTGTCACAACTCAACACCTAAATTTACCATGCAGCACAGTGAAGACACCTACCTGCCTTTTGTGCCTTTTTCCCCCTCCTTCATCTGCCTCAGAGACTGACTCTAAAGGCCCAACACAGCACTCCCTAGTGTAGCATTTCATTAGAATAATCTAAGGATCTAAGGTAGACTCATAGCCAAGAACTTACCCAGCTAAGTAAATAAAACCTCTAAAGATAAAGGCTGTAAAGATGGCTCAGTGGGCAAGAGGAGTGACTATGCAATCATGCTACATCCAACTTTGAATTTCCATAATAACCCTTGGCTGCTATATAACCACAGCTTAGGAGGGTTCAAGAACCAGCAGAACCCCCTGGATGACCCTCCATCCTAGTCAAAACAGAAAGCTTCAAGTTCAGCTAGAGATCTTGTCTGAAAACAAAGATACACAACACACTCCCTTCTCGACCCTGCATGTGTGCACACACCTACACACTCAGGTACATGTACACATCACACACACACACACACACAGAGAGAGAGAGAGAGAGAGAGAGAGAGAGAGAGAGAGAGAGAGAGAGTCTCTAAGGTTGCTAAGTAGTTCTAACGATAGCAAACTCTGACCCCTTGTGAGTTCAACAGAGAGCTACAAAAGCCATATTCATATTCATTTTCTCTCTCTCTCTCTCTCTCTCTCTCTCTCTCTCTCTCTCTCTCTCTCTCTCTCCCCCCCCCCCCCGCTCTCTCTCATTAACTCAAGATTAACAGTTTAGATAACTTATTTACTAGAAATTCAAAGAAGAAAATTTTCAATATAAAGCAAATGCTTGGCTCTACCCCACCACCTTGGGAGAAAAGGTGGAGATATTTCTAGATTAAGAAGGTAAGATTGCAGGGAAAGGAGAAGGGGCCTCACAGGTTTGGGTTCGAATTCTTTTCAATTTTCTCTGTAACCATTTGTCTTTCACAGCTGCTGACCTTATCGAATCACTAAGAATCCCTCTCAAATGTTGTCAAAAAACAAACAAAAAAAGGAAATAGTCACATTTAAAGCAATGAGCTACTGAGTCTTTGCTGTGTGTGATTTTTCTACTTACTGTTTTGTTGAACTTCTAAAGAGTACATAATATTTTCTCACTTTATAAAGATGGACGTGTGTAAGGGGCCGCAGCCAACGCCCTGCAAAGATGGCGCCGGTTTCCGGGGCCGTGAGTCAGCTAAAACTGACAAACAACCTAAAAGCGCATGCATGAAGAGCAAGGCGAGCCAAAGTCACAGCTCATCTCAGGGCGTAATCATCAGACCACCAGCGAGCAGCCAATCAGGTAGAGACACGCTTCCCCTGCCTCCCTCAAGGGTATAAAACTGGGTGCTTTTCCGCCCTTCGGGGTCTTCCTCCATTAAAGTTTTGCTGCAGAAGGATCCTTGTGTACCGTGTCTGTTCTTGCTGGTGAGACGGTGGCGGGGGACAGACGTGGAAGGTGGGGAAGCTGAGGGGATTTCAGCAGCAGCACCACTACCTGAACTGATCATATTATCTGATCTGGAATCTGAGAAATGGAGGACTCAAACTCTAGGAGACGGTAGGAATGCAGGCATTAAAACATGAAAAAGGAACAGAGAAGGAGAGGGAAGAGGAGAAGAAGAGGAAGAAAGGAGAAGAAGATCTTTATTTGGGTATGAATGAAGAGAAATGTATTTATGAAGTAATGAAGGCTAGAAATAAAATCTGATGATATGTGTCAAATAATCTTGGTGCCACATTAAAACAGTACATCAGGAACTACACCGGTGATGGCTCCCCCTGCACACAAACTAACTAAAGGAAGTGGAAACCATGATGTAGGACACATGGTGACAAGAGAATAGAAGCTAGTCATAAAAACATGAGTCTGTACAAATAGTTTCATCTTCTCCATGACCTTCATCACGACCAGCCATTCATTTAACAGAGACATTACATCCACCACATTGTGCAGCTGTGATGACAGGTCCTGGAGAAAGAGCATTTAAGGAAACTGACTTAGGGTCCCTACTTCCAGGGTGCTTATATTGATGCTATGAGTGTGACCTGCATCATACTATTGAACTTAAAATAATGAGAAATGCTATAAAGAAAACAATAAGAACGGGGTTTCAAGAGATGTTTCCTTGAGAAACTATTAAGAGTTAAAGAGACAGAGACAATGTGTGTGTTTAAGACACTAAGCTAGATAATTTTATGTCAACTTGATCCAAGCTGAAGTCATCTGAGAGGAGGCGACCTAAATAAAGAAGTTGCCTCCAGCCCCACCCCCAGAGCTCCCAGGGACCAAACCACCAACCAAAGAGTATACATAGATGGGCCCATGGTTCCAGATACATATGTAGCAGAAGATGCCTTATCTGGCATCAATAGGAGGAGATGTCCTTGATCCTGTGGAGGCTTGATGCCCCAGCATAGGGGAATGCTAAAGGGGTGAGGCAGGAGTGGGTGGGTAGGGAAACAGTTTCTTAGAGGAAAAAAAGGTGGAGGAATGGGATGGGAGAGGGGAACAACATTTGAAATGTAAATAAATAAGATAAGCAATAATTTTTTTTTAAAGAACAAGGAAATATCTTGGAAAAACAAACCTAAATAAATAAGTACAAAAATACTTTGGTTGTTGTTTATAAAGAAAAAGAAGAAGATGCCTCCAAAAGATCAGGCTGTAGGCAAGCCTGGAAGGCATTTTCTGAATCCATCTTTGATGGAGAGAATCCAGTCGGTTGTAGATGGGGTCATCCCTGGGCTTCCACCCTTACTGTACTTCCAACCTGAATAGTGATTTTCAGTTGCCAGCTAATCTCATCTTTGCCATAAATCACAAGTCCTGGGTACTATAAGAAAGCAGGCTAATCAAGCGCAAAAGAGCAAGCCAGTAAACAGCACCCCTTCTTGGCCTCTGCATCTGTTCCTTTCTCCAGGTCTCTGCCCTGTTTGATTATCTGTCTTGATTCCCTCAACAATGAACTACAATGTAACCATGTAAGCCAAATAAATCCTTTCCTCCCCAGTTTTCTTTCCATCGAGGTGTTTCATAACAGGGATAGTAACCCTGACTAAGACAGACATTGTTCCCAAGGCAATGACCAACACATGAAAAGATTCTAAAAAGAAGAAAGCTACCAGGGATTTTAGAGACTGTGAACAATGACAGGGAATGGACTACATGGAGCCATCTTATGATGCTCACATGTCACAAAGACCTAACTTTACTTCCAAGCTGGGTAGCAACTTTCAGTTGCCAGCTACTTCCCACTCTGCCATAAATCACAGGTCATTGTTTATCTCCTAACCATTTCCAAACATATCTCCCTCTACCAAGAATACCATGAATGTCACCCGTACTGCTGAATCCTCCTACTCCTCTTACCCCTTTCTAACTACAGCACTGAGTTGATAACTCTATGAAATTTTCCTTCAACACATTCCCCTCACCTAGATCATTCCAACACTGCCATTTCTCCAGTGCAAGTCATTATCTCTTGCAAAGACTATTGCAATGTTAAGTCATTATCTCTTGCAAAGACTATTGCAAACAATGTTTTAATATGTTTGCTAGATTGGGAACACTACTATATAATCCATCCTCAATTCAGGTACAGAAAAGCCTGCTAAAGGTACATACATAATTCCCCTATTCAAATGCATTTGCTTTTTGCCACAAAGTCCCAGAGTAAGTATAAGTTACAGGCCATGAGTTTCCTCTTCTGTCACCTGTCCCATCTCTGTAACATCCAGCCAGGTACCACTAGACCAGTAGTAAGCCCCAGGTTTCTACCCAGGAGAGTCCCTACCCACAACCAATTCCTCTTTCCACATGCTCATGCCATTTTTAAACACTGCCAACCTACTCTTTGTTTATGTCTGAGTGACATGTATTTTCATTGCCAATTATTTGAGTTACTGGGGCATTCCTCTTTTTGTAACAAAAATAGGCCAAAATATGTTCTTTATATAACAAATATCCAGTTCATTATTTAATTCTTCTTTCCCGAATTAATACTTGTATATATTTCCTTCCATATAGTAACTCTGCCTTATGTAAGCTCTCTGAAGTCAGGGTCAGGATCAGGGTTTGGGACAGGGTCAAGGTAAGGATTACTCATCATATAAGGTTTGGGTTTTTTGGGTTGGTTGGTTGGTTTTTTGTTTTTGTTTTTGGCAGAGGTTGGTGGTTTATGCAGAAATAACTGGTCAACTTGCAGAGAACCCTGCTTGGGGAGTATTCTGCCATAAATGGAGCATCTGCTTCCCACTCTACCTACCAGGCTCAGCAACCATTACAGAAGGAAAGGTGAAAAGACTGTAAGAGCCAGATGTTGAGAAAGACTGAGTAAAACAGTGTCATTTAGGCACAGCAGGGCCTCTGTACTCTTGAGCTCACAGCATCTGTAGTTGTTTACATAACACCAGCACAAGATCAAGCCAGTGAACATTTCAACAGCAATGGGGAGAGCATCATGAGCCCATGGCTGAGAAACTACTGACAGTTGATGGCTGCCAGGGAAAAAGAGTCAATTTTCTTTAGGGGTATGGTCCCTCGTAAATTAACCACACTCCAATGAATGACCCCACGCCTGTATGTATATGGGACACACTCATTAGACTCTGTGGATTATCATGAGATACATAGATAGATACTATTATATGTCTGACATATAATGTAAGCATATACATTATTCTGCAACTAACTTTCCTTATATAGTTTACACGAGCATATTGTCACCTCAGTTTATAGAGCTCTGCTTCATCTATATTAATAATTGCCTCATCTACATATATGCATAGTCATTAATTTATTCCACCATTACCATAATTAAGCATTCAATGTTTTTTTAATGTTGCAAACAAAGCTCAAAAAAACATCTTTATAGGTAAACATTTATAACCTATTACTTTATCGTTTCAAATCAACTCCCAGGAGGAAATGACTAAGACAGATAGCACGCACATTTGAAATGTAATAAAACACAGGCAGATTACTTTCTAAAAGTAATAATGTGTTCCTAATGACAACGGCAGATGAATGCAAAGACTTATTTCTACACCCCTTCTAATAATAATGTGCTAATTTCTTCATTCCTGTTGAGCTGTTATTTGAAAAACTATATTTTAAAAGTTGAAAGTTACATACTCATTAGGAATTCCTTGTTTTCTCTTGCTAAAAGTATTCTTTTCTTTCTGGAACCTTCAGAGAATATTTTTGGTCATTATTTTTTGCAACTTTTATCTTGCTCTTTGCACTCAATTAAACGTTCCTCAATCTCTACCACTCTATGGCTTTAAAAGGCGAGAGGACATCTCTTGCTACCCTTTGAGCTTCCACGACATCTTCACTATGGCAGTACATAAGAGAGGCTCCAAGTTTTTGTTTATCGGGTCCAGTTGATTGGTTTGAGAAAAGGAGGTTACAGGTGAATTTCCAATGTGCATATGTATTTGTGAAATGAATTTCAAGCAGATTGCTGCAAATTCTATCAGTGATAGGACATCTGGGCAAGATAGGTGCATGATGTCCATTTAATAAATCAACCACTGAGTATCTGGGATAAGGTAAGCTAATTAAGGATATAGAGACATCACTGGTCTAAGAAGCCAGATTGCACAGAAAAACAAATCCAGAAGGAATCAGGAGTGAAAAAAAAGTTACAAGTACAAAATTTCAAAGTAGAGTCTGAGCAAAGGTTTACCATTGGGGTCAAAGTAAAAGAAAGATTATATGTCAGTATAAATAAACAACTTCAAAACAATATAAAAACAGAAGTCCTCAGGGTCTGGAGTACATCGAATTGAGATTTGCTATGCACACACTAACATCATACACACACACACACACACACACACACACACACACACACACACCTATGTAGCAAATAATCATTACTATTATTATTATCCACATATTATATACAGGAACTTAACCTTCCCAAGATGACAAATGGACATTTATGGGAACTGAGTTGGAAGAGCTCACCTTTTGAGTTCAGGATGCCTATAACATCTAATTTATGTAGAAAAAGAAACAAGGGGCAGGAGATTCTTCATCATAGGTGCTTTGAAACAGTGACTTCACTGAAGGGGAAGACAAAATGACATTCACCCAAACAATAGCTAGTGCTTATTACACAAGCACAGACTCCAGAGTCAAAACCCAGGAGGGAAAGTAAACAAAGAAGCAACTTTCTACTCTGCACACTTTATTATTAATTTGAAAGGACAAGGAAAGTTCTGGAAATGGCATAGACTTACTATTGAGAAATAAAGACCATGCAAAGCTATGGGAATCAGCCACCGAGCTTAAGTACAGAAAGCCAACAGCAGACACTTAATGCTGGCCAAAGCAATTCGTAAACACGTTCTTGGCTGACTACACCTGTGTCCCCTGGCTGTGGCCACCTCCCCATTATAACAGTATTAAGTGCCAAATTAGTACCTCTTGGTGGAATCTCAGCATTTCATCTAGCTTCTTTCAGTTTGCTCTAGTTCTCTTGTCTTCCAAAGTTACTAATATCTGCTGTTCTTTTGTGCATTAGCCTTTTCCTCACTTCTTTAAACCACAGAGACACTGAGAGAAAAGGCAGTTGGAATCCAATTCTCTCAACTAGACTGAATTGCTGACTCTTTTCTGAACAGAAAGCTCCCTCAAACTTCAGGGTTTAATCCTTGTAACAACAGAAATGATAAGTTAGATATAACATAAGGAATCAGGTATCTTTGAATTCATTTCTCAAGCTCACTGTTATTAAGTGTCCTGAACCACATGTCTAACCCATCTGAATCCCATTTTCTCTTTGATGTTAACATTATAATAGCACCCACCTCAGAGTTTTTAAGAGGATTCAGTTGGGTATTGTATATACAACCTACAGCAAGTGTCTGTGTTGGTTACTTTTATATTGTTGTGATAAAACACCCTGGCAAAAACAACTTTAGAAAGCAAGGGTTTGTTTTGGCTCATGGCTTAGTGATACAGGCCATCTTGATGGTGAAAGCAGTAACTGAAGGTAACTAACATCATTGTATCCCCAATCAGGAAACAGGGAAAAAGGAATACTGATATTCACCCAACTTTCTTCTTTTCCTCCAGCTGGGACCACATCCTAAGGAATGTTGCTAAGGGCAGATCTTCCCAATTCAGCCAACCTAATCTATATAATCCCTCACAGTACCCAGAGGCTTAGATCTTAGGTACTTCTAGTCCTATCTAGATGACAATCAACATTAAACTCACACCATCCCATTAGTACAGGGAACTTATTAATACATCCATTAGCAGGATTTTCCACTTTTAGTCAAGACTAAAAATAAATTAAAACTTCTAAAATTGATGAATATAACTTTTAAAAATTGTTTTGAAGTCACTTTGTTTTCTCTGAAGGCAGGATTCAACAGTTAGCACTGAATATAAAGAGATAGTTAACAGACTTCCTTCTCTCCTTAATGAACAGTCTCAAAGAAAGCATCCATTGCCTTCCCTTAGGTGCAATAACACAGAATAGACAAAGACTCTTCACAAAACTAATGGCCTTCCAAGAAAAGAAAATGAGCAGAAACTTCAAAAGGAGAATATGGCAGGTTGGTTTGTCCCACAACTGGTGGATAAAATCTTGTCAAGTGCATGTGACAGGCAAGATGGGGGGACATATGATACATTCATCCTGCTTTTTCTTCTCCCCTCTGTGGGTTACAACTAAATTGTCCATAGCTACCAGGTAATGATACTGCACCAATGGATTAATATTACTGACTGGCTCATATTGAAAAAGTGGTGACCCATAAGCTGTCAATCAAAGCACATGTATTCATCAACAGCACCAGACAGAATGTAGAATGGTTTAGAGTAGAGAGACCACAGGACTGCAATGGTCCTGAAAGTTAGGCTGGGTCATTAAAAAAATTCACTGCACTTCAGGATGAATAATCCCATGGGAAGAGGTAAATTTTAGAAACTTTTCAAGAGAGAGATAAAATGGCTTAATTTAGGAGATTAAGCAGCCCAGTGGAGGGTTTGAAGAGGATTAATATGGTTGAATGGAGACCAAGATAAAAAATGATAGCAAGATGAAATGTTAAGTTTCTAAAAAACCAAATATTCATCAGTTGAAGTCTTGCCTATAGCTCAGTTAAGTGCTTATCTGGTAGGCATGAAGCCCTGAGTTTAATTCCCAAAACCCATGACCCATGCCTGGCACATGAGAGGTAGAGGCAAGAGGATCATTAATTCAGGTTATACTCAGGTGTACAGAAACTTCTGGGTCACATGGGGCTACTTGGGACCCTGTCTTTTAAAGGAAGAAGAAGAAAAATTAATTAATAAATAACAAGAAAAACATCTTCAACTGGATGAGTTATGAGCTGGATTAAAATGTTGTTGAATTGCTGTGCTATGATTTGCTGAAAACTGACTTTATTCTGCTCTTATGCATTGAACACAACATATTCCAAAGCTATTAAGACTGTCTAAATCTTGTTTGCCACTGTAGTAACAGGTATTCTCTATTTTCATTAAAATCCAATTTCTTGTCATTGACTTTCTTCTTATTCATTGTGCCTGATCCAGGGGACCCACTAAGCTGTTTTAAAATATTAACTTCAAGATAGCTTCCATGTGAACCATAAGTTCCTCTCATTTGGCATTTATGCCAATCAAAACATGCTGTCAGTGTTTTAATATCCCTAATTTTCCTTCAAGTAATTAAGTCAGTCTACTTAATGACATATTTAGGTTTTTGGGTAGTGAAAAACAAAACAAACACTCTACTCATTACTATTCATTACCAATAGAAATCATAGCAGTCAGAGGCAAGATGTGGGTTTATACATCTTTATCTTTCTGATCAACTGGTCAACCCTGTAGAGACTGGTGGGTGGAAAAAGGAGTACATTCTGCTTTTGTGATGTGCTCTGAAGTAGAATTGAGACAACTCAAAGATTTATTTTAGACAGAGCCTTCTGTATATTAAACTGACCTGGAATTCAGTAATCAAGGAAGAACCTGAACTACTAATTTTTCTATACCTCTGACTATTGAGTTATAATTCCTATTGGTAATGGGTAGTAATGCCCACAATCCCAGCAACTCCATACCTAGCATGTACATTCTGGAGACCCAACTGGGGGGGGTCCAATTTCATCAGGAAAGAAGTTCATTATTTTAAGTCCTCCACCAAACACTTGTTCCAGATTCTAAATGGAAGCTAAATCAAAAGAAAGCATTAACATTTAATGCACATACAGTCTGACAGGAAAGGAGAGAAGTGGGAAGGGATGAGTTAAAAGGAGGATGAGAAGATGGGGAGCAGTGGGGTCAACTCTGGAACTTGATGGTCTAAAATTCTCTTAGCCCAGAGACCCCACCGAAAATCACAACTAAATGTGATGCAATATCTGGTGTAGAATCCACAAGAAGCAAAACTGATAGTAAAAGAAAGAGCTATGAATTCTGGAAGAAACTGAACTCCATACAACAATACTGTACCAGTATTAGTCACGAACACTGAATACAAATGAAGGAGTACTGTGTAGCACACTGGAAGTCAACTATGTGAGAGTTCTACACTTTACTTAGAATTTTTCTTTAAACGTAGAAGTATTCTAAAATAAACTGTGAAAAGTTGATGGCCAAGAAACATATTTTTCCAGTAACTTTTGCCCCAAGGCTCATAACTACTGAGAAAATGTGGAAAATAATGAAGTTTATGGATAAAATGTGGATATGAGGTTGGTATCACAGAAGTAGATCTGGGTGGGTAAATGTAAACAGTCAATTAAGAAATTAAAAGATCTATGTGTCAAAATACCTATGTCCTTAACATTACCAACGTTTGAGATTTAGCCTTATTTAGCTGTATGAAGACAGAAAAACAACTCTTTGTTTATTTAAGCAAATTCATCAAGTAAAATTAACTATGTTTCTTCTTAGCATATTAATCTTCAGTGTATAGAAAAAGCAAATATCAAACTGAATGCAACTGGCTAGTATTTCGCACAAAGCAGGTGGATGAGCTTCCATCAAGGGAAAAATATTAAAAGAACTTTGGCTCTGCCTCTATTAATATTATCAATAAAACTCTAATAACATTATGTAGAAAGAGCTCAGACAACAGAGTTCTTGTATAGATAGCTCAATGACATGTCACTACACATATAACATCTGCTAAGCAGAAAGCCATAAACTACAGGCACTAAGAAATAGTGTCCCCCATACTACTCAGACATGCCCCCCACCCAGTCTTCTCTTTCCTTGGGTGGAAAGATGTTCCTCTTGACAACTTTGCCTCTGTAATCAAGCAGCTAAGCCCAGATTTTTTTGAATGGACCTATGGCTTTCTGCGGCCATCTGAGTTCACATTAAATCAGGTCACTTTCAAATGGAGTCTATTGAATGTCAGGTTTGTGTCAAGGTTTTAATTTCACAGTAGATTTAACCAAAGAGATGTAATTTCACCAAATTAAAAACACATGCCTTTACAATAACCCCCAAACCCTCAGTGAACTGAGCTCAGAAAGTTTGATTGGAGCCTCAGCTAGAAAGGAAAAGAGAAATGACAAAAGGACTGGATACCCTAATTTAAATTTTCAGATACTCAGAATAATGAAGGAACAGAGAATTAACAAACGTTCTGTAAAAAGGACGACACTCTTGCTAACTGGAGGCAAGCTCTCCAATAAAAGTACACTTTTCTGCCCTCTGAGTATTTCTCTAGTGTCCACTTGTGTCTGTACATGCCAAACATGTACCAGCAACTCTTAGAAATGAGGGAGGGGAGGGTGGGGTTACTACTTGTAAGCAATCGGATGTGAGTGTCTTTCACACACATGTACATAGGTGAAATAGAGAGGGAACAAAGAAGACCTGGAGGAACATGATCACATGGAGAAGAGCAGGAGACAGGAAAATCGATAAAGGAATGGAGCCACTGAAGGCAAGTTATAATAAAACGGTTAAGATGAGTAGCAGATACCACTAGTGAACTTTTAGCATGTGACAGTCATAAATCATTGTTTTGTTCTCTCAACAATGATATAGACTGTGCTATTTAAAACCTAAAATAGAAAAACAAAGGTCACGTGTATTAAATGTCTTGCCTCTTCATTGCGCAGATACAAGACAAAGTCCCATGTCAGTTTAGCTTTTTATCCTTTCATCTTTTCTGTTTTTCAGTCCTAACTGTCCCCAAAAAGAAGTCAGTACCTGATTAATATAATCATCCAGATAACATGAAAAATAAAAGACCTCACATAAGTGTTTTTAATCAGAATACACATGCAAGTTTAAATTCTCTAATATAAGGACCAAGTTCATTTGCATTCAGAGACAACAATATTTTATAGTTCTTGCAACATGATGAATCAGTTGATAGGCTTCCATTTAGAAATTAATCTGAAAGGTTAGATGTGGTTAGCAGATAAGAGGGCACACTGCTCTTTCAGAGGACCTAACTTCACTCCCCAGCATGAGAAGGCTCACCAACTTCTGGCCTCTGCAGATGCCTGCACTCACATGCACACAGCCACACACAGACAGACAGGCATATATGTGTACTATTAACACAATAAAATAAATTGTGTAAATGCTTCAGAAATTGAATTCTCGGGAGGTAAAGTGAGATATTTTAAGAATAAAATAAAATTGTGGCCAGTAATGCAGCTAGAATTTTGGATGTCAGTCTATGGAACTGCACACTTAAGATTACACATTTAATTGCATGTAAATTACACATCCTTTAAAAGGTCTAGCTAAATTAGTGAATGGGTTAACAATAGGAAGGAAAGGGAAAACTAATTTCTACTTCTGATTACACTTGAGCATGTAGAACAACATTCTCTTTAAAAAACAACATGATAATTCAAGCCAAACATGAAAAACAAATGTTTAAAGAAATTGGGTTGCTGTTAAGAAAATTAAAACTTGGTACATGAAAATCCAGAAGAAAAGAAAATTCATTAAGATAACTCTAATATTCTATGTCCAACTTCTCCCCTTAGGTAGTCATTTTTTTAATTGAGGGAATCAGAAGCTCTAGAAGAATTTTAATTCAGCAACATGGCTGCTCTTACAAGGGATCACATCCGAAGACCTTCTAAGTTTCAGTGATTCTGCAGGAATACAGGCATGCCCTTAATTCCAGGAGACAGGGACAAGAAGGTCTCTGAGTGCAAGGCCAGCCTGGTATAGAGCAAGTTTCAGAAAAGCTTAGTTCCAGGTATGGAGATATGTGTCTTTAAACCCAGCACTCAGGAGACAGCCATGCAGTTCTAGTCAGTCAGCTGGGAGTCAGTTCAGCAGTAGAGTTGAGTTCACTGCAGTTCAGTTGGTAGAAGTTCAATTTGAAGTTCAGAGGTAGTTTTTACAGGGACAGTTTTACAGACAGATTGGAGAAAGAACAGCCTAGACACAGGTGAAGTGAGAATAAGCCAGAGAATAAACAGGAACCAGAAGATGAGCACAAATTTTCAGAGTTAAGTTCGGGCCAAGCAGAACAATTTAGTGAGAATCCCAGAGAAGTCTGATCAATCAGTCAGCTTGGAGAGAGGAGTATGAGCCACAACAGCCAGCCAGACTTGAGAAAAAACTAAATGAGGTGAGTTTATTCAGCAATAAGCTTTGGAGATGACAATTACTTCAGGCAAATACAAGTTACTGCTACAGAAAGAAAAGAACAGGATGATGGGTATGAGGACATCAGAAAATGCCATTCATGGGTGAGCAGACAAAATAGTGATTAAGAATGTTGACTTGGGTAGATCCTGAGTGTCCCAGATCTCATACAAAATTAAGGCACAAAATGTAAGACCCACAAGCAGTGCTTTTCCATCCAGGCACATACTTGTTAAGGCCTAGGCAAAATGTTAAAGGCTAAGTAATCCTTACCTATCTAGCCTTCCATTTTCTGCTGCTGTCAATGGTATAAGGAAACTTTCTCAGTTTGCAACCGGAGCTGACCCTGTGCAAGAGCGCTCTGTACCCAGACTCCGCTGGGAGAAGGCTGGTCTCCTAGGAGTACTGACACATCTGAAAGCACAGGTGAGACTACCACTTCTGCTCAAATTCCTGGCCCAAGAGAAACATGCACAGAGCCCATAGGACACAAGAACTGAGTAGCAGTCTGGGATAGGATCCTTCTGGTTTCCTCCTTCATCCAGAGCTGACCCTGTGCCACAACTCTCTGTACCCAGATTTCTCTTAAAGAGAGCTGGTCTCCCAGAAGTACTGGCACACATGAGAGTACAGGTAAGACCACCACTGATGCTCTGAGGGACCTGCCCAGAGCCTTGAGGACACAGGAATCAAGAAGTAGTTTGGTACAGGATTCTTTCAGTTTCTGACTGTACATTTTGCTGAACCTGTGCCACCGCTCTCTGTACCCTTACCCTGCTGATAGAGAGCTGGTCCCCAAGTATTGTTTACACATAGGCTTATAGGAGGGTCAAGCCACTGTCAGAATCAGCAAAGACCAGCTAACACCAGAAATAAGCAGCTGGCAAGAGGCAAGTCCAAGAACCTAAGCAACAGAAATCAAGACCACTTGGCATCATCAGAACCCAGTTCCCCCACCAAGGCAAGTCCTGGATACCTAGAACACGGGAAAAAAAAATATCTGATTTAAAATCACAACTCAGGATGATGTCAGAGGACCCTAAGAAGGTCATAAGTAACTCTCTTAAAAAAAAACAAACAAACAAAAAAAAAAAACAAAAAACAGGACAACACAAGTAAACAGGTAGAAGTTCTTAAAGAGGAAACAAATAGGTGAAGGGATTGAACAAAATCATCCAGGATCTAAAAATGGAAATAGAAACAATAAAGAAATCAGAAAGGGAGATAACTCTAGATATAGAAAATCTAGAAAAGAGACCAGGAGTCATAGACGCAGGCATCACGAACAGAATACAAGAAATTAAAGAGAGAATCTCAAACAAACTATTCCATCATCCATCTGTGCCCAGAGCCAGAGTCAGTTCACTACCATCAGAACTCACAGCCTGCTTGCAGAGAGCTGAACACCAGAGGAGCTTCAAGGGCACTCTCCTTTCTGGACCCATCGTGAGTCCACACTTTCTCTCCACGAACTACCTGGGAAGAGACTGCTGGGAACTCTCGGGTGCAGGAATCTCGGTGCTGCTAGGGGAATGGACTGTTCTGGCCCTCATCTGTGCTTAGAGCCAGAGCCAGCCCACAACCATCAGAACTCACAGCCTACCCACTGAAAGCTCAACACTTAGGAACAATCTCCCCCTTGAGTGAACAGGCCCACAGACCTACAGGAGAGACAAGCTCCAGTCAGAAGCAAGATCATCTAGAATCACAGAAAACAAGAGAGCAAGAGGCAAGCACAAGAACTTAAGCGACAGAAACAAAGACAACCTGACAGCATCAGAACCCAGTTCTCCCACTACAGCAAGTAGTAAATATCCCAACACATCAGAAAAACAAGATTTGGACTTAAAATCATGCATCATATTAAGGATGGAGGGCTTTGAGAAGTGCATGAATAACGCCCTTAAAGAAATACAGGAGAACTCAGGTAAACAAGTTGAAGCTCTTAAAGAGGAAACACAAAAAATACCTAAAGAGCTACAGGAAAACACAACCAAACAGAAAAGGGAATTGAAAACAGAAATAACAGGAATATAGTAATCTAAAAAGAAGCAACTGTGGAAATACAAAAACTAAGAAAGAGATCAGGAGTCATAGACACAAGAATTGCCAATAGAATACAAGAAATTGAGGAGAGAATCATAGGTATAGAAGATAACATAGAAAACATTAACACAGCCAAGAGCCACAGGCAGAGCCAGCACACAGCCATCAGGACCCGTGGCCTGCTCACAGAGGGCTGAGCACTCAGAGGAGATGCAGAAGTGCTTTCTCTCCTTAGGCCACTGGTGAACCCACACTTTCTCTCCATTGACCATCTGGGGAGAAACCTCCAAGAACTCTCAGGGCACAGGTATCCTGCTACTGTTTGGGTCTGTGCCCTTCAGGCCTCCATCTCCACCCAGAGCTATGGCTGGTCCATCACCATCGGAAACACCCAAAACCGATCTCCCTCTGGCTCCCATAGCCCACAGACGCACAGAAGACAAAAGTTCAATTCAGACAAGATCAACTAACATCAAAGATAAGAAGATGGCAAGAGGTAATAGCAAGAATATAAGCAAAACAAACAAAAACAACCTAGCAACATCCTAACTCTCCTACCACAGCAAGCAGTGTATAACTCAACACAACAGAAAAAAGATAAACCATCTAATCAGTCCCATAACACCTAAAGATATATAAGCAGTCATTAAATCCCTCCCAACCAAAACAAGCCCAGGACCAGATGGGTTGAGGGCTGAATTCTATCAGACTTTCATAGAAAATTTAGTAACAATAATCTTGAAACTGTTCCATGAAATAGAAACAGTGGGAGCACTACCCACCTCATTCTTTGAAGTCACAATTATGCTCATACTTAAATGACACAAAGACCTTACAAAGAAAGAGAACTTGAGACCAATTTCCCTCATGAACATTGATGGAAAAATGCTGAATAAAATTCTTGCAAACTGAATCCAAGAACACATCAAAACGATCATTCACCATGATGACGTAGGCTTCATTTTAGGGATGCAAGGATGATTCAATGTATGGAAATCTATCGACGTAATCCACTATATAAACAAACTCAAAAAAAAAAAAAAAAAAAAAAAAACACATGATCATCTTTTTAGATGCTGAGAAAGCATTTGACAAAATTCAATGCCCCTTCATATTAAAAGTCTTGGAAAGATCAGGAATTCAAGGCCCATACTTAAACATAATAAAAGAAATATACAGCAAGCCAGAAGACAACATCAAATGAAATGGAGAGAAATTTCAAACAATCCCACTAAAATCAGGAACTAAACAAGGCTACCCATTCTCGTTCTACCTATTCAGTATAGTACTGAAAGTACTAGCCAGAGCAATCAGACAGCAAAAAGAGGTCAAAGGGATACAAACTGGAAAGGAAGAAATAAAAATATTACTATTTGCAGATGATATGATAGTATATTTAAGTGACCCCAAAATTCCAACAGAGAATTCCTACAGCTGATAAACACCTTCAGCAAAGTAGCTAGATATGATATTAACTCAAATAAATCAGTAGCCTTCCTCTACTCAAAGGAGAAATAAGCTTAGAAAAAACTTAGAGAACTGACACCCTTTACAATAGTCACAAAGTATATAAAAACACCTTGGTGTGACTCTAACCAAACAATTGTAAGATCTGTGTGACAGAAACTTCAAGTCTTGGAAGAAAGAAATTGAAGATCACAGAAGACGTAAAGATCTCCCATGTTCATGTATTGGGAGGATTTATAGTGAAAATAGCGAACTTGTTGAAATTAATCTACAGATTCAATGCAATGCCCACCAAAATTCTAACTCAATTCTTCATAGAGTTAGAAAGAGCAATTTGCAAATTCATTTGGAATAGCAAAAAACCCAGGATAGGAAAAACTATCCTCAACAATAAAAAAAAAAAAAAAAAAAAAAAAAAAAAAAAAAAAAACTAGGGAAATCACTATTCCTGACCCCAAACTGTATTACAGATCAATCATGGAAAAAAAAAAAAAAAAAAAAAAAAACCTGCATGGTATTGTTACAGAGAAAGCCAGGTAGATCAATGGAAAAGAATTTAAGAACCAGAAATGAACCCCTACACCTATGGTCACTTGATCTTTGACAAAGGAGCTAAAACTATCCAGTGGAAACAATACAGCGTTTTCAATAAATGGTGCTGGTTCCACTGGAGATCAGCATGTAGAAGAAAGCAAATAGACCCAATTCTATCTCCATGTACAAAGCTCATGTCCAGGTATATCAAAAACTTCTACATAAAACCAGGTACACTGAAACTAAGAGAAGAGAATGTGGGGGAAAGCTTAGAACACATAGGCACAGGAGAAATTTGCCTGAATGGAACTCCAATGGCTTATGCTCTAAGATCAAGAATCAACAAATGGAACTTCATTAAATTGCAAAGTTTCTCTAAGGCAAAGGATACTGTCAAGAGGACATAATGGCAACCAACAGATTAGAAAAGAATCTTTACCAATCCTACATCTGATAGAGGAATAATATTCAATATATACAAAGAACTAAAGAAGTTAGACTCCAGAGAATCAAATGACCCTACTAAAAAATGGTGTACAGAGCTAAACAAAGAATTCTCAATTGAGTAATACCAAATGGCTTAAAGGAAGCACCTAAAGAGATGTTCAACCTCCCTAGTCATCAGGGAAATGCAAATCAAAACAACCCTGAGATTCTACCTAACACCAGTCAGAATGGCTAAGATCAAAAACTCGGGCAATAGCAGATGCTGGTGAAGATGTGGAGAAAGGGGAATACTCCTCCATTATTGATGGGATTGCAAGCTGGTACAACCACTCTGGAAATCAGTCTAGTGGTTCCTCAGAAAAATTAGACCTGAGGACCCAGCTATACCACTCCTGGACATATACCCAAAAGATGCTCTAGCATAGAACAAGGACACATGCTCCACAATGTTCCTAGCAGCCTTATTTACAATAGCCAGTAGCTGGAAAAAACCCAGATGTCCTTCAACAGAGGAATGGACACAGAAAATATGGTACA
Organism: Micromys minutus; assembly: GCF_963924665.1. Lineage (NCBI taxonomy): Eukaryota > Metazoa > Chordata > Mammalia > Rodentia > Muridae > Micromys > Micromys minutus. The sequence goes on along the minus strand of NC_137960.1, from coordinate 18,655,561 downwards.
TTTACACAATGGGATACTACCCAGCTATTAAAAACAATGACTAGATGAAATTCGTAGTCTTATGCATGGAACTGGAAAATATCCTGAGTGAGGTAACCCAGTCACAAAAGAACACACACATTATGCACTCACTGATAATCTAATACTGTCCTTAAAGTTCAGAGTACCCACAAAACAGTTCACAGACCATATGAAGCTTAACATGAAGGAAGATCAAAATGTAGATTCTTCAGTCCTTCTTAGAAGGTAGAATAAAATACTCATGGGAGGAAATACGGGGACAAAGGGTGTAGCAGGGACTGAATAAAAGGCATTGAGAGAATGCCTCACCTGGGGATCCATCCCATATGCAGCTACCAAACCCAGTCACTATTGCTGATGCCAAGAAGTGCTTGCTGAGAGGAGCCTGATATGGATATCTCCTCAGAGGCTCTGCCAGAGCCATGCTGATACAGATGAGGATGCTTGCAGCTAAACATTGGAATGAGAATGGGGACCCCAATAAAGGAGCTAGAGAAAGGACTGAAGGAGCTGAAAGGGTTTGCAACATCATGGGAAGAACAATATTATCAATTAACCAAACCCCCAGAGCTCCTAAGAACTAAAACACTAACCAATGAGTACACATGAAGAAACCCATGGCTCCAGCCATGTATGTAGCAGAGGATGGCCGTGTCATGAATCAATTGAGAAGAGGCCTTTGTTTTGTGAATGTTTCTTTCCCCAGTGTAGATTAATGTCAGGGCAATGAGCTGGGGTTATGTAGTTGGGAGTAGGAGCATCTTCATGGAAGCAAGGGGAGGGGGTGGGTGAGCAGAAAGAGAGATGACATTTGAAGTGTAAATACATAAATATCTAATAAAAAATAAAAGCAGAAAAGATGCACAGTAGACTCAAAAACCAAGTTTCGGGTTGACAATACTTTTGTCTTAGTTGTTTGAAATCTTTTGGACCTTAAAGAATACTGGAAAAGATTTCTTCAAGTCTTGGTTGGCTGCTTGGAATGATGTCTTGGGATATTTTGTATAATTGATTATATTTTTCTTAGCCCAAACCACACATCTAACTCCCCCTGTTTCTGTGTCTTCTCAAGTGAATTGCTGTTGACAGGAGTGACAGTTCTCCTACCTCCCACTGTGGATTTTGTTTTTTAGACCTTGCCACCTTTTAAAAAGAGTTGACTCTTTTTTGACATATTCAAGTTTTACTTGAAATTTTTGTTTTATGAAAAATATCTTTCCCTTTCACACTTGCTCCTTGTTACTTTCTGAATTTAGCACCATGTTTCTGTATCCTGGATAATTGAATTCCATTATCTCTAACTCTTGCATTTTCCCTTAGAATTTGGAAAAAATAATAATTTAGGTGAACCAAGACCTTTTGTAATAAATATGAAACAATTAACTTTAAAAAAATCTTTTAATTTGAAAAGTTATGTTTTTCACTCCAGGAAAAAAAAAAAACAGTTAATCAAAATAAGGATTTGTGGACTCCAGTCCTAATTGATGTATCTACAACAAATGTCTGTGCCCAAGGCTCAGGGAACATTGGAAAGAGAGCATGGAAAGATTGCCAGAGTCAGAGGAACATGGAGTTTGCTGTGAGATTATGTCTTGTATTAATATCAGAAGCTACACCCATAAAGTCTCACCAACATGAATGCCTGAACTTGAGCTGAACAAAGACAAAAACATTAGACATGCTAAAGTGGTTGGAGGAAAGTCCAGGAGCCCTGACTCTACATGAAGAACGAGACACAACTTAGAAATGCCAAGAGCAGGAGACATAGTCTTCCCCAAGGAAGAACACATTAGTGGGTTGTCCAATATTATATGATCAATCCAAAAACATACAAACAGGTAACACACAGGCTGATTGGGTTATATTTATGAAACTTATATATTTACAATTACATATATACATATAACAACATCATTGTTTTAAAATTAGAATTGGTGTCCTCAAACATGTATTATTTTCATTCTACAACTTTGGGCTAGTATTAGATATTTGATGACAAAACTGCCATTGATTACACACAGAGCCTTATCACCACGCTAATATTATTGAGCAGAAAGGTAAATTTGATAGTTTCTAGAGTTCTTTCAAGGCTACTATTTATTACTCCATCCAACTTTATTGGCTTCTAGCTTTGGTTGTGAACAAACCCAGTGTTAGGTAATGTTGCTCAGCACCTCTGCATTAAAGAGCAACAGTATTTTTTAGAATACACTCCATGTGTACCTGGTAAGCTAGAGAAGACTCTTACTTTAAAGTAAGGAGATTTAGGTTATAGAGCTAGTTTATGGCTGGTTGTCCCAGGACTCACTAACATCAGAGGCTGTTGGCATGGGTAGCCAAGTCCTGACTGAATGATGCAAAGGATGGTGAGAAATATACTGAGTGCATGTGTGAGTTGAGTAATTATGTCACAAGAAGTTGGTTTAGGAGCTGGGCTACTTCAGAGATCTATGTAATAGAGACATTTAGGGAACATCTAGTAAGATGGATCAACCCCCTTAAGCTCTATGGATTGTTCACTCATCCTCAGGAATAAGATCCCAGGGAGAATGAAACTGATTTGGTTTCTCTTTCCAGGTTAACAATTGCAACAGGAGCTGAAGTTGATAGCCTTCAATTTCAAGTTAAATAGACCAGATAATTACACACACACAAAAAAAAATGAATGCTGATATCACAACATTAGTATTCAAATGGTTCACATAGCTTAAACTGGTCTTGAGTTCTTGATTCTCCTGCCTCAGCTTTCCCAGTAAATGGGTCACCATGCTTTCCATCTAACTGGGAAAGAGATGTCGAAAAAGCTAAAATAACAGATGTTCACTTTGGCCACTAGTTTAGCTGCATCAAAAAACTAACTCCTTGGAGGCACCTTATCTTTTCATTTGTCACACTGAAACATTTTTTTTTTGTTCTGCCTTCTTATAAAGCTATTAATGAGATAAATTTAAACAAGCTGTCTCGATAAATGGAATCATGAGATATCTCCAAATTGTATCTATATGTGACAGCACATTAAGACGTGGGCAGATTGCATTGAGGGCAATAGTTCAGTTTCATCATGCTCTTTGACATACACCACATAAAGCACCTATCATTGTCACCCAGATTTCACTTTTCAGCCTCAAAAGTAGTATCATGTATATTCAGAGCTGTGCACTTTAAGAGTCTTAAAATAAACAGTGGAGATCCAGGGACCCAGGCCTGGTGAGACTGCACTGCAAGTAGCCAGGGCAAAGGGAGGTCTGGGCCAAGCACACAGAAAGCAGGCCACCTCCCATTGGTTCAGGGGAGCAGGAACTCTGCCTTAGGGAATCATTTTCCACCTGGAGGGCCCATGTGTGCAGAACAAACGCTCAGGCCATCTGCCACTGGGAACAGCGGAGATCCAGGGACACAGGCCAGGTACACGGGAGAGACAGGAACTAATCACAGACAACAAGATGACAAGAAGAAAGCGAAAGAACTTACACAAAGGAAACCAAGAAAACCTGGCAACACCAGAACCCAGCTTCACCATCACAACAAACAGCGGAATTCCAAACACTGCAGAAAAAGAAGACTCAGACCCGAAATCAAACCTCAAGATGATGATAGAGATCCTTAAATAAGAACAAGAGAGAAAAGCACAAAGAAATAGAAGCTTTTAAAGAGGAAAGAAGAAAAACACTCAAAGAAATCAAAGAACTAGGGGAAAACAGAATCAAAGAGATGAAGGAATTGAAGAAGGAATTTAAAATGGAGATGGAAACAATAAAGAAAACACTAAAAAAGACAACCCTGGAGGTAGAAAACTCCAAAAAGAAATCAGGAGTCACAGATGCAAGCATCTCCAACAAACTACAAGAGATGGAAGACAGAATCTCAGAGGCTGAATAAAACATGGAAAACATAGACAAAACAGTCAAAGAAGATGCAAAAGCCAAAAAGCTTCTAACCCAAAATACTCAGGAGATCCAGGACACAATGAGAAGACCAAACCTAAGGATAATAGGAATAGAAGAGGGCGAAGAATATCAACTAAGAGGCACAGTAAATATCTTCAACAAAAATATAGAAGAAAACTTTCCTACACTTAAGAATGAGATGACCATGAGCATAAATGAAGTTTACATGACTCCAAATAGAGTGGACCAGAAAAGAAATACCTCCTCACACATAATAGTCAAAGTGCCAAGTGCCGAAAGCAAAGAAAGAATACTAAAAGCAGTAAGGAAAAAAGGTCATGTAACTTATAAAGGCAGACCAATCATAATCACACCCGACTTCTCAACAAAGACTATGAAAGCTAGAAGATCCTGGACAGACATCATGGAGACCCTAAGAGAACACAAGTGTCAGCCCAAGCTGCTATACCCAGCAAAACATTCAATTACCATAGATGGAGAAACCAAGATATTCCAGGACAAAACTAAATATACACAATATCTGAACACAAACACAGCACTACAATGAATTATAGGTGGAAAACCCAATACAAGGAGGGGAATTACATCCTAGTAAAAACAAGAAAATACCTAAGCAAGAAAACCAAAAGAAGAAAGACACACAGGCACAATTCTACCTCTAAAAGCAAAAATAGCAGGAAACGGCAACCACAATTCCTTAATATCTGTTAACATAAATGGACTCTCATCAATAGACAGATTATGGAAACAGAAACTGAAAAAGGATGCAGTAAAACTAGCAGAGGTTATGAACCAATTGGAATTAAGAGATATCTATAGAACATATCATCCTAAAACAAACATCTCAGCACCTCAGGGCACCTTCTCCAAAATTGACCATATAATCAGTCACAAGACAAGCCTCAATAGATATAAGAAGATGGAAATACTCCCATGATCTAAGGCTGGTCTTTAATAACAACAAAGACAACAAAAAGCCCATATACACATGGAAACTAAACAGCGCTCTATTAAACAATATCATGGTCAAAGAAAAAATAAAGAAATTAAGGATTTTCTAGAACTCAATGGATTGGAAAGATCAACATTGTAAAAATGGCCATCCTACCAAAAGCAATCTACAGATTCAATGCAATCCTCATCAAAATACCAACCAAGTTCTTCATGGAGTTGGAAAGAGCAATGTGCAAGTTTATCTGGAATTAAAAAAAAGACCTAGAAAAGTGAATTCCATCCTCAACAACAAGAAAACATCTGCTGAAATCACCATCCCTGATTTCAAGCTATATTACAAGGCAATGGTGCTAAAAACTGCATGGTACTGGTACAGAAATAGGCATGTGGATCAGTGGAATAGAATAGAAGATCCAGAAATGAGCCCTCACATATATGGTCACTTGATTTTTGACAAAGGAGCTGTAAACATTCAATGGAAAAAGGGCAGCCTCTTCAACAAATGGTGTTGCTCCAACTGGCACTCAGCATGCAAAAGAATGAAAATAGACCCTTTCTTATCTCCTTGTACAAAGCTCAAGTGCAAGTGGATCAAAGATTTCCACATTAAACCATGTACATTGAAATTATTAGAAGAGAAAGTATGGAAAACCTTAGAACACATAGGCACAGGAGAAAATTTCCTGAACAGAAAACCAATGGTTCGTGCTGTAAGGTCAAAGATCGACAAATGGGACTTAATGAGATTGCAAAGTTTCTGTAAGGCAAAGGACACTGTCAAGAAAACAAAATTGCAGCCAACAGATTGGGAAAAGATCTTTACCAACCCCACATCAGATAAAGGACTAATATCCAAAGTATACAAAGAATTCAAGAAGTTAGGCACCAGAGAATCAAACAACCCTATTAAAAAATGGAGTACAGAACTAAACAAAAAGTTCTCAATTGAGGAATGTAGAATGGCTAAGAAGCATCTAAGGAAGTGCTTGACATCCTTAGTCATCAGGGAAATGCAAATCTAAACAACCCTGAGATTCCAACTCACACCAACCAGAATGGCTAAGATCAAAAATTCAGCAGATGCTTGCGAGGATGTGGAGAAAGAGGAACACTTCTCCACTGTTGGTGGGGTTGTAAACTGGTACAACCACTCTGGAAATCAGTCTGGCAGTTCCTCAGAAATTTGGACATAGTACGACCTGAAGACCTAGTTATTCCACTTCTGGGCATATACCCCAGTGAAGCTCTAACATACAACAAAGACATGTGCATCACAATGTTCATAGCAGCCATGTTTATAATAGCCAGAAGGTGGAAAGAACCCAGATATCCCTCAGTAGATGAATGGATACAAAACTTATGGTATATTTACACAATGGAGCACTACTCAGGTATCAGAAACAATGACTTTATGAAATTCTTAAGAAAATGGATGCATCTAGAGAATATAATCCTGAGTGAGATAACCCAGTCACAAAGAACAGACATAATATGCAGTCACTGATAATTGTATACTAACCCCAGAAAGCTCTGAACACCCCAGAAACAACTCACAGACTATATAAATTTCAAGAAAAACAAAGGCCAAAAGAAAAAGAAAATGAAAAACCATTATGCTTTATGCATCAAGAAAACGTTGATAATTTCAGGTTACATCTTGTTCTATGTGTATTTTATGCTCATTGTAACTAGTAAGATTTTTATGCACACTACTAAACCTTTAAAAAAATCAAGTACTGACAAAAATGTATTCACATATTTTTATGCAAAAATGCTTTTAAAATCTGTACACTTATTGTTTTTTAAAATAAAGTTGTTCAATTTCAAAAAAAGAGTCTTAAAATATAATAAAGACCTTGGGTTTCTAAAGAAATACATTCTGATCACAAGTATATTCATCACATCATTTTGTTGGTTTAATTAATAGGCAAGGTGCAGTAGTCAAGATGTTTTATGTATAAGTGCATTTATCTCATTAAAGTATGAATAGAAAGATAATGAACAGTCACCAGTTGTTGGATTTTATAAAGTGAATTCACCTATATTTAAGCCATGTTATAATAATCATTGTGGGAAACGGTGTAGAGGCTCCTTAAAAATTTAACACAGAACTATTCTGTAAGCTAGCAGTTACTACCTGATACATATAAAATGGTAATGAAACCACAGTTGTGGTATGATCAGCCTCTTGCTATTCTCAGTGCAACATCATTCACAAGGGCCAGGGCTGGAACGTACCTATGTTTATTAATAGATGAATAGATAAAAATGTTATATACTCTCATTGAAATACTATCTAGACATAAAAAGGAAGAAAATCACCACACACACACACACACACACACACACACAAAGGCACACATACACACACACACACACACACACACACACACACACACACACACACTTTTGTGAAATGGTGGATAAACCTAGAGGATTTTTTGGTACTTTAAGAAAACTGGGCACAGAAAAAAAAAAAGAGTATGATATGTTTATTTTTCCTTAAGAAATTACTTTAAGCAACTCCTCTGTCAGTTTTCATAATATGTATCATAATGCTTTGACACTTGTTAAGAATCCCATTATTTCCCACTATGGCTGATTCTGACAAAATTTCCTCAAGGAGCTATACATTCAGTTGTTATTGACTTGACATTTAATACATATTGATGTTTTGCTCAAAAATTTCAAGTTGCCTTATGGTCAACTTTTTAGTTATGTCTCATTTTGCCTTCTTTTGTTTTGAGACAGGTTCTAGCTCTATCTCCAGGCTAATTTTGAACTTTTGATATAGATATCTCAGCCTCCCCAGCGTTGAAATCACCACTATGAAATCACCACTGTTAACTTTCTATTTTACTTTATGGTTTTCTAAACATATTATTGGGTAGCATCAAGTTTAGAATAATTTTGAGTAAAGCTTTAATCTTTTTCTCACTATGAAATGTTCCTCTTTTTCTCTAAAATGGTGCTTTTAAACAGTAAAGTCTATTTTATTGTTACTGCAACCATCTGGTGTGATATCTGTTACCAAAAGTGATAGCTGTTATCAATTTTTGTATTCTTAACTGTCCATTTTCTTTTCACTGAAGAACTGCCCCCACCCTCTTAGATCTACTGGGAGAGATTCCATTCCTAAAAGGAGCCTTCCATTTTGAAAGATGTATTTTCCGAGTTTTCTTGTTGAATCTTTTACCTTTGCTCCCTATGGTTGCTCCTTTGAGATAATCTGTTTTTCTTTTGGCTTTTAGGGTTTTCTCTTTGGAATTTCTTTAAAGGTATTTTAGTGCAATAAACCTTTGCTGTGATCTGTTCTTTATAGATGACTAGCTCTTCTTCAGGAAGTTGCTTTATATTTTTTGCTGACCTTGGATATTCTTTGTCATTTTCTCTTCCCAAGTTCTTCTTCCTTCTTTCTCCTATTCTCATATGTTTGCTTGTGTGTATCCTGCTTCTGCTAGATGATTTCAGACATTGCCTAGATATCATCTCTACATATGGCCAGTAAAATACATTGTGAAATGTATTAGCAACAATTTTTGGTAGTAGACTTTCAAGGTTTCAATTACCATTTCTCTTTCTCTTTCTTCCTCCTTTAATTAAGAATTCTCTCTATGCTCCCAAGTTTAATGACTGAAAACATATACAAATGTATGTGCACATATACATGTATACTCAGATACATACCTACACTGTCTGCATAAGAGAGAAATGCATTTCATTCATAATTTAGTTGGATCTAGCAAAAGACTAGGTTACCTATGGGTTGGTATGTAGTGATTGAAAGATTCTGTTTTCTATATATATATATATTTTTTTTTTTTTTTTGCTATACAATGTTTTGGTTTGCACTTCAAAATATATGACCAAATAAAGACTATTCTGACAGTCCTGTGAGATCTATAGTGACATACCCTTTCTCTCAAAAACATGTTAACTAGACTAAACCAGATAAGGGCTGTGGTTGGAGACGACTTGATTTAGCCTCTTCTGGAGCTTTCCAATCTCTCAGAATACAACCTGGGAGCCCAAGGCATTTCCTAGTCCCCTTCCTTCCTGAATGGAACACCAGTGGCTTATGCTCTAAGATTCATAATTGTCAAATGGGACTGCATGAAATTTCAAAGTTTCTGTAAGGCAAAAGATACTGTCAAGAGGACATAATGGCAACTAACAGATTATGAAAGGATCTTTACCAATCCGACATCTGATAGAGGGATAATATCCAATATACACAAAGAACTCAAGAAGTGAGACTCCAGATAATCAAATGACCCTACTAAAAATGGGGTACAGAGCTAAACAAGGAGTTCTCAACTGAGGAATACCAAATGGCTTAAAGGAAGCACCTAAAGAAATGCTCAACCTCCCTAGTCATCTGTACTAAACTCCTCTGGTCCTGGGCTTTTTTTGTTTTGTTTTGTTTTTTGATAGGGAAGCTTTGGTGACTACTTCTATTTTTTTGGGGATAATAGACTGTATAGATGAATTATCTGATACTGATTTAACTTTGAATCCTGGTATCTGTCTAGAAAATTATCCATTCCCTCTAGATTTTCCCGTTTTGTTGAGTATAGGCTTTTGTAGTAAAATCTAATAATTTCATTGATTTTCTCAGTTTCTGTTGTGATGTCTCCCATTTCATTGCTGATTTTGTTAATTTGGATGCTCTCTCTTCACACTCTAGTGAGTCTGGCTAAGTGTTTATCAATCTTGTTGATTTTCTCAAAGAGTTTTCTTCTTAGTGCTGCTTTCATTGTATCCCATAAGTTTGGGTATGTTCAACTCTCAGTTTCATTAAATTCTAAAAAGTCTTTAATTTCTTTCTTTATTTCTTCCTTGGCCAAATAATCATTGAGTAGAGCATTGCTAAGCTTCCAAATGTATGTGGTATTTTGTTGTTTTTGTTGTTATTGAAGACCAGCCTTAATCCATGGTGATCTGATTGGAAGCATGGGATTATTTCAATCATCTTGTATCTGTTGAGGCCTGTTTTGTGAATGACTATATGGTCAATATTAGACAAGGTGCCATGAAGTGCTGAGAAGAAGGTATATTCTTTTGTTTTAGGATGAAATATTCTGTAGATATATGCTAAATCCATTTGGTTCATAACTTTTATTAGTTCCACTGTGTCTCTGTTTAGTTTCTGCTTCCACGATCTGTCCATTGATAGAAGTTGGGTGTTAAAGTCTCTCACTGTTATTGTGTGTGGTAAAATGTATGCTTTGAGCTTTAGTAAAGTTTCTTTATGATTTTAGGTGTCCTTGCATTTTGGTCATAAATGTTCAGGATTAAGTGTTCATCTTGATAGAATTTTTCCTTTGATGAGTATGAAGTGTTCTTTCTTATCTTTTTTGATAACTTTTGGTTGAAAATATTTTTATTTGATATTAGAATGGCTACTCCAGCTTATTTCTTACAACCATTTACTAGAAAAATTTCTGCAGCCTTTTACTCTGAGGTAGTGTCTGTCTTTGTCACTTTGGTGAGTTTCCAGTATGCAGCAAAATTCTGGGTCCAGTTTATTTATCCAGTCTGTTAGTCTATGCCTTTTTATTTGGGAATTGTGTCCATTGATGTTAAGAGATATTAAAGAATAATGATTGTTGTTTCCTTTTAATTTTGTTGTTAGTGGTACAAATATGTTTGTGTGGCTATTTTCTTTTGGGTTTGTTGCAAGAATACTTTCTTGCTTTTTCTATAGTATAGTTTCCCTCCTTGTGTTGGAGTTTTAATCTATTAGTCATTGTAGATTTGTGGTAAAATATTGTGTGAATTTTTTTTATCATGAAATAATGGTTTGTCCATCTATGGTAATTTGCAGTTTTGCTGAATATAGTAGCCTGGGTTGGCATTTGTGTTCTTTAAGGGTCTGTATAAAATCTGCCCAGGATCTTCTAGCTTTCATCTTTCTGTTGAGAATTTCATTTCTCTGGTGTAATTCTGATAGGTCTGCCTTCATATGGTACTTGACCTTTTTTTTCTTACTGCTTTTAAGATTCTTACTTTGTTTTATGCATTTGGTATTTTTGACTGTTATGTAAAAGAAGAAATTTATTTTCTGATCCAACCTATTTGTAGCTCTGTCAGTTTATTGTGTGTTCTTGGTCATCTTTCTTTAGGTTAGGTAACTTTTCTTCTATAATTTTGTTGGAGATATTTACTGGTCCTTTAAGTTGGGAATCTTCACTCTCTTCTACACCTATTATGTTTAGGTATGGTTTTCTCATTGTATCCTGGATTTCCTGTATGCTTGGGGTTAGAAGCTTTTTGCTTTTTAAATTTTCTTTGACCATTGTGTCCATGTTTTCTACGGTATCTTCTGTACCTGAGATTCTCTTTGATCTCTTGTATTCTGTTGGACTATGACTGCTGATCTATTTTTTATCTCCAGCATTTTCTTTGTTATTTCTTTATTGTTTCTCTTTTCATTATTATCCTGGATGGTTTTGTTCAATTCCTTCACCTGCTTGGTGTGTTTTCTTTTAACTCTTTAAGGGACTTTTGTGTTTCCTCTTTAAGGGCTTCTACTCATTTACCTGAGTTCTCCTGTGTTTGTTTTAGGGAAATATTCAAGTCCTTCTTAAGGTCCTCTATCATCATCATCATGAGATGTGGTTTGAAATCAAAATCTTGCTTTACTAGTGTGTTGGAATATCAGTATTTGCTGTGTTGGGAGAACTGGGTTCTGATGGTTCCAATTGGTCTTGGCTTCTGTGCTTAGTTTCTTTCACTTAACTCTATCTGGTTATCAGTGGTGTTAGTTGGCCTTTCTCTTTCTGACCAGGGCTTGCCCCTCCTGTGGGCCTGTGAGCCTGTGATCTTAGGAGTGAGAGAACTCCTAGGAGATGAGCTCTCTCCAGGAGGTTTTGGGTCTGGAGGCCTGTGGGACAGCCCCAACTGCAGGTGCAGATGGATAGTGGAAGGGTCCGGTCCCAGGCAGCCCCAAGATTCCTGTGCCCTGTGTGCTCCTGGAAGGTCTCTCTAGACAGTCAGTGGAGAGAAAGTGGTGTCTTACCTGTGGGCTAAGAGTGAGAGTGCTTCTGGGAGATCAGCTCTCTGCAGGCAGGTTTTGGGTCCCGGTAGCCATGGGATGCCACAGCTTCATATCTTTTCTTTAACAGATGTTGAGCATCTGATTATATCCTGGGCCAAAAATCCAGGTTGGAGATGACTGAGATAATGCATAAAATAACCATTATCACCTCTGTAATAATTAGATGATGATGATTCTCTAACAGATTAGAGAATACAAACTAGAATAACCTCATACTCTGGTCATACACACACACACACACACACACACACACACACACACACACACACACACAGTGTTGATTGGCTTTAGCTTGAGAAAGAAAACTTAACAGAGATGTACCGAGAACTCTGAGCTATTATTCCCACTGGTTAATTTCCCTCAGAAAATCTATCTTCTGATATTTCTGATATTTCTTCATTTTACTTGTCTACCCTGACAGCTCAGCTATTCAATGAAAGAGTATAAATAGAAACCCCCAAAACCTCCCATGTGGACATAGACATTCTTTTCCATCTACTTGCCTGCATAGAGCCATCAACAAGTCATCTCCCCTTGATGCCTTTTTCATGTTGCTCTGTAGTATTTAGGGGACTTCAAAGTTTCTATGACTAACAGAATCATCTTGTAAGAAGTAGATGCTCTCTGAGCAAGATCAAAAGAAATGGATTATAAGATGCTCAATCAGATGTTTGCATAACACTTTGTTAAGCATCATAGCAATGAACTCGGTGATGGAATGGGCTTTAGTGGAAGAACTAAAAACTCAGAAAGGTTTACAAAGGTTTACATGCTTAAACACAGTACCAAGGTAGCAATAAAGATATAAAGCAAATGAACGAGAGAAGGCTTTTGATTTTAGCAGGACAACTTATGTATATAGAGCCTTTTTGATACTATAAAAGGAAAGTTCTTATTACTTTCTCAGATAAGGAGAGAGAATAGAGTTCCCATAGCAAAGATTTCTTTTTTAAAATTATTTGTTGCTGTTATCATTATTGTTATATATGGGATGTGTGTGACATAAAAAGGCCCAGGACCTATTTTTTATCTCCTACCACTCAATCTTGGGATGGAACACAGATCAGAAGTCTTAAATTGCTGTACTTTTACTGGTAGAGTCATCACATTGTTCCTGTGAAAAGATTTCTTAGGGGAACGTTCCTGGTTCCTAGACAAAGTCACACCATAGTAATCATGTAAGGAGGGAGTCTACAGGGCCTAGAAGTTAGAAGAGTCACCTCTTCTCTTCCCATGAAAACTAAAAAGGGGAGAAAGAGCCAAAACTTCTAGTGCTACTGATCCTTGGCCTCGATTTCCAACCAGAGCCTCAGCTTTTCTCGCTTATTTGCAATGGGATTTAAGTAGGAATGTCTCTCGCCATTCTTGTGCTACAGCACTAGCCCCTGGAGGATGTCTGCCTTTGCAGATGTTGGGACTTTGGGGATCTAAGACTCAGGTAGGAGACAGTCCTTTGGAGCTATACAAGCCTCCATTTCTGTTCCCATCTGCTTTCTGGCTGGTGTCCTGTGAGAGGATGCTGGACAAGCTCCCACTGCTGTGGACCAAGCTGCAGCGCCTTGCCATCTCAGCTCTAATGAACTGTATTCCACAAAAATCCAGACTCTTCCTCCAAAGTTGCTTCTGCCAATGACTCTGTCACACCTTCATGGGAAATAGTACATGACAAACTGCAATCTATCAGGCAATACACAACACTACTATTGATGGAGCGTTTTCTAACCAACCCCCCCATGTGGTGAAGCTGGTGTTGACCCATACCCTGAGGATATTGTCCTCATAAAATTAAAACACTATGAGTAAAGTTGGGACTGGAAAGAGTTTGAGGAAGTTTAGCTTATAAGTTATAGACCCGTACATTGCTCAGTGAGGAACAGAAGAAGATATGGGCACAGACATTTCAGGTAAAATAGGAATCTGTAGGTTTCAAAAGACAACAGACGTTTCTAGTTGTAGTGATGCATAGTTGTTATCTCAGGATTTGGGGGTGGGGGGAATAGAATGATGTCATGTTCAAGGTCAATGTAGGCTTCAAGGAAACCTGCTAAGAAGTAATCCACACTTGCCAGTTCCTCCCACTGTCCTGAACGCCTCCTTATCCCCACCCTCGAGGAAGTCCTGTCAGTGTTTCTATAGAAAACAGAATAAGTAGGTACTAATATTAACATGTCTAACACTGTTCTATGATTATGTTCTCGGTGTGTTTCCTGACATCTGTATAGTATAGTATAGTATAGTATAGTATAGTATAGTATAGTATAGTATAGTATAGTCCAGTATAGTATAGTATAGTATTATATAGTATGGTTTAGTATAGTATAGTCCAGTATAGTATAGTATAGTATAGTATAGTATAGTAGAGTATAGTATAGTATAGTATAGTCCAGTATAGTATAGCATAGTCCAGTATAGTATAGTATAGTATAGTATAGTATAGTATAGTACAGTATGGTATAGTATGGTATAGTATGGTATGGTATGGTATGGTATGGTATAGTATGGTATAGTCCAGTATAGTATAGTATAGTATAGTATAGTATAGTATAGTCCAGTATAGTATAGTATAGTCCAGTATAGTATAGTATACTATAGTATAGTATAGTATAGTCCAGTATAGTATAGTATAGTCCAGTATAGTATAGTATAGTCCAGTATAGTATAGTATAGTATAGTATAGTATAGTATAGTACAGTATGGTATAGTATGGTATAGTATGGTATGGTATAGTATGGTATGGTATGGTATGGTATGGTATGGTATGGTATGGTATAGTATAGTCCAGTATAGTATAGTATAGTTCAGTATAGTATAGTATAGTTCAGTATAGTATAGTATAGTATAGTATAGTTCAGGATAGTATAGTATAGTATAGTCCAGTATAGTATAGTATAGTTCAGTATAGTATAGTATAGTATAGTATAGTATAGTATAGTCCAGTATAGTATAGCATAGTCCAGTATAGTATAGTATAGTCAAGTATAGTATAGCATAGTCCAGTATAGTATAGTATAGTCCAGTATAGTATAGTATAGTCCAGTATAGTATAGTATAATACAGTACAGTAATTGTACTGGCTGGCTTTATGTGTCAATGTGACACAAGCTGGTGTTATCAATAAGAAAGGAGCCTCCCTTGAGGAAATGCCTCCATAAGATCCAACTCTAAGGCATTTTCTCAGTTAGTGATTAAGGTTGGGAGCGTCCACTATGGATGCCACCATCCCTGGGTAGTCTCAGGTTCTGTAAGAAAGCTGAGCAAGCCAGGGGAAGCAAGCCAGTAAGTAACATCCATGACCTCTGCGTCAGCTCCTGCTTCCTGACCTGCTTGAGTTCCAGTTCTGACTTCCTTTTGTGACAACATGGAAGTGTAAGCCGAATAAACCCTTTCCTCCCCAACTTGCTTCTTGGTCATGTTTTGTGCAAGAAGAGAAACCCTGACTAAGTCTAGTCCATTTCTAGCATTTTCTGAGTTATTGTTACTAGTTTATCTTGACTGAGACTATGAAAAATGGAAAACATTGAGGCTTACACATGGGAGCTAAAGGTAACTCAGCATTTATATGCACTTGCTGGCAATTCGGGCAGTGGACATGATTAGCATGTGTGAGGAAATACACAGTGCAAAATGTATGTGTTACATGTTCAGAAGCAAGATTACAGTGAAGTTACATGATACAGCATACCAGAAGCATCTCTTTTTATTCCAAAGTCCAGTTCTTTATTTGTGACATGTAGCAAAGCAACTGTTGTCTGAATATTCATTTTGTACCTGCTCATTCATTCTAGTAGATTTTCAGAGCATTTGGTTTTGAATTAATTGTGAGCTGCCACACATTCTGAAACCTCTATGATTGCTAGATTTTATGCAACCTTCACATTTAGTTGGAGAGTCTTGACCACAGTTTGAGACACTGGGATATCTAGAATTTCAATAAAACTTCAGAGCACTTTGGGTATTAAGGGACAATTATGCAAAATGTGTAGTTTTGAAATTATTATCAAGATTTTATTTTTTACAAAATCAACATATCTGATTTAAAAAGTTCAAGCCCCTGCTCACACACTTCAGAAATAACTACTGTTAATGATACAGCTTAGACTCTTCTCTCTCTCTCTCTCTCTCTCTCTCTCTCTCTCTGTGTGTGTGTGTGTGTGTGTGTGTGTGTGTGTGTGTGTGTGTCAGATTTTTATTAAACCAAAGTTCTATTGTTGTTCATGGTGAGCCTTTATCATAATTCTCATTTGGCTCTAACTCACTCCTATCCAACCTGCGACAGACTCGATACAAGAAGAACATGTGCTGTTGACATAGATGTCCAGGGAACAATGTATCAGGCAGAAGGTATTTCTAGGGTGACTGAAAATGCAAATGGCAATCAGGCCTTTGGTCTAAGATATGAGTGTGACGGAAAGTCCAGTGGACAAGTCCTTGAAGTCAAGAAGAAACATGGCTAGACATAGAGATTCTAGGAACCCTTTGTACTCTGGTCCACCCTCCTGTTTTAAATTTAAATTGTATATATTACTAATAAGTGTGTTATAGGTGTGTAAGAATATATAATTGCCATAGCTCATATGTGGAGTTCAGAAGACGACTTTCCAGAACTGGTCCTGTTCTCTCCACCAAGGATTCTTGGAATCAAACTCAGGTTTTCAGGCTTATGTAACAAGCACTTCTATTTACTGAGATGTCTCTACAGCCCAATCGAACCCATTTTAATATGCCATGATTGTGTGCTAAAGTTAGAGGATTAGGTATTGAATAATTGAACTCTATTTTATTATTTATTTAATTATCATTATTTATTATTGAATAATTAAACTGTTTCATGTTTTAAAGTGCAGATTATGATGTTAAAATCTAATTAATTTGCACTATTGTAGTGTAACAAAAGTACAATCTAATATCTGTAATTTGCTTTTATTTTTATTTTAATGTTTGTTTTTGTTTTAGACCCCAGGGTCCTCCAGCAAGCCTTTTATTTACATACTATATGAGAATTCAAAAAGAGATAGCAGTTTACAGCCAAAAAGAAGCTCACACTAGAGCCCCAGCCTTTCATCAGCCTCCACATCTGCAGAAAGAGAAGAATTAAAATACTATTGTTTTTTTAACTTACTTAGTCTATATTGCTATAAGATTAATATTTATCTTCCATCTATCAATTGATCAGTTGATCTATCTCATCTATGCATCTACCTATCTATCATCTATCATTTATCTTTCTATATCCTATTTCAATCTATCTCTCCTTCCCTTGACTCTCTCTCTCTCTCTCTCTTCCTTCATTATCTATCTTGATTTGTGTTTCTGAATGATGTTATGCAGCTTTGATTGTTCTTTGTTGGGGATCTTGTTGGTTGTTCTCAAACAATTTATCAATAGCTGGCTGGGATTGGGATTGGAATTGAATCTATAAAAATAGGTTGAGAATTAAAATCTTAACAGCATTGAATCTTTTGATCCATGAACACTAAACACCCCAACTTATGTAAATTTTGGTATTTTGAATCAGAGTTTAACGTTCTTTGCACATAGGTTTTATATGTGTTCGTACTGCATTGGTATTTATTTTATGTATCCCATTGGGTATATTATTTTAAGCACATTGTTTCTTAGTGGTGCATAGCAATACAATCGCCTTCTGGCCTAGAGCATGATATTATATGATTATGCTATGTTGGTACAGCAGTTCTGGTAGTTTTTTGGTAACTATTTGATGTTCTCTACATGGTAAACGATTTCATGTATCACAGCAAAGACAGTTTCATTTCCTCCTTGACAATGTGTTTGCTTTCAATTTCCTTCATGCAGCTGAAGGTGCTTTGCTTATAAGCAGTAGGAAGCTGCAGTGGGCCTCTGTGGTGGTTTAAATGAGAATGCCCCCCTCCCACACACACACACATACAGGCTCCTATTTGAGTGCTTAGTCCCCAGTTGTTCATAGTATTTAGGAAGAATTAGTAGGTGTGGCCTCATTAGAAGAGGCATGTTACAGAGGTTGGGCATTGAGGTTGCAAACTTCACATCATTTCCAGTTAACTATCTCTCCCTCATGGTTGTGTCTCAAGATGTGAACTCTCTGCTACTGCTCCAGTGCCATGCCTGCCTGCCTACTGCCAGGCCCTCCACATCATGGTAGTTTTGAGTTATAACCCTCTGAAACTGTGAACCACCAAACAAATGCTTTATTTTGTAAATTTCCTTAGCCCAGGTGTTGATCACATCAATAGAAATGTAACTAAGACAGATGAAAAAAAAAATGAGACCACTGGAAACTCCACCTTGGAAGGAATTGATTAGTCCTGTCTTACGCCATTATGTCTGATTTGCTGTACATTGTACTTCAAGGTTTGCAGAAGTGCCCCTGACCTAGGGCAGCAATGCCCCACTCTTCCTAGGTCACGGCTGTGGTGGATAGGCTGAACTTTGACTATTCGGATAACTCTCTATTCTTTAATTAGTCCCATTACTTAATTTTGCATCATGGGATCCAAAGTGCTTGTGTGTTGCTGTGGGAACTTGCATTCATGTTCATAAGAAACACTAGCTTGTAAATTTTTCTTTTTACCAATATCTTTTGTCTTGTTGTAGAATCAGGGTGACTTTGGTCTCAGGAAATGAAAGGAGAAGTGTTAAACATTTCAAAGTTTTTAAAGATCTTGTGGAAAATGTGCAATAGAATTCACCAGTAAAAACACCATCTGGACTTGATGCTTTCTTCTGGGAAACATTATGAATTGCTAATTAAGACTTTAATAAATATGAGACATTTCTGATTATCTATTTCTAGTGTGGTTTTGGCTTTCTGTCTGGAGGAATGAGTTCTGCCCTTCACCAACAGAATGTCACAGCAGCTGTAGTTTGAGAAAACTCATAGATAGACATCAGAAGGTACATGCTTCTGCAGATCCATTGAGAAAATTGATTTACAGTGTGCCACTTGCATTGTTTCTGACTATGATAATCACAGACCTTGAGTGTCCTCTTATTATCTTAGGTTCTAGCATCTTCCCTGTCTTTCTTTTTAGTGAGCAACTGAAATTATATGCTAGCCCAGATCATTTAAATCCAACTGACTCAGCTACCATGTTGAAGATACCACTTGAAGAATCATGGGAAAAATCAAAATATGCCTGAGAAGCCTTGACCCTTAAGCCCACACACCAGATACATGGGTACAAATAAAGACAGCCTGAAAATGACCACAGCCTCAAGTCCATAATCATAACAATTTCATATGATCTCATGCCAGAACCACGCAGCTGAGACACTAGGAACAACCTCACCTCGAGAAAGAGTAGCTTCTATCTATGAGATTTTGGGTCTCTCATTCATAACTGATAAGCCATTCAAATGACTACCACACTTTGTTGCAATAAACATTAAGTTAGATTATGTAAGCAAAGATTTTAGTGTAAGGTCTCAAACATATTGAACCCTAAACAAATGTGAGCTGATAATACTTGGATAAAGGTCTGAGCAAGAAAGAACCCAGAAGGCAAAACATACATAAGTTCTGGTGTTGGGAACCCAGAGAGAAAAAAATAGTCTTTTACCCTTTTGGAGCATGCAAGTCAATGGGAGCATTTAAAAAGCCAGGGTAGTCATTTATTTTAGAGATCTGTTGGATCAGTTATTATCTAAGGCCATCTTTGCTTGGTAGAATAACTAATGAAACTGACTTGAAATGCAAAACTTTTGGCGTGTGTGTGTGTGTGTGTGTGTGTGTGTGTGTGTGGTGGTGGTGGTGGTTTTGGCAGCACTTTCATATATAATTGTCAGTTAGCTTAAGCTAGTACTGTCCTAGCACAGTATGTTAGGATGCGGCTAAATTATGTGTTAAAGGTCTATGAGTCTTTTTTCTAGTTCTGACATTGTTCACTGAACAGTTTTTTATAAAGTGTCTGGGAGTTGGTGAATCTCTTGGGAAAATTGATGGAGCCAGCAAAGACACACTACATTGATTTTAAAAGGTGATTAAAATGCAAGACTAAAATGTTAATAAGGTCAAAGGCATGAACACTCAATTCAGATTGCATTGGTAGGAATAAAAAAGAGAAAGAAAGAAAAAGAACTACTATCAATTATAGGAATCTTAAAACTAGAATCAAAGTAGCATTTAGGGTGGGGGGGAGTCAATAAGACAGATGATTTCTATTCTAAATAAAATCTAGGGTGGCAGACCCTAGAAAGACCATTGATCCCCAACAGCAAGTATCTTAAGTTCCTCAGGTATAACATAATTACACGGATTTTTTTAAAAGATATTCTCAAGTAGAACCATAATTCAAAGCTGTTTCTGAAGCTTTCAACCTGAAGAGAATACCCCACAGTGATTGGTAAGATGAAACAATGCTTTGAAACATACAGTCTTTTCTTCATTTGAAGTTCGCTTTGATAGTGGGCTGCTGGAAAAGATGCAGCTAAAGAATCAAATCTCATGGAATTACTGGAGATGAGCCACCATTTGAGGTCATTTTGTCAGGCTATAAGGCATGTCTCTTTGAGCCCTGTGATCAGTTTTCCCTGTGTGCCTCGCCTTGAAGCTTATTTCTCATAAGTGTAGTAGGCAGTGACAACCAAACTCTTCAAATCAGTCACAGGAAAAACTGTTTTATCTTCTGACCCAGAATCCTCTCAAATTTACATCACATGCAAAATATGGAAGAATTTTTTAAACCAATAAATTCAATTAGTTGCTAACAGGAGCATGAAGAAGGGGTTATTTACAAAATCATGGGCACCTTACCAATGGCTGTCCCCATAGAATGCATGTCCTAACCATAGACAGTGTTCTCTGTTTTTTTTCTGCCTTTGCCTATTCCATTCCTTCCCACCTTCATATTTTTAGTTCATTTCTTTCATTTTAAATGCCAACCATGATTCAGTGCAGAGATTTTCTTTAATTGGATATTTTATTTATTTATATTTTGAATGATATCCCCTTTCCAATTTTCCCTTCTGGAAACTCCCTAACCTATACCCCCTCCCCCAGCTTCTATGAAAGTGCTCCATGACCCAACCACTCACCCACCAACTCTCGACTCCCTGTCCTGGCATTTCCCTACACTGGGTCTTTGAGCTTTGACAGGACCAAGGGCCTCTCCTCCCACTGATGCCAGATAAGGCCATACTCGATACATATGGGGCTAGAGAAATGGGTTTCTCCATGTGTACACTTTTGATGATGGTTTAATCCCTGGAAGCTCTGGGTGGGAGGGGGCCTCTGGTTGGTTGATATTGTTGTTCTTCCTATGGCGTTGAAAACCCCTTCAGCTCCTACCGTTGTTTCTCTAACTTCTCCATTGGAGACCCTGTGCTCAATTCAATGCTTGGCTACCAGCATCCTCCTCTGTATTTGTTAGGCTCTGATAGAGTCTCTCTGGTTCCTCTCAAGCAAGCATTTCTCGGCATCCACAATAGTGACTGGGTTTGCTGTCTATATATGGGATGTTTCTCAGGTGGGGCAGTCTCTGGGTGGCCTTTCCTTCAATCTCTGCTCTACACTCTGTCCCCATATGTTCATTAGACAGGAGCTGTTCTGAGTTAAAAATATGGAGATGCCAGGGTGTCCTCAACCCCCAACTAGAGACCTTGCCTAACCTCTGAATATAGTCTCTAAAAGTTCTCCCTCCCCTTTTTCTGGCATTTCAGCTAATATCATCCCTATAGAGTACTGAGAGCCTCTTGCTTTCCTGGCATCTGAGACTTACTAGTGGCTGCATTCAGTTCCTCATCCCCATTGCAACACATGTCTGTTCAAATTCTTGACTCTCTGTATATCATCCCTGTCTCATCTCATACCTGTTCCTGCTCCCCTTACTGCTCCACTTCCTCTCCTCCTGTCAAGTCCATACCACCCTCTACTTCCCATCAGTATTTTGTGTACCCTTCTAAGAAGGACTGAAGCATCCACACTTTGCTCTGCCTTCTTTTGAGCTACATATGGTCTGTAAATTATATCTTGGGTATTCTGAGCTTTTGGGCTAATAACCACTTATCAGTGAGCACATGCCATGTGTGTTCTTTTGTGACTGGGTTATATCATATGTTCATACATGGTATTTTCTAATTCCATCCATTTACCTAAGAATTTCATGAAGTTGTTAATTTTAATAGCCGAGTATTACTCCACTGCGTAAATGTACCATATTTTCTGTATCCATTCATCTATTGAAGGACATCGGGCTTCTTTCGAGCTTCTGACTATTATAAATAAGGCTGCTATAACCATAGTGGAGCATGTGTTTTTGTTATATGCGAGAGCATCTTTTGGGTACATGCCCAGAAGCGGTATAGCTGGGTCCTCAGGTAGTACTATGTCCAATTTTCTGAAGAACCTCCATACTGATTTCCAGAGTGGACAATTCCACCAAGAGTGGAGGTGTGTTCGTCTTTCTCTACATCCTCACCAGAATCTGAAGTCACCTGAATTTTTGATTATAGCCATTCTGACTGGAATGAAGTTGAATCTCAGGGTTGTTTTGCTTTGCAATTTCCTGATGACTAAGGATGTTGAACATTTCTTTAGGTACTTCTCAGCCACTCAGTATTCCTCAGTTCAGAATTCTTTGTTAAGCTCTGTATACCATTTTAATAGAGTTATTTGATTCTTTGGAATCTAACTTCTTGAGTTCTTTTTTTATGTTGAATATTATCACTCTATCAGATGTAAGATTGGTAAAGATCTTTTCCCATCTTTTAGTGGCCATTTTATCCTATTGACAGTGTCTTTTGCTTAATAAAATTGCTTTGCAATTTTATAAGGTCACATTTATCTATTCTTGATCTTAGACCATAAGCCATTGGTGTTCTGTTCAGAAAATTTTCCTCTGTGCCAATGAGTTTAAGGTTGTTCCCCACTTTCTATTCTATTAGTTTCAGTGTATCTGATTTTATGTGGTGGTCCTTGATCTACTTGGACTTGAGCTTTGTACAAGGAGATAATAATGGATAGATTTGCATTCTTCTACATGCTGACCTCCAGTTGAACCAGCACCATTTGTTGAAAATTCTGTCCTTTTTCCACTGGATGGTGCTTTTAGCCCTTTGTCAAAGATCAAGTGAACATAGGTGTGTAGGTTCATTTCTGGGTCTTCAATTCTATTCCATTGATCTACCTGCTTGTCTATGAACCAAATATCATACAATTTTTATCATGATTGCTCTTTAATACAGCTTGAGGTCAGAAATGGTAATTCCCTCATAAGGGCTGTTACTGTTGAGAATAGTTTTCCATATGCTGAGTTTGTGTTATTCCAAATGAATTTGAAAAGTGTTCTATCTAACTCTATGAAGAACAGAATTGGAATTTTGATGGGTATTGCATTAAATTTGTAGATTGTTTTTGGTACGATGGCCATTTTTACTACATTAATCCAAGTAAGTCATGAGCATGGGAGATTTTTCCATCTTCTGAGATCTTTAATTTCTTTCTTCAGAGACTTGAGGCTCTTGTATTACAGATCTTTCACCTGCTTAGTTAGAGTCACACTAAGGTATTTTATATTATTTGTGACAATTGTGCGGGGTGTCATTTCCCTAATTTTTTTCTCAGACAGTTTGTCTTTTGAGTAGAGAAATGCTACTGATTTGTTTGAGTTTTATATCCAGCCATTTTGCTGAAGTTGTTTTTCAGGTTTAGGAGTTCTCTTGTGGAACTTTTGGGGTCACTTAAATATACTATCATATCATCTGCAAATAGTGATATTTTGAATTCTTCCTTTTCAATTTGTACCTCTTTGACCTCCTTTTGTTGTTTATTTGCTCTGGCTTGGACTTGAGTACTATACTGAATAGGTAGGGAGAGATTTGGCAGCCTAGAACAGTAATAGTGAGAGACCTCATCAATGGACAGATCATGGAAACAGAAACTAAACAGAAACACTGTGAAACTAACAGAATTTATGAACCAACTGGTTTTTAACATATATTTATAAAACCTTTCATCCTAAAACAAAAGAATATACCATCCTCTCAACACCTCATGGTACCTTCTCCCAAACTGAACATATAATCACTCACAAAATAGGCCTCTACAGATACAAGAAGATCAAAATAATCCTATGCATCCTATCAGACCACCACAGTATAAGGCTGGCCTTCAATAACAACAAACATCAGAAAGCCCACATAGACATGGAAGCTGAAGGCTCTACTCAATGATAACTTGGCCAAGAAAGAAATAAAGAAATTAAAGACTTTATGAATTTAATGAAAATAGAGGCAAAACATAATCAATGTTATGGGACACAATGAAAGCAGTGCTAAGAGGAAAACTCATAGCTCTGAATGCCTCCAAAAAGAAACTGGAGAGAACATAGACTAGCAGCTTGACAGCACACCTGAAAGCTCTAGAACAAAAAAAAAGCAACTATGCCCAAGAGAAGTAGATGGCAGGAAATAATCAAACTTGGAACTGAAATCAACCAAGTATAAACAAAGAGAACTATACAAAGAATCAACAAAACAAAGAGTTGGTTCTTTGAGAAAATCAACAAGAGAAATAAACCATAAGCCAGACTAACTAGGCGGCACAGAGACAGTATCCAAATTAAAATATCAGAAATTAAAAGGGAGACATAATAACAGAAACCAAGGAAATTCTAAAGAAAAAAAAAGAATCATCACATCCTACTACAAAAGCCTATACTCAACCAAACTGGAAAAATCTCAATTTTCCAGTCTAGAGACGCTTTTGAAAAGCCCATTAAATGCTTGACAATTGCCTTAGAAAACACTGCACTGAAGAATGGCCTGTTTGATTCAAGGAAAACTTTGAATTTATTATTGTCTGTAATTTAGTCAGCAAATCCATTCCATTTGATGCACTACAAGTCTGGCTAAACAGTTATATTTTTGTTTATTCATTCACCAGTTTTTATCACCTCAAAATATCTTTATCACACATCAAATATGTTAGGTACATAGTCATGAAGGGTATATGAAATGAAAACAAAAGGTGCTGCCTTAAAGGGGTTGATGTTCAGAAGAAAAGAATAATTTAAACTTTAATTCCATAAACATAAAAGCTGTGCATGATAATTGATATAAAGAATCACCAAAATTCAGTGATTAAACAGACTATCAATTCAATATAATTCCTGTTTAGAAAGAGTAGCTGAAAGATGCTTCTCTACAAAGACAGCATGTTAAGTAAGCCCCAACAGTTGCTCCCTAATAACTGATCCCTTCTTGTATTAACAAGGGCCATGTTCCCAGGTTAAGCACCTGATTTCTCAGTTCAAGGACAGATAAAAGGAGTCTCGTGGCTAAATTATGGCAAATGGGACATAACTGAAAGTCACCTGCATCATTTCTGGGCACTGTATTAACTCAGTGAAGGTACTAACCTGGTTTATTTCTTCTGCCAACCAGTTGTGAAAGTGCACATATGTGGGGACATTACAGATGGGTATAGAACACAGGTGAACACTATTGATACACCTGCAAACCTTGTAGCATTCAACTTACTTTGGGCTTTCCCATGGAAAATAAAAGAGTGTGGCTAAGCCACAATGCTATTGACTTTCTTTTTCTCATACACAACATACTAAAAATCACAATCTTAAAGATGAAAACCACCCATGTAAGACTTGGACATTGGTTGTAGCTAAGGCGTTGAGGTCATCAGACAGTGCCTGGCCTATATTTCAAAAATGTAAACTACTGTGGATCAAATTGATTAAAAAAACCAATCCTATAATATTGGTGCTTGTAATAAAAATGATAATAATTTTGTTGACTCTAGATTAGAAGTTTCTAATTCCAAGGTGAACATTTTGAACACTATCTTGGTATACTTGGACCTGGAAGTTCAAATTTTGCCTAAGTACCTGTTTATCACTCGATTTGATTGTGTGGATCTGAACCTGCATAGCCCAGATACTCATTTAAATATTTTGGGCAGTCTTTATTTTGGATTAAAGTTAACAGGCCTCCTCACTGTACATAAAGGACTTTTGGAGTCTCTGTGAGTTTTATTCCCACTAATTTCTCTAAATGGTCACATTATTGCTTTACTGACTATTTAGGACAATTAATGTCAATATTTATCTTTGTTTTATTGTTATGGACTGAAATTATTTCTACCTCAGTCAGCTCATACCACAAACAATATAATCCCATTTACTTTCCTTCTCGCCAATTATTTCCACTGTCTTTTATGCTTAGCCTATCAGTAAATCAATTCCAATATTTAATAGTTTAATATTTGCAAGTAAAAAGTTCTGCTGTTATTTTAATGTCAATATACTCAGCTTGAATAAGCCTTTAAGATGATTTGAAGCATATCTTACTGACATGCAGAGATAAAAAAGAAATTTAATACTAATACTACTAATAATAATATTACATTAAACCTGTTTTATTGATAGAAATCTCCAACTGTTTCCTCAAAACCATCAGGTTGAGTGAAAGAGTTGCAAAATATTTAAACACAAGGGTTGCCTAATTAGCTGGAAACATTTGAAATCATAACACCAGGATTGCACATCTGAGGCAAAGGAGGGTCTTGCCTGCAATTGGGATAAAAGCATAATTTATTGTATATTATTGTGAGCAGGAGTTTAATGATAATAACTGCAGGATTCTATTCTATCAGCATCCTCAACAGATGTTTGCATATGTTCATTTTTAATTTTTTATCAGGTCTTGGAGAATGTCTTCCAGTTTGTTTTGACTATATTCACCCTATCCTAACTTCCCCCTAATCCAATGTTCATATGTTGTTTTAATACATTAATGAAAAACTATAGCAAACACAGTAAGTGGCATTAATAATTTTGATGGAGTAATGACAAGATACGCAATATTTAAGTAGTTTGGGTGGAACTTAGTCAAAAGCTTTAAATAATGACCATTAAAGAAAAAGCAACAAAATGCCCAGTTCTCTTTTACAAACCATTCACCTATTTCATCTGACATAAGGGTCTAGCATAGCTCATAAATTTAGGAGAGTCAGAAAACAAGCTCAGATGAAGCATTTTCTATAACTGAACCAGTAATTAAGGCTCAAAATTAAGTTACCTGAGATGATTTTAAAGAACAGTATGTAAATTAACCCCTCAAAATTAATTCAAAATTAAATTTCAGTTGTAATACCATAATGCCACTGATATGCTAAGAA
The DNA here is from genome assembly GCF_963924665.1 of Micromys minutus. Lineage (NCBI taxonomy): Eukaryota > Metazoa > Chordata > Mammalia > Rodentia > Muridae > Micromys > Micromys minutus. The sequence continues at coordinate 18,628,488 of NC_137960.1, read as the reverse complement.
CCTTCTAGAAGCGGGTTGTTCTATATAAGCTGTATGCTTAAAGCATTTGATTTTGTACTCCATAGTATTTCTAAAATAGAATGGTTAGACAGTGAGTGACTCACAATTCTCATTATCAAATCAACCACTAGAAGTAGATATGAGATATGATCAAAGGCCATTGTACTTGACCCCACAGTAGATAATAATGCCTTTGGCATGGCATACACTGAACTGATTTCTTTATGCCTGTCATTTTCCAATGACCCCTGCTTTGTCTTTCACCACACATAGAGAGGAAGAGGGGGGAAGTTGCTTGTGGTTTTAGAATCTTTAGAAAGCACACTTCAAGTCCTCACTGTGCACCCCAGTCACAATTGGACTGGAAATCACCTCCTTGATTTTGTGCACTTGTATTTACTCATTTACAAAATAACCCAAAATAACAGCAACATGAAGACAACCAGGGGTGAGCACTTGTATAATCCCTGCCCTACAGCTTACACATATATCTGAAATTTGCTGTGTTTATATCCTGGGACAGAATCAACAGCTACCTTGAGTGTTTTTTTCCTCAGAAGAATAAAAACTACAAGCTATATAAGTCATATTTTATATATTATGTCGATCTCTTTGTTACGCAGCTGTAACCAACTGGAAAAAATTTAAAAAATTCTACAGAGAAAAGATAAGAATGTTAAGTGTGTACTCGAGTATTGAGTACCTGCCAGCTTATGTGGCCAATGCCTGTATGTCTTTGAGCACTGATTTTCTTCTTGTTTGTGACATTGGAGAGGACATTAGAGAAATGGACACCAGAAGACAGTGACCCAACTGACCTCTCTTGAATTTATAGTGTTACTCTTCCAGCTGTAGGTTTAGTGATATGAAAGGGTTTCTGATCCCAGATTCTTGACCTGTAATAGAGAAGGTGTTGGACCACTGTGAGTTGTATGTAAAGGATATAAGGCAAATTATTTCTCACTGGATTTAGGGATGCATTCATTGAAATCCATTTTCCAAAATTTGGATTTAGGGCTTATAGCTCTGCTGATAAAAACCACCAGTGGCTAAGCCTGAAAACCTGAATTAGATGCCCAAGAAGAAGAAAACTGGCTCATAACATTTTCCTCTGGCCTTCATGGGTGCTATAAGTAATGAAGAACAAATTGCTTCAATATCAACAGATATTGTTTAAAAAAATATTTTAACAGATTTCGAGAAGAGACAGGCCTAGATGCCTAGTCTTACATATATATGTTTGAAACACATATAAGTGTGAAACACTTATACACACTGACTGACAAAAGGATGTTATTTAAGCTGGGCATGGTGGTGAATAACTTTAATCCCAACACACAGGAGGCAAAGACAGGCAGAACTCTGACTTGAAAGCCAGCTTGATCTACACACCCAAGTTCCAGGACAGCAAAATCCAGTTCCAAAACAAACAAACAAAAGAGGAGGATAATTTAAATTTTATGTGGTTTTGTTTCTCTACTCTAGAACAAGCTTACTGCCTAGGATATCAGAATTTTTGAGAGAATTCAACATGAAGTACATGATATCTCTGCAACCTTCTTATAAATCTAAAACTTTTCCTAAATAAAATGTTCACTTAGTAACCCCAATAAAGACTCATTGACTCACCAAGTTGGACTTTGGTGCAATTGTTATAAATAAATAATAATAGCTTGCTAGCTAAATACACATTCTTTCCATTAAAGCCTTCTTGTGTTCAAATCCTAAATTACATAGTCAATAGCTGTTTAAATTTGATGAGTGTCAGCTCCCTAGTATATTGGCATCTACACCTACCAAATGTATATAATAATAGAAATACTGTTGCTTGGTGTTATTGTACAGATCAAATGTGTTTGTATTTATTTCATAGGAGGATTTAGGTAGTATTAGCATTAGTAGTAGTACTAATAGTAGTAGTAGTAGCAGTAGTGCCACAAGGAAAGTAGATAAACATCTATCTCTGGGTACTAGAAAGCATGATGAATACATATTGTAAATTTTATAAAATAGTCTTTTACATCTTGCCCCATTTACTTCATCAAATATCATGCCAGCTGTTATTGTTACAAGGCTAACTGTAGTTACTTCCTTCTCAAACACACACACACACACACACACACACACACACACACACACACACACATCGAGTTATTTATTGTCTACTAGGATGGGAGTTTCCCAACAGTTACAGCAGAACAAGTCTAACAACAAAGCTCACATCAGAACTCTCTAAGAAAGAGTGTGCTACCAGGTCACTGTTGTTCTTTTCCAAATGTGAAGCCAATATGTCACTGAAGCCATCTCTTCACAAACCAAGCCTGTGATGCCCAGATGTCACCTCTCATGACTCTAACACCAGTTTTTAAAAACCCATCTGGAAAGGGAAATATGGCTCTTGTTCCCCTAACTGGGCTTCCTTGTCTGGCCCAGTGGGAGAGGATGCACCTAGACCTGCAGAGACTTGATGTGCTAGTTAGTTAGTGCTGGGCACCAACCAGTTTGGGGCCTCTACCCTCTCAGAAGAGAAGAGGGGGAAATGGGAGGAAGGACTGTGGGGGTGTGACCAGAAGTGGGGTAGTGAACGGGATGTAAACTGAATAAGTAATATAAATAATAAATAATTAAACTCTAAGGAAAAAAACAATAAAAGCCAATCTGGAACAGGAAATGTATTTAAGCACTAGGGGGAAATGATGTAAATATCAACTCTGTGTATCCAATTGTAGGGCTGTGTTTGCCTCAGACTGATGAGAAAACCCAACTCAAGCTCATCAATTAATTATCTTTGTTACCTGACACACAAATACATTTTACTCTAACAGGCCACAGGAGTTGCCAAAGGTTAGAAACTGGAGAAAGGGCTTTGCCTTTAAAAATGGTACTGGGGAGACTCTATCCTTGCCCGGAAACTAAACCTGAGCACCATTTCTCACAGGCTACAACAAGCAATTCCAAGTGGGTCAAAAATGGGTCAAAGCTCTAAATATAGAACTTGAAACTATAAAACTACTAGAAGAAAACCCAGAGAAAATACTTCAAGACCTTATCAGAACCAGTGCTTTGGAAAATAAGACCCCAAAACACAGGCAACAGAGCCAAATATAAAGAAATAGGGTTACAGCAAACCAAGGTCTACACTGAAGGGGAAAACTCAACAGTGAAGAGCTGACCTGCAGGATGGACAATGCTGTCATCTGCAGCTAAACAGAGGTACCAAGAGAGCTCGTGCTGGGGTGATAAGCCAGATACAGAAAAACAAACATTTGTTTCTTGGATATCTGAGGAGCATAAGAAAAAAAATTTATTAGAATGTTGAATGCTAATTTCTACAAGCTTAAAAAAGTAGGGAAATGCATGGGGATAGTGGAATGTTGGGGAATGGATACCAAAAATACAGTGAGGTAAGAAAATTGAGCGTCATGTATACCAGAGTACAGTAGGGTGGTTACAGCTCACAGTAGCCTACTACACATGTTAAATAACTAGAAGACTTGCTGGCTCCAAACATATTAATGGTAATGAAGTGGAAGCATTCATGACCTTGGTTTAATCCACACAAACTGTCCATAGTATTGACATGTCATACCATATCCTATAAGTATGTACAATTACGGCATGCTCATCGGCAGCAGTCATACTGAGAAGGAATGTTCAACAAACAAATTCCAAGGCAGGAGAACATTGTGTTTAAATTTTCTGACAAAATCAGAGTGAGTATTGTTAATTCCCAAGTAAATATAAACTTCCAGTGAATCTGTTGAGGTAAGGCAAATATGTTTGTTGTCCCTGAAGAGGTTAACAATTATTTAGTAGATCCATTGACATTTACTTCAACCTCTGATAGAAAGCAAGTTCTGGGTTTTTTTTTTTGTTGTTTGTTTGTTTGTTTGTTTGTTTGTTTTCTTTTTTTTGTTTTATTGGATATTCTCTGTATTTACATTTCTAATGTAATTCCTCTCCCCTACTCCCTTTCCCTCTCCCCCTCCACATGTTTCCACAAAGGTGCTCCCTCTCTCAACCACCCTCCCAACATCAGTGCCTTGGCATTCCTCTACACTAGGAAAACCCACCTTCACTGACCAAAGGCCTCTCTTCCCAGTGATGCCAGACTGTGCTATCCTCTGCTACTTATGCAACTGGAGCCATGGGTTTCTTCATGTGTGCTCATTAGTTTATGTTTTAGTCCCTGAGAGTTCAGAAGGGTTTGGTTAGTTGATAATGTTGTTCTTCCCCTGGGGTTGCAGACCCTTTCTGCTCCTTCCGTTCTTTCTCCTAGCTACTTTATTGGGGACTCCATGTTCAGTCTTATGGTTAGCTGCAAGCACCCTCAACTGTATCTGTATGACTCTGGCAGAGCCTCTGCGGGGGCATCTTTATCTGGCTCCTGCCAGTAAGCAAGTCTTGGCATCAGCAATAGTGCTTGGGTTTGGTGACTGTATATGGGGTGGATCCCCAGGTGAGGCAGTCTCTGAATGATCTTGTTTTCAACTGTTGCTCCTCTATTTGTCCCTGTATTTCCTCCTGTAAGCACTTTGCTTTCCCTTCTAAGAAGGACTGAGGCATCCAAATTTTGGCCTTCCTTCTTTTTGAGCTTCATAAGGTCTGTGAATTTTTTTCTTACTTATTCAGAGCTTTTGGACAGAAAGCAAGCTTAACTACCATGGTTATATTGTTTAGGAGCCAAAACTTCACATAAGATTGTTTTTTTGGCTTGAGCCATTTCTTACATCTGAGAAAAGTAAGCATCTTGTGAATGTTATGTTTCATCATTCTCTTGACAATGAGAATGAAGAAGACTGACTTTATTCAACTGTCCCACATTTGGACTAGCTTGTGGTAGCATGTTTTCTACACTCATTCCAAGGTCTACAAACCAATTCGGCATAACGTGTAAGCCCTTCTCATAACTGCCTTATGTTTTGAGCACAAGATTGAAATGATACCTTAGAGCACAACTTAAAACATAAAATTTATTTCAACATTTCTTAACCTTTCTATGGGCAAAGCAGAAACCTTTGGGTTTGTTTGTTTGTTTGTTCCTTTGTTTTTTGTTTTGTTTTTTTTTTTTATCAAGGCAAGCAGTATGCTATGCCTGCCATAAAAGGAATCATGAATATCTAGTATGGAAAGTCTATGATCATTTGCAGGCCTCGTGAAGATTAAGAAATGGTTGCCTAAGGACCAGAGTGTCTCAGAAAATAGAGCCAAGACCTTCAGCTTCACATGTTGGCTCAATGAGTCAGATGTGTGACCATGAAGAAACCTCTTAACCTGTCAGATTACCAGCCTCAGTGCCCAAAATGAGGGGATATTATTCTGAATCCCACTGACATAGAATGGCATGCAATCATTCACAAAAGGCTATCAATGTATGTTAATATAATTACCAAGTCTTTCGCCTGTCATAATTTTGTTTGCATAAAAGCAAGAGAGATCTCTTTATTTGGTCCAATAATATGCATGAAACACATAGGCTCAGAGTGTTTTTATTAGTCCCCTAATAAAATGAAGTTATTCTACTCAGCAATCCTATATCTCCCAAAGTGTGTTTTCACCCTTGCAATAACATTTGAATTTTGAAAGACTTGACTCGTGCAAGAAATGATAACTACTGTTTGCATAGTTTCCCTGGGAAGGAAATCCTGGGGAAATCAACTAAATTAACTAAAATTACATTCCTGAACACCCCAAGTCATATGCTTGCCAGGCCATCCCTGGTGACTTGAGAGATAAAGGCAAGATCATTACTTAGGAGAACTTGGAATTCATTTTTCATTAACCTGCTCATTACATTTGATTAGCAAACAGGCTTCATGTTTTCCCATTATTAAGTATTGACTAAGGGAATGTAGAACCACTGTAAGATGCCCTTAAAATGCCCTTCATTGTAAACCACTAATGCTGATGCAAAGATTGATAAGACAGATACCACGTACTAATAATACCCTGGAACACTGTGTCCAGGTGATGAACTTACACATGCAGAGAGTCATGGTTGGGCCACCAGACATAAAGTAAACCAAGCCTTTGTATTCACAGAAAACATACACTCTAGGTTATCAATAACATTCTTCATTATGAATATTCTCTTCCTCTGTCCCCATGAGCTCACTCATATCTGTCACACGGCAGAACTGATTTTTGATTCAGAAAATATGGGCACTCTGTTTTGATATTAGCTAATGCATGTGGAGAGAGTCTGCTGTGTTCCATCTGCAGCCTTGAACACACAATTTTCATTCCCTGCTTTTATAGTTGATGTAGAAAAAAATATACAAAGATTGGAGTTTTAATGTCTGGCTAAGCATGGAGGAACGGATCAGAAAGCTTTGTTGCAGTGACCTTCGGAATAGATTAAGTGCATGTTCCAAAAAGCCTTTGAAAGTCTCTCATGAGAAGGAATATCAAAAGAATAGAAGTGGTAAGCAGCAGCTTTTCTGAAGTGCCCATTTGCTTGGCTCGCTTTTTATCAACATACCAGGGATGAGGCAGTGACCCTTTGATTATCTGTCAGGTTTCAAAACCTCTTTTTGACTTAAGGCCACTGATGATACCAGTGGACCAAGGAATATGGCACTTGTTTGAATAGTTAGCCTCCAGGGATTCGAGAAAGAACTGCCTTTTGAAGCCCTGTTAAGAGATGGCTGGTCATTTTGCAAGGCAGTGGGAACCTGGCCAAAGCCCACCTAGAACTGTCCTCAGCACACAGAGAACCTGCAGGCCTGGGGTCATCAAATCAAGAAGAGCATTCCTTAAAGCCACTGGGAGTCCTCTCATGAGAGGACAGAGAGCTTGCCTGTCACTCAAACATACCTGGTTTGCCCAAATATACTCATTTGAACACCCAAATGAGAGAAATGTCATTGTGTTCTGAAGAAGCAATATTTTTGTAACTTTCAGCTGAGTGTCTGACCCCTATGCCCTGATTAGGCAGCTTACTAATGGTCTGGTCTGTCTGTTACAAGTTGTACCGTTCTCTCTCTCTCTCTCTCTCTCTCTCTCTCTCTCTCTCTCACACACACACACACACACACACACACACAAGCTGTTTGTCAATGTTTTACCCTCATTTCTAGGTAACATATGTTCCTAAACATGCTGGAACACATTTTAGTATCTTTGAAAGTACCAGTGCTTGAGAAAACTTCTAAAAATAGAACTAAGGAGTCCTGTGTTCAGGGAAGTTCTCTGTTGAAAAAAGAGATGTAGTGATGGTATGTGTGATGTAGACTTTCATTGTATGTTGAAGTTCTTTGCTTTTTTTTTTTTTTTGATAATTCAAATCAAATGTTAATAAAATATTTTTTGAAAAGCTGGCCAAAACCACTGAAATTTAATAAAACTATTAACTTTTTTGCATAAACAGAATAAGGCTGACTGGGGAATGCTGTATGCATTATGCTCTATGTATTTTGATGTATGTATTTTGCTACATACATTTTTCTTTATTTAAAAACGGAGCAGAAGGAAGAAGGCAATTCACACTCTTATGGGAGACACTATCTGTGGAAGACAAGTGAGGACAATGGCAGTGCTGGCTGCATGCTCTCTAAACCGCTAACTAAGGGCAGAAGGTTAAACTGTTAATTCCTGTAAAGATCCTGTTTAACTTTACTGAGTCTACAACTCCCTGAGCCCTGTTTCAAAACCATTGTTATTATGGCTCCCTTATCATTCCCACTGCTGAAATGGGATGGATTCCTCCGTGTCCAAGGCTACCTAAGAACCTGATAAAACACAAAAGGGCCTCTCCAGACCACCCACTAAACTTTGATTCCATTTGCTGTTAGACCTGTTTTGACCTTGAACTTGAGTTCCTGAAACTAGATCCCTTAGAGTTGTTAAGATTCATTGCAGCTGCTTGTATTATAAATGCTAATGATGTTCCCCCAAAAAAACCTGTTTGTATAAGAGGGTCTGCATGTAGCTTCTGGGAACCTCTTGGTTCTGATTGGTAAATAAAAATGCTGGCAGCAAATAGTTGGGAAGAAGAGACATAGGTGGGGCAGGCAGGAGAGGAAGGAGATCCAACATGCCGGAAGAGTATGGAAAAGAGAAGATCTGTCATGCCTGAGAAGAATGCAGGACAGAAAGACATACTTGCCATGTGAAGGAACTGAGAGAGCATGCCCCAGAGGGCTGTCCAACTGAGTCCACAGCAGCCAAGGTAGAACACAGAATTTAATAAACAGTATCAACAGTGAAGGTTAGGCAGTGGCCCAGCTATTGTACTGTTTGAGACATGTTAAAATATAAAGGCTGTGTGCTCATCTTTCATTTGGGAACATAAACCACGGAGGTGAGTAGTAACCCTGGGCTGAGATTTATTAATTAATAAGTAAACCAACAATGCATAACTTCACAGCCCATGTAAAAATCTATCATTTTCTAATCCAATGCAATGGGCTGGATACCAACCAAGCATTCTAAGTCCATGCCTTAGTCATCCCATGTCGTGAAGATGAACTTATTTGAGATTAGCATCTTCTAAACATAGAGTCTCAAAGTCAGATCACTGAGGGTTGGGCTAAGACCTTCATCCAATAGCAAGTGTTTGTATAAAAAAGAAAAGTGAGAAGAAGATTGAAAAACAGAAAAGAAACAGAGAAAAGGCAACACGTGAAGATGGATGTGAGCCAAGTTTGCAGTAAGGCCATCAGCCACTGGAAGTGAAGAGGCAGGTATGAAACAGGGTCTCCAGAAGTAACCAGCCCTACAGGCCCTTGGCTACAGAATCCTGATACCCATAACCATAATGTTATAAATTTCTATGCTTTTTTTTAAACGACTTTATTTTGCAAAACAAAGATAAATGTAAAGATTTTAAACATTTTTTGCTTAAAATTATACATTTTTGTCAGTACTGTTTTTTCAGACATTAAAATAAATTTTACATAAAACCATGTGAATATGTTTTTTAGTCAGTACTTGATTTTTTTCAAGGGCTTGACAGTATGCATTGAAAACGTACTAGTTGCAATAAGCGTAAAGTACATGCAAAACAAAACGCAACATGGAAATAGTCAAAGTCTTCTTGTTTTGTGAATATATGTATATTTTTTGTTTTCTTTATTTCTTGGACTTCATACAGTCTGTGAGTTGTTTCTGGGGGAGTGCAAGCCTCTGGGGTTAGCATCCCACTATCAGTGACTGCATATTATGTCTGTTCTTTTGTGACTGGGTTATCTCACTCAGGATGATCTTCTCTAGATGCAGCCATTTTCTTAAGAATTTGGTTAAGTCATTGTTTCTGGTGGCTGAGTAGTATTCCATTGTGTATATGTACCACAATTTTTGTATCCATTCGTCTTCTGAAGGACATCTGGGTTCCTTCCAGCTTCTGGCTATTATAAATAGAGCCGCTATGAACATTGTGGTACATATATCTTTGTTGTGTATTAAAGTGTCTCTGGGGTATATGCCCAGAATCTATGCTTTTTAAGCCACCAAATTTGTGACAGTTCATTGTTGCAACCATGGAGAACCTGTGACCTGTGCTGAAGTTCTCCCAGAAACTCTTTACTGGGCATGGTCACATACACCAGAAGCTACCCAGTATCGAGAACAGATATGGACATTTTACAGATTTTGTGGCTCATCGATTTGGCATGCTGACCTCTGTTACACCTAGATATGAGCCCTTTGTGAGACACATTGCCGTCTACAAGTCATCTGTCTGAAGAAACACTCCAGGCGTCATGTTTTATCAAACAACCCAGAATTCTCTTAGGCCTGTTGCCCGGTGGCTTAGCAGAAACACAAGAACAGTTTTGCTTCAGGGAAGAAAATTCCAACACAATTTGGGTTTCTGCAGTAAAGAATATAGGTGGATTCCATCGGGGTGATTATTCATCCTGACTCTGTCCAGTCACAGTCTGGGGACAGGGATCAGATGAGACACTGTTTCTTCAGCAGGATCTGGAGAAGTGCAGACTTCAGAATGAAGCATAGGAGAAGGGAAGAAATCATTAGAGGAACTGACAGAATGTAACTTGTAGACTAGAGGGACCTGGCTGAGTCTTCAAGCATTCTCATTAGGACAAAGTCCTGTGTATAAGTCTTGGCATGTGTGTGCTGTTAGGTGTGAAGGAACAATCGTCACTGTGAATGTTCCAGTTTTCATGAACTTTACAGTCTAGAAAACACAGTAGCTGCTAAATATGTAATCGCCCACCTAGTTTCATTGTTAATAACTTATTTTTATTTATTCATGTGTATATCAAATATGTGTGGGTCCCCAAGGAAACCAGAAGAGGGAGTCAGATCTGAAGACATAGGCAGTTATGAGCTGGCCGTCATGGGCTTGGGAATTGAACTAGCATGGTCTGGAAAAACAGCAAGTGCTATTAACTGCAGTTTAAAATGAGATGGAAGCATAAACCAGAAGAAACAAACCTAAATCAGAATGTGTCAAATGCAGGGTATAAAAAGTTACATGACAGGCGGAAAGAACACTCTCACTTCTTGTCTGCCTTGGTTCTAGACTAAGCACTCCTTTCTAAAGATGACTTTTGATGTGTGTTACTAAAGCTTGAAATATGTCTGAGGCTAATCAGATAGTACCACAAATAGCTCACTGCCAAAATAAAACAAATGCTGAAAATTACTTAATGTAAATCCACACACTCAGTGGCTTAATGACCTCAAATCCACCACATGTAGCTTCCACTCAAAAACAAAAAAACAAAAACAAAAACAAAAAAAAAAAAAACTGCCAAGATGCTAGAAAAAATATCTGACCCAGACTGTGAAAAAAAAATCAGCCATCAGAAACACACTAAAAAATAATAAAGATAATGAACTTGTTAGCAAGGGTGTTAGAACAGCTGTTAGGAATGTGTTCACGGGTTTTTAAAAGAAGAAAAAGCAGGAACAGAGTGAGAAAGGAAATAGAAGCTATTTTTAGAGGAACCAAATGGAACTTCTAGAGAAATGTGAACTTATATTCAATGAAAAATTTGCTTAGTTGGACCACAGAGAAATTTTTTTAAAAAGCCAGGAAAATGGTGCAAGAATATTGAGTTCCACAGGTAAATGCCAAGAAAACACTTTTCGTGGAGGGTTTGGGGGAGAGCTATTTTGTATGGAGCACAAAGGGACCATTCATTGTCACAGGTTTTGAAACTGTAGTTTTGTTTTGTGGTTTTCTTTTTTAGCTTTTAATGTTTGATTTTGTTATTATTATTATTAATAGTAGTAGTAGTATATGGTGTCATTTTATAATTTTTATCAATTATTTTATTCATTTACATTTCAAATATTATCCCTATTCTCAATACCCCTCATATTACCCTGCCTCATCCCTCCTTCCTTTTTTAATTAACATTTTATTGCCCAAGGAAATAAAGAAAGTGTATCTATGGTGGTTAATCTTGATTGTCAGCTTGAGTAGACCTGAAATAGAAGGAATGACACACCTTCAGGTAAGGCTGTAAAGGCATTTCTTAGAAGGGCTGACTCTTGGGGCAAGGCGCAAAGAAAGAGGGAGGGAAAGAGAAAGAGGGAGAGATGGACAGACCTAAGGAAGTCCAAGGGAAAAGCTGTTGCTTTTGGTCTGCTCACCTACAACTGCCTCTTGCTGCTAAGCGCATCTGCTCTACGACTGCACTATGTCATCCTTCCACTGTGGATCAAAGAAGGGCAGGGGGTACTCCAAGAACCTCTCAGGCTTTTAGCACTGAGTTGTAACTGATAAGGCATCTAACCTTACAGACTGAGCAGCAACCAGGTTCTGTCTTTCCAAGCATTCAGACAGGCATTATTAGTCTATAAGTCAATGTAATACATTGCCTTTGTGATATATAGTCATGCTCTTATTTCTGCTCCTCTAGAGGACCTTGACTAATACAGGAGCTCTTCTTCTATATGGCTGTGAGTCAGTGTGCAGGCTCAAGGTGAGCCACATTGAAGCTCTTCAAATCAACTGACAGATGCTGCTTTCCACAGTGTCCAGGAGTGGGAAGCCAAGAGCAGATGCTCTTGCACTTGACATTCATCAACTCATTACGGGATGTCTGGCACTTCCCAGACATTGTTCTTGAACTTGAATAGAGGTTTGAAACAAAAACATACAAGGGCTGAAACCATGAGGCATTTATAACAGAGAAGAGGGCCTCTTCTGAGCCATTTCCATAGGGAGAATAGGCTCCACATAAGGTAGCATTTCCCATCCAGGATACAATGCCTTTTGAAGCCTGTGAACTGAAAAAGAACTGTGCACATTCTTAATACTTAAAAAACTAGGTGGCGGCATTTAATTGAAAATTTTCCATCTCTGAACTTTCATTATCTCATGAACTTGAAAAGTCACCAATTAAATGACTCCATTTTTCAACGAACAAAGGAAAAAAGTGCCTTTTGGTCTGATTCAAGCCAATTAAATTTCACCCAAACAAATGAAGTACCCCCCTCAGAAGTGCTTTGCCTCAGGCTTTTTGGCAACTGACAATCCCTTTTGTCTGAACGTATGGATTTTGATATTAAGTGATAGAGCAAGTATTGGGGACATGAGCAAAAGTTCTCACAAATGTCTCAACAGGAAATGGCACCGGGTAAAAATGTAGCTGTGGAGAGTTTCCACAAGACACCACCCTGAAAACTGCCTGCCTGGAGATGGTTTCAGTAAAAACACCTTTGTGTGTACTTTATGTGATCAATCCCAAGCATTGCAGGGCTGAGAATAGTTTAAATTCTCCCAAAACCTCCCATGTTCATGGCAGCATCTGAGAAAGATGAACACTCAACACCTCTTAATTATCCAGGCTCATGGTAGTCTGCACTGTGAGAAATGAGGTGGGGCTCTCAAGCCAAGTTCACCAACATTGGGCAGGATGTCAAGCACCAGACATTCTCCTCACTGAGAACTTCACTTGGAGAGGCTCAAGAGGACCTGTTGACAATCACAAGTGAATCATTTCTTATTCTTACTAAAAGGACATTGATTAGAAAAGGAAAAAAAATGGGGATTTTGAAAGAATAGTTGATGGTTTTTTAAAACCTCTTTCCTTTGGAAATCCCAAAGCTACTATGATATTTTTGCAATAGACTGTTCATTAGGAAAACTCCATTTGAGAACTGAAATCAATTAGAAAGTTGGAGTTCATGATCTATGTGCCATCGAGGGATAAACTATGATGTAAATTACATTTCCCTATTCAAATATAATCCTTATTGACTCTGATTTTGTTACCTAGTCTGTCCAGATCATGGCAGGAGAAAAAGAAAATCTAATGATGCGTCAAATTCCAGAGGTTGATAAATATGCAAATTGATTTATTAACCTTAAATTTCAACAATGACTACAACTCATTGCACAAAAAGTTACAGATTTTCTAAATTTGCCAGACATCGCATTAAGTACTAAAGCTTTTTTGAAGGGTGGAACCAGGTGAACTGAAAATTAACAAAGCTCTGAACTATAGGAGGGTTTGGTAGATGTAATAAAGGAAACCATGGCACCATGTAAATAAGGAAGAAAGAAAGATGCTCTGCAGTCTGAACTGGGGTATGAGGAGTAGTGTTACAGGTAGAGGAATAGCATGCATAAGAGAGAATTCAGAGATGAGATGGCAGTGGGATTTTGATACAGAAAGTGAAGATGAAGACAAAAAGGGAGCTGAAGTTGAAAACGAACATGAAGACAAGATGTGAAGGCTGTCTTCATTCAGGATGACTTACCACCCCCACCAGTACTTACAATCCCATATCCAAAGTCCCTGTACATTACTAATGTGAACATAGTAGCAAACAGCACTTACCGATAGCTCCACAGCAAGGTAAGGAATTGGATGCCCAAATCTCCTCACTAAACTAAAATTTTGACTTGGGCTTATACAAATTTTGTGTGTGTTCTAGCACAGCCACTCCAAGATCACACCTGCAGCATCCTTGCTGCATCCAAACTTTCCTTTTAATCATCCATTGCCTCTGATTTCCACACTCTTTCCTTAGGCTTTAGAGAGGTGTTGAGAAGATGCTTTCATTAGGGGTAGATGCTGGAAGGAGTTGATGAAGGCAGAATGAATGCAAACAAAACAGGGTGTGCAAACGTCCCAAAGTACAAACAGGAAAAAATAAATATATGAAAGTATTGAAAAAAAGGAGTAAGTGTAGTGTATGCTACATACAAAAGTCAAGCTAGATTCATCTCTTATTTATGTAAAAGGTAAAATCTAAATACATGGCTGAAAGAACCTACATTCTGCCTTTGAATGCTTCAGATGTTCCACCAAATCATATGTAAAAGAGGCAGGTGAGCATCTGAAAGTTTTAGTATTCAAAGTTTAACCACAAACCACATAATCTACCATTTCATGGTACCTTATCAAGAATGAAGAACTTGGGCTACAACACAGGCCTAACTAATCAAAATGTATACTCTAACAAGATTCCAGGGTGATCCCTATGCATGCTGGGACTGAAGTGTTAGTCTATGGCAAAACCTCAGCTCTGTGTATAGATTATCAACAACACCTAAGGAAACTGTACAAACCACCAAGCCAGGATCCCACATAAATAAAGTAAATCACCAAGCTTTTAAATTTATTTGATTTGGGAGATGGCACTTCCAAACACCAGATAGAGCAGGGGTTCTCCACCTATGAGTCATGACCACTTTAGCAAACTTCTATCTTCAAAAAAAATCTTATATTCTGATTCATAACAGTAGCAAAGTTATAATTATGAAGCAACAACAAAATAAATTTGTGACGGGAGTGAAGTCGCCACAACATGAGGATCGTTGTTAGGATGGTTGAAAACCACTGGTTTAGGAGATGAGAAATGGATGCTACATCAGGGACAGAGGAAGAGTTTGTACCTGATAGATTTATGATTTTGGAAATATACAAAGAACGGCAGTAACTGAATGGATGAAAGAGAATGGCGATAGTTTTGATTTTCTCTGGGTGACTAGTCAGAGAGGTCTGTAATCTAACAGAACACTCCCAGATGAGGCAAAAAAAAAAAAAAAATACATAAAATTTTTAGAGCTGTTGAGAGTAAAGGAAAGAGATCATGTGAATGCAGGGGCAGGAGAATGGCCAGAATAGAATCTCCAGCGTCATCAAGTTTTAAGGGGAGAGACCAAGCAGACTGAGCTCCACAAATAAGATAACCATCAAGCATCCAGATGAGGGAAGGGTAGTGCCCATATCAAGGGAGAGGGTGACTGAAAGGGGCAAATAAACAGTGTTAAAACCTGAAGAACATCGAAAACACAAGAAGAGCATGCCACTGGACTTCATGAGCTAAAATTCCACACATGACCTCATCAGGAGAATGAATGAGATTAAAGGTTGTGACTCACAACCTTTGAGTCAATGGGTAAAGAAAGGAGACAGAGAAATACTTTGTTTCTGCTTCTCTTTCAAAAAGCTAAGGAGCAAAGGTGACATGGTGATAACCAGAGAAAGTATAGAATCTTATATTTGAAAACACATTTAGAAAAAAAATAATAATTTTAGAGGCCTATGCTGTTGGGCTCACTAATTATAACTAGCATAAATACAGGCCTTGAAAAAGTATTTTGAAATACTTGTTTTGTTTTATTTTTATTTCTGTGTGTGTGTATTCATGTCTGTATGTATGCAAGTATGTGTGCATGCATGTTTGTGTGTATGTACATGTATGCATGTTTATTAATGTGCCACTAGAGGAGAGAGAGGCCACTGCATCTCCTGGAGCTAGACTACAGGTAATTGTGAGCTGCCCGACATTCTGGGAATTGAATGCCAGTCCTCAGCATGAGCAATGTGTGCTCTTAGCCACTGAACCACCTCTCCAGACACTGTATTTTTTTATGCTTATTTATGATACCGGTATGTAGTTGGGGGTTGTGGGTGAGCCTAGTCAGACATTCTGAAGGTGGGTTCTGTGTAGGCAGCACCATCATACAACCCAAACAATAATGTGGTCCCACAGGTTTTAGCTCCTCATAAATAGGCTAGCCAATTAAATATTTAGATGAAAAGAAACATGACACCCAGATGGTACTTTATCACACCATATAAACACTATAATTTGCTCATAACACTTAATGATGTGAAGCTGTAAGACTTAGAAACCGATTCTTTGGGTAAGCCCTCCTTTAGTGTAAAAAAATGGAAGCAACAAAAAACAAGGAGTAAGAGAAAACTAACTTCAGGATTCGAAATATTTAATTCTAATTAGTGAGTCACATTTGCCTATTAATTTCAATTAATTCATTTTATGGCAATCACCTGATCTCGCATTGTAATTTTTAAGCAAAAGTTTACATTTATTTATTTTTATATGTGCATTTATGTGCCCAACGTACCACAGTACACATATGGAGGTCCAGTGACAACTTGTCAGAATCAACTATTTCTTTCCACTGAGTGGGTCCTGGGGATTGAACTCAGGCTGCGAGGCTTTAGGGCAAGTATGTTTACCCCACCAAACAATCTCACTGTCCCATTCACCTGATGTTTAACTTATAAGAGAATGCTGCAGAATATGTAGAAAAGTTCATGAATTTGGAACTGGAGGGACCACGCAGTTGAAAATACAAATGACAATATGAAAATTATGACAATCCAGCTATTTCTCAATTTTAGATTAGAATTAAGTGTACAAACCCTTTCAAACTCAGGGGATTAAATGATATGTTCTCTTTGGCTACCTTAAAATAACAACTGAGGTAAACTGAGGATTGTAGGGGAACTGTGTCTACCAAGTCTTGTTCTACACCCAGCAACCCTTGT
The DNA here is from genome assembly GCF_963924665.1 of Micromys minutus. Taxonomy (NCBI): domain Eukaryota; kingdom Metazoa; phylum Chordata; class Mammalia; order Rodentia; family Muridae; genus Micromys; species Micromys minutus. The sequence goes on along the minus strand of NC_137960.1, from coordinate 18,611,761 downwards.
ATTGTCCACTCCTCCCAAGAATCTATCAAAATCTGTCAAGTGGAACTGCAACCATAAAACCTCAATTCGCATATGAGAGAGACAGAGAGAGAGAAAGGCAGAACTTGAGCTTTAAAGTCAGATAGAACAAAGAACTACATTTGAGTTCTAGCTATATTGCCAACTCTGTGAATTCATTTCATCTGGTTTCTTAACTCCGCCAAGTGTCAGCTTCCTCATTTAAGAAGAGTTAAATGCATTGACCTCTGGATATTGTGGCAGGCAATTAAATGGCACAAAGGACATGGGTCACTTAGCAAAGTTCCCAGCATTCAGAGCCCTCGAGGTCATCTTCTGCAAGCCTCCAGACTTGTCAGCTACCTCATGGTCTGCCTCTACCTCAGTCTCAGCTGATACGGAAGCTGAGTACACACTTTTGAAGCACCACCCCAGGGCCACTACAGAGAGTTTTGTGCCTGACCCATAGGTCATATTTTAAATTGAATCATATCTGACATCTACATGTTTTCACAAGGGAAAGTAATAGACAGCCTGAAGCTAATTCTTCTTCGTGTGGAGTCTCATAAATTGACTGGCTTTGATTGCTGCAAGAGTCCCCTTCAGACCAATTCAGCATTTCTCTAGCATTAAATTCTTCATTGCCATGTTATGAAAGAAGCCACAATCTAAAGTCCCCCTCCTGCAGGTGACCCTGCAACCTTGATCAGATCACATGACCTCTTTGTATTTTAGATCCTTTGGCAGCAATAAATGATAGTACCAGCTAAGAAGCGTTTTTGGAGCCACTAAACTGCATTTACATATGCCTTTGCATATGTGCATCTAATCCTATATTACTTAGGATGGACTCAGGCACATTTACTATTCTGCATGTTCACTCTCATTAAATACTCGTAAAGTAGGACATGTTTAACTAAATCTACAAATATTCATCCTTTGGTGTCTGTGTGCCAAGATAATAATCAAGGCTCTGTACTCAAAAACAACACAGGCTCTCCCCACAGGCACACAATTAAAAAGAAATTCTGCTACACATATGTGTGTACTCAACACAGACACATAGACAAATGATCATATAACACAAATTTTACTTATTAGCATATCATATATATGTGTGTGTGTATGTGTATGTATATGTGTATATATATATGCATATATGTGTATCATATTGATTGAACATCAATTAATACAATCAAAACAGATTGCTCACCTGGTAACCTGATTGATCTAAATATCCAACATGTTATAATTGGAGACCACCAGTTTGTTTCCTGTGGTTTTTAATTATGATTTAGGGGTGTCTGCTTGTTTTATTTCTCTCGCCAGTAGTAAATGTGGGTTTATATCTGAAGTCACCACTGAAATCAGCCTCATACACAAGACCCCTGCATGAACCCATATCATTTCCTAATAAGGCCACTGTCTGAAGGCCATAGGTTACTGAGGCTAAAGGGTTGAGATCAGTTCTTAACTCTGAATAGAAACACAGAGAAACACCTTTAATTTCTGTCCCTCGAGAAGATTACTGTGGCTGATTTTACCTGAAGCAGATGGTTGAGGTCCAGTTCAGAGAATATAATGGAAATCAGATACAACTCTGGGTCTGGCCTCTGGATACTGAGAAACAACAAATTCATGGACAGAGTTAGTATGGTTACTATCTACCTTAGCCTGCGGCTGGCTCCTCCCAGCAAGCAGCCATCACTTGCCTCAGTGAGTGTCTTAGTTAGAGTTTTACTGCTGTGAACAGACACCATAACAAGGGCAACTCTTATAAGGGCAGCATTTCACTGGGGCTGGCTTATAGGTTCAGAGGTGCAGTCCAGTATCATCAAGGCAGGAGCATGGCATCATCCAGGCAGGCATGGTGCAGGAGGAGCTGAGAGTTCTACATTTTCATCTGAAGGTTGCTAGTAGATACTGACCTCCAGGCAGCTAGGATGAGAGTCTTAAAGCCCATACCCACAGGGACACACCTACTCCAACAGGGCCACACCTTCTAATTTGTGCCACTCCTTAGACTGAGCATATACAAACCATCATAGTGAGCTTAAACTGTTCCACACTGCAAGACCATCTTTCAGGGACCTCATAAGCCACAGTTTCAGAGGCAACTGATCCTCAAAACCCTTGACCGACAAAAATCCTGAGGGCTAATGGTTAACTTATATCATTCTGAAGTAGGATGGAATGATGGGAAATTAGAGAACATGGTAAGGGAAGCAGTGCCTTACTCCATCCCGTCTGAAGCATCTCTCCAGCTGAGAATCAAGAATTCTAACATAATTTTGAACATTTGCTTAAGGCCATTCTCCCTTCCCCTCTGGAAACTCACACTTCTCAAGGCACCTCACTAGCTAAAGGATATGTCCACCCTTCCTTGTCCAACCCTCCTGGATTCTGGTCTTATCAGATTATAGCCCCACCCAAGTCACCACCACAGCCATCCTGTAATATCAGTTATTGACACAGAAAATTGAAAAGAAGAGAAGGAACACTGAACAGCTAAATAAACACAACTCTTCCTAAAGAAGTCTACTCTCATGCTCTTAAATTTGGCTTCCTCTTTCCTTCTTCTTAATGTTTGCCCTGGTTCCATTTCTATTGCTGTGATAAAATTCTCTGGCCAAAGTCAAGTTGGGGAGGATGAGTTTATTTTGGTTGACAGTTCTCAGGAAGTCAAGAGAATGGTTACATGTATGCCCTATACTGTTTTCTGCTTGCACAATCAAGGATTCACTCCTAGGGAATGGCACTGCCCACAGTGGCTGAGTCTTTCCACATCAATTAGAACAATTAAGACAATCCCTCACATATATTCCCACAGGCCAATCTAATCTCACAATCCCTTACTAAGACTTTCTTTCCAGGCAGTTCTAGATGGTGACACATTGACAATTAAGCTAAACATCATAGCTATCACAGTTAACATCTATTCCTCAATGTCTCTTAATATGGTCTAGCTCTGCTTCATACTGGCTCATCATGAAATTCTTTTCTGAAGTAAAGACAAGGGCACTGTTTACCTCTCTCAAGATCCCTAAGAGATCAGGGAATTCTTCAAGGAGCAATGTAAAACTCTGACTCCATATAGCTTCCATTTTGCCTCCACAGAGCTCTCTATAGTCCCAGGAATTTTCTCTAGACATCTCCAAACCTTAGCCAATTATAAGAGGGAGATTCCAACCTTCCCACGTCAAAAGCCATCTCTGTGAACCCCTAGAGACTCTGTCTTAACATTCCTGAAGTATTGCCACAGTGTGTATGTATATGTATATATGTATATATATGTATATATATATATATATATATATATATATATATATATATATATATATATGCTGTCACTGTCCTCAGACACACCACAAGAGAGCATCAAGATCCCATTACAGATGGTTGTGAGCCACCATGTGGTTGCTGAGAATTGAACTCAGGACCTCAGAAAGAGCAGCCAGTGCTGCTGAGCCATCTTTCCAGCTCCCTTTCCAATTTATTTGAGACAGGTCTCTTTGTTCTTCCTATTCCAGTCCTCTTGCCCTATACTCTCTACCTCCATCCTGTTCCTACAGCAGGCTACCTGGCCTTTGAGCATCTGGGGAGTCTCCTGATCCCTCCTCTCCTGTCCCCCCATGGAAGGGCTGAGGTGATGTATGTTCATGCTATGTCTCTGGCTTTCACATGGGTTGTGGGGTCATGAACTAAAGTCTGCACTCACTTTTGCAGTACAACCCCTGTACCCATGGAACCACCTCCACAGACTGAGTGTCATTTTTATCAGGACCAAGTCACACCAGACTGTGTGCTTGATGACTTTAGCTGAGGGAGCTTTCTTTTTGTTCTGCGTTATACTATCAGTGGCTTCCAGCTTTACTCTGCAGGTGAGACTGACCCTGTAAGCAAATATAATGAGCTGGACACAGACAGATTTTCACTTCTGAGTAAGAGTTTCTGGTCTCAATGGAACCAGCCTGCAAAAAGAGGCAGCAGCTTGAGTCATCCCAAATCCCATTCGATTTAAAAGGCAAAAAGAAAAAAAGACAATTGCAGTGCTAAATATAAAGTAGCCCACTGAGCCCCACCACCAAAGAAACTCCAGTGCTGCTGTACAGAGAGACCTTCAAAATTGTAAAAAGGTCAGCCCACGGTGATGCAATCTTTTTAAGTTACTTGACTAATTAAATACCAGGTTACAGGTAAGTGTTTTGCTGGCAGAATTGGGGAGAGGGTGTTGCTTGGGTTGTCTGGTTTGAGTTTGGGTGTCCTATCCCTCCATTCTAACAAATAACCAAAAGTCTGAATCCATCTGACATATTACTTTATTAAAGAGCAGAAAGACCACAAATGATGCAAGGTATCAAACCTATGCAATTTATTCCACTACTAATGAAGAGACTTTCACATTTGTTCCTTAGCAACTTTCCTTGCTAAGTCCTGGCAAGTAGTGCCGGTGGTTTTGGAATTGAAATGGAAAGAGCCCAGCTAAGAAAGAATTTTCATCTCTAGAATTTTTCAGACAGTGTCCTTTATACTACCTGCTTAATGCTTGTTTCATTAATAAAATACTGAAATTATTAATAAGAAACTATTGAGGGGGGCAAACATTGGAGATGTTTTTTGTATGAGCCAGTGAGCTTATACTTTGTTTTCTCAGAATGGGGTCTAGAGACAGATGTTTGTGAAGCATGATCAAGCCACATACACATATGACTGCTAAGCATCAATTCAGACACAACACTTCGGCTTGATGTTGGGGTATGTGTGTGCACATGTGCCTGCATGTGCATGTGTGTGTGTGTGTGTGTGTGTGTATACTTTAGGCAGCTGCTTGGATATTAGCAGGTTAAAAGGGTGTCAAGAACAGACCTCTCCTCATAATCAGAAATGTATAAAGCCAAAATCTGCATCAACTGGTCCAAAGTAGGAATCTAAGTTGAATCTCTGGACCTGACTGAAGAGTTTGGTGAACCACCAGGAAAAACTCAAGATTATTAGGTAGCAAACAGCTTTCTGTAAAAGGCAATATACCATCTCCCCTCCCTCAAGAGTTCATACAAACAGGCCTGTCAATCACTTGGACAGAAAAGACATCCCTCAAGAAAGCTGTTTGTTTCAGAGACTTTAGAAAAAAAGTCACATAAAGCCTAGTTGAACATACTGGTCCCTCTGACCACTGCCCCCTTCCTAACCCCTCCACTCCCAAACATGTTGTATAGTGCTTCAAATCTGTCTTGCCTATCTTCCACACTTTATTCTGCCTCATCTGAACTCTTTCAACAAAAATCACAACGACAAAGACAGTGGAGAGGGACCAGAGCAAGAGCCCAATAACATTCATATTTTAAAACTTACTCAAACAGGGACCCTGATGGGGGAGTTAGGGAAGGGACTGAAGGAACTGAAGGGGATTGCAACTCATATGAAGAACAACAATATCAACCAAACTGACTCCCCAGAGCTCCCGAGGACTAAACCAACGAGTACACATGGAAAGACCCATGGCTCCAGCCATATTCGTAGCAGAGAATGGCCTTGTCAGACAACAATGGGAAGAAAGGCCTTTGGTCCTGAGAAGACTGGATGCCCCAGTATAGGGGAATGCCAGGGCAGGGAGGTAGAAAGCAGTGGATGGGTGGGTGGGGGAGCACCCTTATAGAAGTAGGGGGAGGGAAAAGGAATAGGGAGTTTCCTGAGGGGAAACCAGGAAGGGGGATAACATTTGAAATGTAAATAAAATAACCAATAAAAAATAAAATAAAACTTGCCCAAGTTATCTGGTATATGATAGTTCATTTTAGATGCAGCATCTCACAGAAAGACTGACATCTTTCAAGTGCCTCTCCAAGTTCAGCTCTGAACAATGATCCAGTCAGACAACCCACAGTGGAAGGGTCTGAGGCGCCTGTTAGTTAGTCTTCGCATCATGAATGCCAGTTAGGTATCAACAGCCAACTGGGTTCTTAACTCCAAGGGAAAATCAATCTGAGAGGCAACTGGTCCCCAGTGAGAAGCATCCAAAAGAGGCACAGCAAACCGCTGGAAGGAAACAGAAGATCAAGACAAATAGGACCGTGACTCAGATGATCTCTAAGAGGCCTGCTAAAGTTCAATGAATTTCTGAATGGAGCAGTATGCTCCAATTTCTCTGGCCTTACCCTATAACCATCAGTAGGCATTAATCCTGGTTTCCAGGCATTGTTCTTATACAGAAAAAAAAAAATTGGCCTCATGGGCATCCTCTCTTGGATTCAAAATTGACAGCAATAAAGTCCCCAGAGTAATTATCCTGGCTGTACAGGTGTGCAACTCCAATTTATGGCAATTACCTATGACTGGTCTTCACTTTATTACCTTCGTCATCTTAGGGTTTTAGTATCTAGAAATGATGGTCACTGAGTGCTAATGTGCCTCGTAGTAAACACATTATACTTCTATCCTGGGTCTCTCTCAGATTTCCCTGGTAATTGTAGAGCAAAAGATGGGGGTGCCTTGTTTTCTGCATCACTGGTGAAATTGCCCACAACTCAGCCTGGCTGAATGTTTTACCAAAGAGAAAAAAATAAATTGAAAAAAAAAAAAAACCTCTTAGAGGAATGTGAGATTAATTTTCTATAGTTTATTTTAAAATTACCACTGATAAATTTTTCTGTTCTTTGGGGTTTCTGTTGTTATCCTATGGCTTGTCTTTCTGTTTTCATTTCAGCAGATAATTGTTTGCCTCAGGATATTGTCCTTTTTTTGTTTGTTTGTTTGTTTTTAGCACAGAGAAATTTGCCATATCAGATTATAAGTGCTTTCTGAAGTTAACTCTTGCATCCCTATCTTGACACAGTTAGGCGTCTATCTGAAGGCTTGTGCACAGGGTGTTAGAGTTTCTCTTCTCTTGCCCCCTTTCACCAGATGTGAATAGGATACTACCCACATGATGGCAAAAATAAAACTGTTAACAAAATTGAAGCATGTACTATTTTGGAAGCACTGTGATTTCCCTGGCATTTAACTCCAGGCATCAGATGACACGTATAAAAAGGCAGAGGATGCACACTAAAAAAAAACTTCAACTGCTGGCGTAACTGGATACACACATGCATCATGTGATTTTATTCACAGTTCTCCTTAAAAATTATTTTAAATATTACACCATTTCTCACTCCCTTTCTTCTCTCCTACTCCTCCCAAGAACCCTCCAAATTAACAGCCTCTTCTTTAAGTATTGTTGTGGCACACACACACACCTCAATGAATAAACATATATCTATGAAATAATTCAGTGTTGCCTGCCTGTAATTTTCCCTTAGACTCATATTTGGTATTAGGTAACAACCATTCCAGGAACTTCTCCTAGTAAACAGTCATTCTTCCTCTCTCCACAGTTGAAACTTGCTTGTAGACCTTCATATAACTGTGAGATTTCCCCCATCTACATTAGAATGTCAACTGTTGCTACACATTTTTTGTATCGTATATTCTCTGTATTTACATTTTAAATGTTATTATCCTCTTTTCCCCCTAATACCATTCACCCTTCCCTTCCACTTGTTTGATGAAGAAGCTCCCTCTTCCAAACACTCTCTCCACCTCCAATTTTTGGCATTCCCCTACACTGAGAAAACGCACCTTCACTGGTCCACAGGCCTCTTCTCCCATTGATGCCACACAATGCTGTCCTCTGCTACAAATGCAACTGGAGCCATGGGTCTCTCCATGTGTGTTCATTGGTTGGTGTTTTAGTCACTGGGAGCTCTGGAGGGTTTGGTTGGTTGATAATGTTGTTCTTCCCATGGGGTTGCAGACTCTTTCTGCTCCTTCAGTCCTTTCTCTAGCTCCTTCATTAGGGACCCCGTGTTCTGTCTGATGTCTAGCTGCAAGCATCCTCAACTGTATCTGTATGACTCAACTGTATCCAAGGAGGTATCCATATCTGGCTCCTTCCAGTAAGCACTTCTTGGCATCAGCAGTAGTGCTTGGGTTTGGTGGCTTCATATAGGATGGATCCCCAAGTGAGACAGTCTCTGAATGACCTTTTCTCCAATTTTTGCTCCTCTATTTGTCCCTTTATTTCCTCCTGTGAGTGCTTTGTTCTACCTTCTAAGAAGGACTGAGGCATCCACATTCTGGCCTCCCTTCTTTTTGAGCTTCATAAGGTTTGTGAATTGTTTCTTGGTTATTTAGAGCTTTTGGGCTAGTATCCGCTTATCCATGAGTGCATGCCATGTGTGGTACATTTACACAATGGAGCACTACTCAGCTACTAGAAACAATGACTCTATGAAATTCCTAGGCAAATGGATGGAAGTAGAAGCCATTATCCTGAGTGAGGTAACCCAGTCACAACTGTTGTCATTCTTACTCTAGTCTCACGTCAGCTGCCCTTAGCTCAGATTCCATGGGTGTAGCTTCATTGTCATGGCTAGAAAAGACAATCTCCTAACAACGTTCCTGGTCTGATGGTTCTTACAGCTTTTCTGTCACTTCTTCTGATGTTCCCTAGCCTTGGATTCAGGACTTTAATTGTAGATGTATCGGTTGGGAATGGGCACCCCACAATCACTGTTCTCTGCATTTTGACTAGAGTGGATCTCTGCAATTGTCTCCATCTGCTGCAAAAAGAAGCTTTGTGATGAGAGGATCCAACTAAACATGTGTCTATAATGCTCATCCAGATACTAAGAAAATGCTCTTAAGACTCCTGTGACCAACAAGAGCTATTTGGCTGATCAAAGCAAAATACACCTGATGTCATGGCTTAATGTCATTGCTAGAATTATTAGTGTATTAACTCTTAAGACCTTTTCACATCAGGTACCTAAACACTGGGGAGGCTTTTTTAGGAGAAAGCATCAAGGAACATTTAAGCTCACAAAAGGAAGGCATTCTGCAGCTGAAATCGATCTTCGACATCATTTTTACTTCAAAACTCTTAAGCCATGAACCATAGGCCAAAAGTGACCCAAGCTCACGTGTGTTCCAAAGTGTGACTCAGACTTGTCTAATGGGGCAGTACTTCAGCTTTCTGTAGATTGCTCTATAGCTTGATGTCTTTCATAAGCCTGTCTGCTCCCTGCCTGGCTCTGCCCACAATGCATTTGTGAGTTTTGTTTTAGTTTCTTGCCCAAAGGGCTTTCCAAGCAGCTGGAGGAGAGCGCTAAAACTTTCGAATTGCTCTCTTATTTCAGTTCGCACTAGGAATGCATATTGGGTTCGGAAAACAAAGTTCATTTAACTGCAAAGGAAATCAGGCCCGGAGTGGCTCTGGCTTGCTTAGGATCACAAAGGCACCCACTCCAGGAAGAGCTGCTCAGCTGCCAATGGTGCCAAGCACAGACACCAAATTATTCAGTGATGTCTCAACTGGGGGAGAGGATGCCCCTGATGGCCATTGGCTCAGGACATGGTTGGGGACATCTTTCCTTGTAATAGCTGGAGAGATGTGGGTGGAGGCTGGAGATGCTGTTAAACATATATAATGCATAGTAACAGCTCTTCCATAGCAACAGTGCAAAGTTAAGGAGCCAAGCTTTAGATAATAAGCCTAGCAGAGACATCAAAGCTGGTCTGGAGAATCGAAAAGGCTGGCAGGATATGGTAAATGGACACAAAGACATTTAAACCTGGCTTTACTCTCCAATCACTTGTAGCATTAAGTAATAAGAAAAGGAATGCACCATCCCACGCGAGCGCCAGTTATTCTCTGACCCCAGCGGCTGTCTCGCTGCCTCCATGGCTATCCGAATAGAGACAGCTCATCTTGAGATATTCTTGCTGTGGATTCTGCTCAAATTCCCAGCCATCTGCCCCCTGTGGTTATAGTCACAAATCCCAGTAACCCTGTAAAATCAAAACTCTAGAGGCTTAGAATTTATCAATCAGATTTATATCTGTAAATTCTCACGCCACAAATGTCTGCACGATAAACTCAAAGCCATTTGATATTGATATAAACTGCCCACCTTTAATAAGACAAATTGTCGTGAAATTATCCATCCCTTATAAGATATTCATAGCTACCTGTGGCTATTTAAAGCCACATGGATCAAGGTTGTCCTTCTCTTCCTCCGTCTTCTTTCCTTCTCCCCTTTCCCCTGTCCTGTCTCTAAAATTCTCAGCCCACCTTTCTTTTCCACGGCCCAATCACAGCTATTGTCTTATTTTGTGCCTGCCCTCACCTGCATATAGACAACAACCCATGATCACTATTGTATGTGTTGGTCCTAGTCCAGCGGCTCTGCCTTTGGGCAAGGCCACTTCAGGAGGCAGAACACAGGGGGTTTGACTGCATTTATCCCATGCCACCACCAGGCCAGTGGCCAGGCTGTAGGGAAGCACTGAGACACTGGTGGGGGTAAGAAAGCTCAATCTGAGATGTGGGAAAGCCAGGCTGGTTGGGAGTCCCTGAGCCTGCAGTGAGGCCAGAGCTATGGTGTTCTTTGACTCTTGGACATCTAGGAACTGCTGAGTGTCTTGGAAGAGCCTAGAGAACAGAGTCAGGGTCCTGTTGGTGGGGAACAATGTCTACCCTGGGGCTGGGGGTTGAGGGAAGGGGAGCTCTGGCTTGTCCCATGTGTGATTGTCCTTAGCTTGGCAGAGGCAGGCCTGGTGGCTTCTGTTGCTAGGAACACAAAGAGGACTTCTAAGAGAGAGGGAAACTGTGGTTCTGTAGAGGTAAAGAAGGTTCTGTGCCTTCTCCATGGCTCCCCATGGTGGATCCTGATGAAAGAGACAGTCCATGGTTCTAAACAGTTTATTGATTGTTCATGGTAAAAAAATGAATGCATAATATACCATTCCCAGTTCTCAGGGAAGACCTGAGATTAAATACTATTTGCAGGAAGGAATGTCTAAGAAGGAAAGCTTATTGGCTAAGCCCTCTGGGTGTCTAGGTATCTCATTAGCATGTAGACCTCTGTTTTGAGCCTATGTGACTCATTTCCTTATGTGAGGAATGTGGCACGTGTTCCCGGCCAGGAATCTGGCAAGGGGCGAGAAGTCACCTAAGACTCAAGTGTGTGCCCGCTGAGTCTCCAGGTTTCAACCTGCGCTGCTGTACAATACCAAGCTTCCTGGCATGTTTTACATCCCACGTGTGTGTGACTTTCTATTGTTCTATATTTGACATGTCTTTAAAATAAACCTAATGGAAAATTATTTGTTTGGGGGAGAAGTCAGGCAAGATCACATTTTAAAGTCATGGGCTCAGGAGTCAAAGTTCTTAGTTTACGTGTTGGCATTGTCATTTGCCTTCGAGGGTTAATTGTTTAACCTTTCCCATCTCAGGATCACCCCTCACCTTCACCTGTAGAATTAATAATAGAACATTTCTCATGAAGCAAGTAACTTGTGCCGTAAACATTAGTGCCCCCTCTGTCTAATTTCACTGCTGTGTAGAAGAATGTCTGAATTTTATAGAAAAGATAAGGTGATGGAATAATCAATCTCTTTGTGTTTCTGTGTGTGTGTGTGTGTGTGTGTGTGTGTGTGTGTGTGTGTGTGTGTCTGTCTGTCTGTCTGTCTGTCTGTCTTTGTCTGTGTATTTGTGGTTGTGTGTTCTGTCACTTATGTAGGCATACATGTATGAATATCTGTCTGGACGCTGGAAGTTCATGCTGGGAACCTTCCTCTACCACTCTCTGTTATTTACTGAGGCATGGCTTCTGTAAGTAAAACACAGAGCTCACCGCTTCAGAGACTCTAATACCCAGTGTATCCAGGATCCCCTCATCTGCATCCTGGGATCTCCGTTTGGGAACATAAGCAAATGTTGTCATACCCACCCAGCTTTTAAATGGTTAATCACAGATGGAAGCAGTTTACTGTGATGAAACTCAGCACACTCACAACCTTTTAGCTAAGTGATCAAAGTTAATAACATCACCAATATTAGAACAAACGCTGTGTATCTCCTAATATCAGTTGGCAAGCACATGATGCCCCTTAAATTATATTCATGCCAGACAAAGCGTATCGGGCAAAGACTGGCAAACTGCATCCAAAGGGCATCCTTCACGGCATTGCCCTCCGTGTCTCTAAAACATCAAGGTCAGGAAGGCAAAAAAATACAAAATGCTAAATAAGATTTTGAGATCACTGATGAAGTCTAGATAAAGAGTGAGATTACATTGTCTTTTCAGTGTGTTATGTATAAAAATGCTTTCATTTGAGGTATGCAATATTTAGGGCTAATGGTGATAGAGTGTTAGCAAATGATCTCTCTGGAAAAACAAATCTAAAGGCCTCCGCACATGGCAGAGGCATATTTTTGTTGTGTCAATCCTCCAACGAAAATGAATTTCAAGCTACCAATATAAAATAAATGTTTTCATAACAAAAATTCATACCTTTGCATCTGTGTGTATATAAATCTATGTATGTATAAAGAAAAGAGAGAGTTCAAATACTACAGAATGTTAACTGTTAAGGAATCTGGAGGGGGCTGAAATGACAACTTACTGGGACAATACAGATCTCGTCTTCATAAGGCTCTGGGTTCAATCCCTAATTCCACAAATAATAAGATACAAATATCTAATGAAACAAGTAAGAATTCTTTATAAAATTATTGTGCATGTTTCACAAGTTTAAAAATGCAGCAAAATGTTAAAGTTCACAATCATTTCAATATGAACAACAAAACATTTCTCCAGATCCCTGGAGTGTTCTACCACGTTCCACAGGACTGCTATACCCTATGTGAAGGACGTTTTTTTCTCCAAACATCAGAGACATGGAGTAAATTGGTCAATGTCAGAAGATGTTCTCTTACACGGGCCTTAAAAATCAAAGTCAATAAATATCCTTTAAAAAAACAAAAGAAAACAAAATAAAACAAAAACCCTCCTGAGGGCCAAATTCTTCTATGAAGACAAATCAGACCTGCTCATCCCGGTCAGTTTTCCAACTAACCCAGAGCTATTATTTTCCTGGTGGGATGTTAAATGAAGAAGTTTGGGGATCTCATTGAAAGTTGGATTTCAAAAATTAACAATAATGCGAAAAATGGACCATTGGCATCTAGGAGAAACACTCAGCCCTGAGATCCTGCTAATCCATTGCTGCCAAACCCCAGCAACTTGGCAAAAGTTCTGGATGATTCTTCTTCCTGTTACTCTTATCTTTCCCCATCCCTCTCCTTTACCCTTCCTCTTCCTTTCCCCCTCCCTTGCCCCCACTTCCAAACCAGAATTTGAAAACTCTGAACCTCTCTAACTGAATGCATATTCTCTACCACTACCTCACGTTTGTCTCTCGCACAACACAGAGTCAGAGACTATTTTTAGGTTGGAGACCACAGAGTAAAGAGAATAAGAGAAAGAACTGGAAAAGGCTAGATTAACAAGCTAATGTTCTTTGAGGTTTGTTTTGCTATGTATTTTAATGCTAAGTGCAGGCTCCTAAGACCTGGTTGCCCCAGAGACAAGAGAGTCTGCACATAGACCCAAGTGATGCTATGAGACCTTGCCCCCAAGTGATTTCTGATTGGTGAATAAAGATGCTGGGCCGATAGTTGGAAAGAAGAGACATAGGTGAGGTTTGTGGTCAGCAAAGAACAACAAGAGAGAGAGAGAAGAAGTGAATAGGGGAAAAAGAGGAAGAGAAAAATCTGCCATAAGTTAAGTAAGTCATGAAAACCTGGTCCTTGGGGATGAACAATTCGAGTTAAAAGCAGCCCAGATGAAACATACTAAGTAATACTAAGTAATAACTCAGGGTTATTGATAGGAAAGTAGATTCTAATATCATAGATATTTACCCAGATCTTGTGCTGATTAAGGCTTATTGTAAATATAAGGGTTATGTATGTGTCTTTTATCCAGGAACTAAATGGCTAAAGGCAGACTAGAAACCCTGGTTTGGGATTAAACATTTCTGCAACAAATATTGTCCCCATGTGTAGATGCCACAAAGGACAGAGCATTTGAGATGTTCGATGAGCAATATCAGGTGGTTTTATAATAGTCAGGATAATGAAGGACATAATAGCCAGGTGATTATTTGTTCGTCCAACATACAGTTTTTGTCAGAGTAATGACGACAAAAGTCAGATGTAAGTGATGAACAGATGTTAGGGACAAAATGTGGCAATTTTCAGCTGTCATCTGAGGTAGGATGGGATCATAAAAAGACAGGAGGGCTCCTCAGAATCTGCCAGTTCGCCTCACATCACGTTCTCTCAGATGCTCCAAGCAACCCATCCTTGTCTCAAAGGTTTTGTGTCTGTCTATTTCTAATCACCTGGTAGTGACATTTCTAAGGATACTATTTAAATTGCCTTCATCTGGGGAGAGCTTTGAAGAAATAAAATAGTGTACAGAAGCCAAGTCTCTTCTTTGTGAGTCAGAGTATAAACGTGTGCTTCATGGGCAGTCATCTAATCTCTGACTGAATTCATCAGAGCTGGTTCAACACACAGAATCCAATCAGTACTTACCCCCAAACTCCTCAGAAGTCTCTCTCACTTCAGCATACTACCTGAACTTGTTGTCCCAGAGCCAGCTTGTCCACATTAACCCCCAGTTCCTGATGGTTGTTTGTACACACGCAATAGCCTTCAGACCTCCACACTGAGCCTCCTACTAAACCACTTCAAACAGTCTGATTCCAGTTTGCTAAAAGCCAACTGCCCCCAAGCCCCAGTTCATAGCATCAGGATAAGTTCCTTACAAAGGTCGTTGTTCATAAACATATACTCCAGACACACGTCAAGAAGCATTAATTACCCCCTCCGTAAACTAAACAACAAACAAAAAGCAATGTGGTTTGTAGATAGGACTTAAAAGATTCTAAAATGTGTGTCTGTTTCTACTCTGAGAAGTAAAACAAGGTAGTGTTCTCAGTGAAGCTAGGGGGATGGCTTGCATTGGAAGGAAGAGAATCTGAATCCCATCACCAGGATGGGACCCACAGGATAGATCTGGACCTGATGACACACTTGTAATCCTAGCACATGGAAAGCAGAGACAGGAAGCTTCGGGTGAGACAGTGAACTCCTGGGGAGGGACTCACTGAGCACACTGTCAAATTTTTGGAAAGCACTAGACCAGTGAGATAACTGTTTTTAAAAAGGGTAGGTAGTCCCTAAAGAAGGATGCCAGAGGTTGTCCTTGTAGCCCTCTCTCTCTCTCTCTCTCTCTCTCTCTCTCTCTCTCTCTCTCTCTCTCTCTCATTCATGTGCACACATGCATACAAACACACCAATGTACATACACACAGTAACAGCAATTATTAAATTAGGACTAGCTTATCACCCTCTAAAAACTAGAGCCTTCCATTAGACAAGGCCCGTGCTAAGAAATTTTCCCTTGCCACTCTGTATACATCCTATCGCCCTCCTAAACAGAAACATTTCCATCACATGAAAATGTTACTGTATTTGTGATTTATAAAGAACACATCAAAAAATATATGGATGTGGATCAAACACTTGCTAATTTTAAAATGTCAGACCAATTTGTTTCCTGCAGAAGTGCTTTGCACCAGAGATTATATTACCCTCAAAATAAACAAAGATCAATGCTGATGTCATCTCTGTGAAACTGTAGTATTTTTGCTTAAAGTTTTTCTGTCACCAAAATATGTCTAACTGGGATATTTAGATGACTGGCAATGTCGTTTTGGCCACACAAATGGCTTTAGTTCTCAATGGTTACACTTAGACTTCCCTTCCCTTGCTGCTGATATATTTGAGTTTTGCACCAAGTTGGAAGGGTCATGAGAGCAAAGTCCCCCATGCTGGAACTCGCTGCCCTCATTCATGCACATACATCACTACTGCAAAATTGAAAGGACAAACTACTGGAGAGATCAAATTTTTCTTCCCGTGGGATGCAGTGCCACAGGACAAAGGCCACCGTGTCTTCCCGCTATCACCCAAATGCTTCACTATGTGATATTAAACATTCCCAACAGGGAGGATCACCTAGTGGTTCTGCCTGTTCATATTCTCTTTTTTAAGGACTCAAACTCCAACGAGGTCTTGAAAGGCTAATTTGTATGAAATAAAAATTATACCTGGAGCCCTTGCTACAGCTTCTGCTTTCCACTTATTCATTCATTTCATTCATTTAAAAAATGGTACAGACTAATTGCAATAATTCATCAATATAGAACTATACAAAAAATGCATTCTGATCCTGCCCTTCTTTAATCCCATGCCTGTGAGGAATCCAAAATCAGCCCTCTCTGTTCCTCTCAGTGCTCTTCAATAACTTTTGACAAGCATAAAAAGTTATGAGTTTCTCAACTGCTATCAATAAAAGGTTATCATGCATAATCATTTTCATCTTGTTTTTCTTACCTAGCATATGACTTTAAATACCAATATTAATAATCTTTTAAATCTCAGTTCATCCTTTTAAACATCAATATGCTATCACTGAGTGTTGCCAGCCCACAATTAATTTAGCCATTTTTCTAAGCTAAATTTTCTGAGATTCTCAGATGTTTCCCACAGAGAATATTCTTGCCTTGAACTACAGTTGCCTAGAGTTGGAGGCAACTCCAATATCAAATATATATAATTTTTTTCCATGCAGGCCAGGGAAGCACATAGGCTAATCACAGATCTTTACCTCTCATTCCTATCTGCCAAACCCAATTTTCAAGTCTTATCCCCATCTCTGTAGCACAGGAAGTGCTGTGGCCAGGCCTCACTCTCTGCTCATGTTCCAAGGGAACTAAGCAGTTACTGTTGGAACCCCCTGCTTTCCTCCCTCATTGCTTACCTCTCTATTCATCCCCATCTCTGTCAGCCCTCAAAGCCTGGGAAACACATTGAACCCAGAACTCACAGTGGCCACACCTGGCAGGATCACAAAAGTATCTCCTACTAAGTAACACAGACAGCCAGGACAGTCTCCTAAGAATCAGAGAAAGTAACAAGAACCAAGGAACAAAACATCCACCCAACAAAAACAGGACTAGATATCAGCACCTAGCATTGCTGTCAAACCCCTATACCTAAAATCTGGTTTTAAAACTGAATCAATAATAATAAGTACAAAATATTTCCACTAAAACCCAGCAACTCTACCACAGCAGGTCCTGAGGACAGCAATATAGCTGAAGCACAAGGCAAGGACCTTAAAATAGCCTTTATAAATATGATAGAGTATTGAGTCCTGCTATTAAGGTGGCAGTCCCCCATGACTAGATGGCTTTCTGAGCTCAAAGTAGAATGTGAACTCCCTTTCTCAGAGGGGCTTCCCTGTCTCTGCTGGTCTATGGAGAGTGCCCCTAAAATCAGGTAGCTGACCTTGCCGGGCCTTGTCTGAAAAGTGACCTTGTATAGAGGTCTCTACAAGGCTGCATATCTCAGCACATATGCCCCATTCCAGCTTCTCCTTTGAATGATAATTGGGTTCTGTGATATAACCAATCAGCCCTTCCTTCTTGCTTGATGCCATGTCTGATTTGCCCATTCCACCTGTATACCAAACAAAAAAAAAAAAAAAAAAAAAAAACAGCCCTTACGTACCCCATCCCTGGAACTATAGAGTCTTCTTGCTGTAGTGGTCTCCAAATGTAATTCGGCTGTACTCATTCCACCAGCACCACCCTTGGCTGGTGACCAACACTCTCTGGGGGGAAAGGGAGCCCACATTAGAGATCCTTAATGAAAAAATGAATAAATCCACTAGAGAAATAGAGAAATACAAAAAACCCAAACAGTAGAAGAAAGTGAAGAAAAAAAAAGTTCAAATCCTGAAAGTCAAAATAGAAGCAATGAAGACATTAAATCCCAAAAGCTCCAGGCAAAATAATCCAAAAAATCTGGGACACACTATAAAAAAAAAAATCTAAAGAAAATAGGAATAGGAACCTAGCTCAAACACCCAGGGAATATTTTCAACAAAATCATAAAATAAAATGTCTCTAATCTAAAGAAGGAGGTACCTATCAAGGTACAAGAAGCATACAAAATGCCAAATTAACTGGACCAGAAAAAAAATTTCTTGACACATAATAATAATTAAAACACTAAATGTACAGAACAAAGGAAGAGTAGGAAAATTAGCAAATCAAAAAGACTAAGTAACGCATAATGGCAGACTTTTAGAAAAAGACCTGACTTCTAAATAGAGACTCTAAAAGCCAAAAGGCCCTGAACAGATGTTCTACAAATTCCAAGAGACCAGAAATGCCAGCCCAGATGCCACTATGCCCAGCAAAACTTTCTATTACAATAGATAAAAAAAAAATGCAACATGCTGTGATAAAACAAAAGTTAAGCAGCACCTGTCTGCAAATCCAACCCTACAGAAGATGATAGATGGAAACCTTCAATCTGAAGAGGTTAACCACAGACAAGAAAAACACAAGGAATAAATAAACCCAGACCAGCAAATCAAGAGGTCAAACACACACACACACACACACACACACACACACACACACACACACACACTACCACCACCACCACCATAACAACAACAACAACAACCAGTAACAAACAACAAAATAATATTAACCAATAAACACTGATCATTGATATCTCCCAACATCAATGGTCTCAATTCGCAAATAAAAAGACAAATTAACAGAATGGATGAAAAGACAGGATCCATCTTTCCACTGCTGCTTCCAAGAAACATAACTAAACAGACATCACCTCAGACTAAAAGGATGGAAAAATATATTCCAAGCAAATGGACCTTAGAAGAAAGCAGTGTAAACTTCAAGCCAAAGTTAATGAAAAGAAATCAAGAAGGACACTCCACTCTCGCCAAAAGAAAAATCTACCAGGAAAACATTGCAATTCTTAGCATCTATGCCCCAAACACAAGGGCACCCAAGTCTCAAAGGAAACACTACAACAGCTTAAATCACATATTGGTGCTCATATGCTAATAGCTGGGTATCTTCAGTTCTGCACCATCACCAAAAGACAGGTCACCCAGACAAAAACTAAACAAATGTGATATCTAAGAAACATAATCCAAGTAGACTTACAGGTATTTACAGAACATTCCACCCAAACACAAAAGAATATGCCTTCTTCTCGGCACCCCATGAAATTTTCTCCAAAATTAGCCGCATAATCACAAAGCAAGCCTCAACAGATGTAAGAGAATTGAAATAACACCTTGCATATAGTCTGAAGACTGCAGATTAAAGCTGGATATCAACAACAACAGAAAACAACAGAAGGCCTACAAACTCATGGAAACTGAACAATTCTCTACTGAATGAAAAATGGGTCAAGACAAAAATCAAGAAAGTAGCTAGGTACCCACAGTAGCACTGAGTGTACAAAATAAACAACAAAAATTTGAGAAGGTCTCATATGAGTAATTAAACAGAACTAAAGGCTCTAGAACAAAAAGAAGAAATCACACCCAAAAGGAGTAGATGGCAAGAAGTAATGAAACTTATAGACATCATCATTAAAATAAAATAAAATAAAAAATAAGAAGATGCAATAAAATAAAGACTTGGTTCTTTGAGGAAAATAGGTGAGACTGACAAACCCTTAGCCAAGGTAACTAAAAGGCAGAGAGACTGGATCCAAATTAACCAAGTTATAAATGAGAAGATGGAAATCCAGAGAATAACAAGGACATAGTTTTAAGACCTGTACACCACCAACCTGGAAAATCAAAATGAATGGATATGTTTCTGGGAAACAAAGTAAGGTATTCCTCCCTCAACAGATGAATCAAGAAAATGTGGTACAGTTCCACAATGCAATATAACTCAGACACTGTTGAGAATGAAAGAGGTGGGGAATGGGAGAAAGAAGGGAGGGAGGAAGGAAGGAAGAGAAATCATCAAATTCACAGGTAAATAGATGGAACTAAAGAACACGGAGAAATCAAGCTGATGCATACTCCCTCAAACGCTGAATAATGTTCTTACCTCCAAAGGCACTCTACATGCTACCAATGTAGAGACATATAAACACTAACCTAGCTAAAACCACTTTGATCTACAGTAGTACCCATGCCTGCAATATATGCTGGTACAATGGTAGACACAAAGCTTGTGGGGAGTAACCAACCAATATCGAATTTTACCTAAAGCCCACTACATGAGATGCATCCTATAGTAGTTGTTGCCTGTGTGTCCAAGAAGCTGAGACTAGATAGCTCAAGAACCTAGGAAAAAAAAACAAATAAAGAAATAGCAGAGTATGGCATTATCTGGCATCAAAAGGAGGAGAGGCTCTTGGTCCTGTGAAACCTCATTTATCCAATGTAGGGGAATGCCAGGGCATTGAGGTGGGAGTGGATGAGTCGGAGTTGAGAGCATCTTCACAGCAGGAGGAGGGATAATGGGAAAGGGGGAGAGGGGTTAACATTTGAAATGTAAATACATAAAATATCCAATAAAAAATGTAGTCCCAAACAATGACTCTTAGTGGCATTTTGCTGAATTCATAGATCAGTGCCTTGCTCAGCCATCATCAGAGAAGCTTCTGTCTGCAGCAGATGGGAAAAAAAAAATCCAGAAACCCATAGCCAGGCCATATGCAGAGAGTGAAAGACCTTGGAACACACAGCTCTAACTGGGATGACTCCATCAAAGGCCTCCTCTCAGGGATCAGGGAACCCTGAAGCAGAGCAGACAGAGAGAGTGTAAGAGCCAGAGGGAATGAAAGACACCAAAGAAACAAAGTCCTCTAAACACAAGACCAATGCACATATTAACTTGCAGAGACTGAGGCAGCACGCATAGGGCTGCACCTCTCTGCTAGGGATGGAGGTCCTAGAGCTGAAAGGAGAAGTAAATATATGCCTCACTCCCTAATCCAGAAGCTATCTCCAACTGACAACCACTGGCAATTAAAATTTTCTCTCCAAGTATGTCTCACTGAGGAAACAAATCACTCTGAAAGGTGGGCTGCATGCCCAGCAGTAGATGGCCAACAGAAAATAAACTCAATGACATCTTTGGATGTTCCTTGTCTCATAATGTCATGCTAGGGGTATTTTCTTTCTTTCTTCTTTCTTTTTGTTCCTTTTCATTTTAATTTTTATGATTATTTTTATTTATTTACTTTTTGGGATACACACATATATACACACACACATACACACACACACACACACACACACACACACACACACATACATTCCAGTTTTGTGTTTTAATGTGATTTCCTAGTGAGTACAAATGAGTGGGTCTCTGCATCTCTACCTGCTTCTTGTGCTTTTTCTTGTGATCTTTTCTTCTGTCTGCTTATCCTACTCTAATTTTTTTTCTTTTTGTTATCTTATTATATTTCACTTTATCATTATCCCTTACTTGTCATTTGTCTTCTAATAAAGACATAAAGGGGTTGGATCTGTGTGGGAGGGAATGGAGGCCAGAGAAACCATAATCAAGATACACTGTTGAAAAAATTAATTTTCAATAAAAGAATAATAAATACACTTCTATACCCATGATCAAAAGAAATAAAAACTATGTGTATTTTTAACGCTCAAATGTTGCAACAATTCACATCCATGAGAGTAATGTGCTTTTCCATCACTAACACTGAAGTCATTTATCCTCCCTTGTGAGTAAATGTTCCTCTGTGTTTTCTTTCATCCAGGGAGCCACCGACACTCATGGAAGTCACATCACACATCATACAGTAAAATGCAGGCTTCCTGCTTAGAAGTCTCCAGTCTCTATGGGAAGAGTCAAGGGTTATCTCTCACATCTGCTAATCATGGCAATCTGGTCCCAGTTAATGCTGCATACTTAATAAAGAAAGTACTGTCCTGATGGCCAGAAGTTAGGATAAGAAGCCTAGAGAATGCTGTAAAATGTGATCCTAAATGGTTCACAAAAATGCAAATAGCCAAAAAGGGGCTGGAGAGATAGATGACTTAGGAGTTAAGAGCACTGGCTGATTTTCCAGAGGCACTGAGTTCAATTCCCGCGTAGTGGCTCACAAATAACTAGGAAAAATAAAAGTGTATTTTGTTCATAACCACATACAAATCAATTAGTATTCTCTTGGTTTTTTTAAAATATACTTTAAAAAAATTTTAAAGAACTTTTAAAGGCATTTTCTAATAGTATGCATCTTGATGAAGTTTAGAAAGGCTGCCATGCCCTTTAAGAACACAGTTTTTCTCATACCTTTTTGATAAAATCAGAATTTTCTGTGTGTATCATTCAACAACAGAACCATGTTCTGAGATGTTTCTGATGACAATAAAAATTGTAGAAGAAAAGTTTAATCATTTTAACTGAGGTAATCAGATTTTTGTAATCTGGAAACGGTTAGCTGCACATATATACATAGGGTATGTGCTTGTAATGTAGACAGGTAGATCTGAACATTTGAGGAAACATCAATTTCTTAAAAACTTAGAAAGCAATCAAAGTTTTTTGTTTTTTTTTTTTTAAGTATAGCTTTACAAGGTACAGCCACATTAGGGAAGACATTTTAAGAATCTTAAATTTTTCATAAAACTGTGATTTCAATGTAATTTGTCAAAGTAATTAGTTCCAAAATGCCATGAAAATCTAACTGAAATGTAAAATTTGCAGATAAATTTGGACTTGACATTTCAAAGTTTATAAATAGTTTGTAGACAAAAGAGGAACCATTCATGTCAATTTATAGACATCTACGGAGACACACAAGTAACAGATTAAAATGCTGGTTTAACTAACTGCAAGGAAATTTCTAATTCCAACGTTATCTCTGGTCTTTTATGAATGATGTTGATAATACGATGATTTGATTGAGGGGTTGTCCGTTATATAAATGCTAAGCTAGAGCATCATTCAACATTCAGGAGAACTGCAACCTCACTGTTCCATCTTTACCCAGCGACTGGAAGCCAGGCAAAGAGTATACTTCAGTGTCTTGGTTGCAAAGTCTGTCTACCTAACCAGATACAAGGACTTGATCTCTTCAAAGATTAGATGTGTCTGGAAATATGCAGATAGATCTCTGGAGGGAGATGGGAATCTCCTTTCTCAGCCGTTAATTACCCCATGTTTCATTTGAAGACCAAGTGTCTGGCATAACTGGGAAGTTAGCATGTGTGGGTTGATTAGACAACCCAGTGATTCTTTTCTGCATTGAGCAGTTAAGCACTGCAACTTTGTTTTAGCTTTCCAATCCATGCTGTTTCCTTTAAAGTGAAGAGAGACTTTATTCACAAAGCTAGTGAGGTGTGGTGACATTAACGACAAAACCTCCCAAAACAACAGGCTTGTGGACCGGTCCCTTGATGGCTCAGCTCTACTTTAGAGTCTGGCTTCCATCTAGGGGCCAGTTTGGGATCTGACTCAGGCATCCACATTCTACAAATACAGGAGAGTCTCTCCCCGGTAACACGGATGAATCGTAAAAGTTCCTTTCTCAGAATTCTAGCAGACTAGGACTCCTGCTTTTGCTGTCAGGTTTTTTGTTTGTTTGTTTGTTTGTTTTTGTTTTGCAACTGTCCAGCCTGAATGGAGTCTCTTCCTCTGTCACTGTGGCTAGGAGATGGGACATATCTAGAGGCTTAAGCCATCCATCTGGAATTTCCTGCAAAGACGTTTCTAAGTGGACCGAAAACCTAATAACCAGACTGACACTGGTTGACCATTTTAGAACCCAACAGTAACTCTGAACTGAAAACAACATTTTTGAAATATCACTTATGTCCGATTCGAGAATAGATGTATAAATACAACCTGTTGCTATTCCCTCCAAGCTCTGCCCAACAGTTACCTGGCAACAGCTAGTTAAGCCTGTCTTGCTATAAAAGAGGGGGGGTGTTTGGCCCCCTCCTCTCTGTCTTACTTTCTCTGTCCTTTCTCTCTCCCTAACCACTTTTGCCCTCTCTCCTCTTCACCATTTCCCCTCTCTCTTCACATGTTCCTGGTCAGTCTCGCTCCTCTTCCTAAGTCCTAAATAAACTCCAACTCTATACTGGTTGTGTGGCTGATACCTCAAGGGGAAGGGATGCCTCAGGGTGAGCCCTCTGAGGCACCCCTCCCACCTCACCATACCTGGCTCTACAAAACATATCCTGGCTCTTCCTTTTTATAAAACACAACACTGGTGCCATGAGACTTGGATTTAGAAACTCTCAGGTTCAGCATTCCCCAGGACTCAGATTTACAAACACGCCACCATGGACTTTCCAGCCATCAGATCGTTTGCTAGACCAGTTTTTTCCAAACACCAACGAACTGGTAAGCTTCCTCCCCTCCGCTGGCCAGCACAAAAGGTCCCTGGTCCCAAGAGAGGACTACGCTCTAGGGTCCTCGAGGTATGGAGTTATTCATGGTCTTTATGTCTGGCATTGCTGACTCCTTGTTCTAGAACATTTTCCCTTGGGTGAGATTTTCCTCCCTTCTCTGAGGTGGTTCCCTTTCTCAATGCCTTGAAATCCCAGGCCTGGGTCAACTGTTCTCCTCTTTGCTGCTCAGGGCGCTGGCCCCAGAGCTCAGCCCCCACTCATCACGTGACAACCTGATGATCTGGCTTGGCTGTCATTTTCTAGTAATTAATTTACCCTCAGGGGTGCTGATAGGGTAATATTAATGACGTCTACTCTCACCCAGAAGGGAAATGTCTTCACTGCCACTCTCAGGTTCTCTCTTGGGAGACCTCCTGGTCGAATTCACAGGCTATATTTGGCCCTGATGTCCACAGAACAATAACTCTACATGGCTGCTTAACGACGCTTTAGAAAGAAAACTTTTACTGCGCTTGCCAGTGATCCGACAAATGGAAAGATTTCTATGTAGGCTTTTCCCCTCCCCCTCACTCACTCTGTCTTAATCTCTGCTCCAGGCTCCCCACCCCCTTGAATTTTAAAAGCATTCACCATATCTTGTTTCAGACTCAGCTCACTCTGCCTCGGCTAGCCTCTGCTCTCTTCTTTCTGCCCAACAGTGCAGCTACAGGCAGAGCCCCTCATCCTTCCCGGTGCACTTGCTCTCTAACCAGGAGCTACAGCCGCCCACTGGCTCACCCACTCTCTGCCACTGCCTGTGGTGACAAGGAGAGGCCTCCTGTCCACCAGACAGAATGTGTCCTTTTGTCTCTTTGTTTGTTTAGATCAGCTGATACATAGCCACTTCTGCCATCCCAAGATATAACAAATATGTGACTTTCCTCTAGGCAGAGCTGTAGCTTAAGTGCCATTTTGATTAGTGGCAGTCTGATGACTGTCTACCATCTTTGTTGTGGGCAGATAAGGTTTTCCTAGGCTATTGCTTCAGTGCTATCTTAGCTAAGGGTGGTCACATGGGTGGATGTAGCTTCCGCGCCATCTTGGTTAAGAGCAGGCTCCTGATGATCTGCCATATTTGTTATGGGCAGTGTCTATTTCACTGCTTCCTCACCTTAAAACAGCCTGACTTAAGGTCCCCAAAGGCACTTCAATTAAGATAAAATTGTCATATGATTTCTATGTTGCCTTGTTAAATAATAATTTAATGTTAATTTTGAAAGACACTCAAAATGAGGACCCCTACGCTCCGTCCCAGGAGAGGCGACACCCCAAATCACTCACGAGAAGCGATCTTGATGCAAACTGTGAGAGGATTTTTATATCAAGCATGCTGGGGCCCACAGTCATATACGCAGGGGTAGAGGACTACGGATCCCCAGTGCAGAATCAGGACAGCTTTTACAGGGTTCACAAGGCCCGCGAATCCCAAACTAATCATGGCAAACCAATCATTTTAAATTATCTATGCCCGAGCTTTCTATGCCAATCATTGTAAACCATCTAAGCCCGTGCTCCGGGGACCAATCGTGTTAAACTATCTAAGCCCGCGCTCCATAGACTAATCAGTTCCCTATAGCCTTGGAGGTCTGTATTTACGTGGTCTCCTAGGTGGGGGTGACAATGGCACTCAGGATAAGCCACTAGTGTGGGGATTTCTATGGTGCAAGCAGTTTGCAGAAGCCAGATAAGAGGTTTAGTCAGTTTATCTCCTGTTAACTTACTAGGCCCGGCTCGCATGTCCAAGGGCCTGTCCTACATCCTTTCACCCAGTTTCATACAGAAAGCAGCTCTGGAACAGCAAGGAGTGTGGCCTTATATCTACTTACTGGCAGAGAGCAGGGTCTGGAATTTGAGGTATTTAGGGCACAGTGACAAGACTGTCTGCGTCGTGGTACGAAAACCACTGAGAAGCACCGCTCTGTTGCCTTAACCGCTGCCAGGGCTTGGCCTAAACTGTGAACAGAGGACACCTAGAGAATTAAATCTTTCATATCACCTAAGACAGGGTGAGTCATTTCTCCCACACTTCTGTCCACAGAAAAAAACTTTTCATCTTGTGGGCTTGTTGGCCAGACTGACTGCCCTAGTTATGATGGAGCCCACAGAACCTGGGAGAACCGTTTAGGTAGTGGACTGTAGACCAACCACTGTCGTTTTAATACATGACATCTAGATCATAATTGATTCTTCCCGGATTTCTGACTAAATGCTTCATATTTCCTCCCCTCGTTATGCCGCTTCCCTCACAATCAATAGAGTTCTTATAAATTAGCCTAACTCGGCTAAAATATTCCATTACACGATCCAAACTTCATAATTGCAAGTCCAGTTTCCTTTGGTTATCTTCCAACTGCAGACTTAAAGAGTTTCTCATGCTAAATCTACACTATCAACTATGGTTCAAACGCTAAGTTTCTTTTGATTTTAACTATAGCCTTTTTCATGATAAATCTACATGATCAACTATCATATTCACAAGGTCATCAAATTTTTAAGTTTCCATTGATTGTCATTTAAGTGTAAACTTTAAAATGTTTCCCAATTATCTAAATTTATATACATTCAGTCTTCTAGACAGAGAGAAAAGGCCCTTCTTGCTCCTCCTGTTCCACGAAAGGTTTTTGTCTTCCCTAAGCTAACATTAAAAGACTATTCATGCTGTTAACAAACTTATCACTTTTATAAATTTATAAGCTCCAGGAAACCCACTCAGGTCCACTTCCCATAGACTAAGCAGACTCCATCTAAATAAATACCCCTGCTGATCAATAGCCTGGTTTTCTACATGTAGCCTATTCCATAGGGTGGGATTCCTTTCTTATTCCCAGGAATTGGGGCTCCCTTTACACCAATCACCAAGACCGAAGGGTTCCAAGTGTACATCTATGAAATGTTTTTTCTCCCAACATACTTAACTTTATTCTTTCCCTCAGTGTGTGTGTGTGTGTGTGTGTGTGTGTGTGTGTGTGTGTGTTTCAGCATCTTCCCAAGTCCAGGAAGTTACTTAAAATCTATATCCAGGACTCCAGAGAAACAACCCACAGATGCTCCAATCTACTCTCACAGACAAAGACACTTCTACTGGACCTGCTCCTTCCTAACCACAGATGGTTCCACAATCCATGGACAGCAAGAAAATAGCCAACTCTTCTAAAACTAGACCAATATCCGCTTCCCCATTTTCTTATGTTTCCCAGAGATACATTACCCCCGAATCAGCAGGAAGTAGCTAAAGATCATGATGACCCAATTCCTACTTCACCATTGCCTCTTTCTAGTTTTTCCTTTTCTTAATTAAACCAAAACAAAGGAATGTTGGCATTTCTTCTAAGCTATACCCAACAGTTACCTGGCAATAACCAGGTAGGCCTGGCTTACTATAAAAGAGGCTGTTTGGACCCTTCTGTTTCTCTTACTCTCTCTACCCGTTCTTTCTCCCTGACCTTTTCTCTCTGACCCTTTGTTCTCTCTCTAGACCTTCCCCCTCCCCCCTCCACATGTTCCTGGCCAGCCTCTTCTCTGCTCACCTCCCCCCCATCTCCCCCTTTTATGTCCTAAATAAACTATATTTTACAGCATGGGCCCACAGAAGCATGCACCTACCTCACTATACCACACCCTACCAAAACATATCCTGCTCTTCCTTTTTATAAAACACAATACAAAAATCTTGGTCTATTAATCTCTCTGCTGCCTGTGCTTGTTTCTTCTCTAAAATTATTATAATTCCTTTATTTTGTTGATTCTAAGCTTTATTATTTATGAACTCAATTTTATTCCTGATAAGCTTATAGGAAAAGCAGGGATACAAGGCTAATTCAGACCCTAAAACCGAAAAACTGACCAAGGATCATCATAAAAACTTCACCCACTCCACCCACTTAAAGTGGGAAAGATTTACTGAAAGGGAACATAATTTATTGTTATTTCTCAGGACTTAACATGACCTCATTCTGTCTATGGGCCTATGTGTACACAGGAAAGCATGCCCCAGTCCTAAACAAGAACTGTGTTAAAGCAGTTTCTGGGTCTTCTTTTAATTCTATGAGAGGTTATGTTTGGAAATTGAAGGGATCTCCTGAGAAGCATTTGGCCATCAGTCCAGCATCTGCTTCCCTGACCCTAACAGCTGCATCTTGCAACACTGCAGAAAGATAAAGAGCCAAGGTTTCTGTGACATACCAGTAGCTACTATAAATGGAAACATGTGACCCAGCTATAAAGGCCATTAAAACTATATCAAACATTTACACCCATATTAGTATTAATGTCAATCCATTTCATCCTAGCTCTTCCCTGGTATGGCCTGTGTACAGTCCATAACACACCCTGGGAAGCATTGTCTCTATTTGTTGCTTTGCATTTACAACTACATTGCTTCAGCAACCACATCTGCAGCAGCATCAGAAAGAGTAGCAGCATTCTTCTTCATGATGCCACTGTTACTCTACAAGGTCACAGTGAAAGTCAAAGTAGAGTCAACTTTCTAACCACTCAGTTACCTGGAGGTGGTTGAGACACTGGCTGTAGTATGGGGGTCTCTCCTGAGTCTCCAAGGGACACCAGACAGCAGAAAATATCTTCTGCTTATTTGGTATTTGCCCTTATCAACAAAAGAACGCTGATCTGCAGGTTGCATTAAAGCTGCAATGTAAGAGCTAGCCTGGAACTATCTAGTATCTTGTTTGTTCTTAATTTAATCTTCTTATCCACTTAGCATATGCATGAAACCTTGATTATTTCCAGCCTGCAGCTTTTAGGCAGTGGCAAAGGCAGGCAGCAGGAAACTCTGAAAAGCTATGAAGCTAATAAAAATTTAATGGGTCAACACAAAATCTTAGCACATGTTGGTCTTTACACACTCTTAGCAAGTCACTCCCTGTATTCCCAGGAGACCCATGGCTAGTATTCCTGCATTGTGTGGGTTTTTCATGGTCTTTTACCCACGATCCAATGAGTATAATAAAGTTCTTTACACATTTATTCACATACTAATAAAAAAAAAGCACGGATCGGTGCTTTGCAAGACTTGAATTCCAAAACAAATGTTTTGTGGAAACTCAATACTTAGAAAGCTGATTTCTGCATATTGATTTTATATGAACTTCAAAGGGCATAGGAAGAATACAAAGTGGAACTTTTAAAAAGATACCCACAGGTAGCATAGACCAGTTCCAAAGGATAGATGAAGTAGCTGCTTTTACTTTTTCCTGTTCCCAGCAATCTGAAAAGGTAATTGTTTTAACCTCTTGATGGTATCTGAATGCAAATGTCTGAATGAACTAGACTTAGAAGAACCTTAGAGAGAATGAATGTCTCACTAGTTATTTTCATTTGTATCAGATTTATTTTCTCAATAACAGGAGTAACAGCAATATGGCATATGAGGCATACTTGGCATTGAACATAGACTAGCCATATGGTCAATACATGTATCATCTTTATCCCCATTGCCTGCCTTAAATCTCATCACCACTCCCTGAGATCCGTTCATTTATGGTACCCCATTTTCTTGACTTCATAGAGGAGTTAATTAGGCAAAGAAAAGTTGGCTTTCTGAAATTTATAAAATGAATAAAGGGTACATCTTGGATCTGAACACAAGCTCTAACCTCAAGCTGACTCTGAAGTCTATCTTCCTATTCAGACTATTCACATTTCCTCTGTAACATTTACTAGGGAAACATGGATGGACATCCATCTTCCCCAGAGAGGGCACCAACAACTGACCAAAAATAGAATTCCACTCAAGTCTAGCTTAGTGAAGTAGTAAGTTTATAGAGTTTACTTTGAGAAGACCCAGGGATGGGTTGGGTTACTCACAAAAGCATGAGGGACACAAACACAACCACATTATCAAAAATTCCTCTTGAATTCTAGCAAGATGACTTGGTATATAATGTTACTTGCAACCAAATTTAACAGAGTTCTAACTTGGCACCAACTTGGTGGTAGAACATCATCAGTTCCTGTGAATTATCCTTTGGTATCCAAAAGCCCATCCCACTATGAGTGACAACTCACTACCATGTTACTCTTCACTCTCTGAACTCCTTGAATAACTTCCAGGCAGCATGGCCAGCCAGGAAGTCACATTTTCCTGTAAGCATCACCACTTATCCAACCTTGATTAAGGGCCTTGTGAATCCTGTAAGTTTCAGGGACTTCCCAGATGTGTTGACTTCCTGAATCTTAGGTACCTGCCTCCTTCCTCTAGAAGGGAATATTTCAACTCAGAGGAAACCATGATATAATATCTTATACCAATACTTTCTGTTTGTTCTGATTAGTAATGTTCCCATCAGAGATAGGTATTTCCTGGTATATAGAAACTCTTTGGGGAAAAAAAGTAGTTTTGTAGACTCCATTATATTCAGATTTCCTAATAAGTTTTATTTGAAAATTCCCAAGAATATGAGAAAAAATGTTTTAAATCAATTTTTATTATATTATGCTAAAAGAGTGTTTGAAAACATTCTTTAGTCATCCATTTTTTCTAATGTGAAGACTATCAAAAATTATTTTAAATGAGAAGAAGAAGATGAAAAGACATGTGGACTAAGCTTGACCCTCCAATCATGATTAGGTGATGGGGAGGTGGCCTCTTAGATGCCTGCTCCTTTACCTGGCCCTCTTAGAGAGATGGAGGAGAAACAAAGGACTTTGTTACAAAAATGGGAGTCAGAACCTTCACTTCATGTGGGAGATTACAGAACAGCAGAAAAAATACTGTGAATGTAGTCGGCCTCTTCTTGAAACAAGCTAAACTCTGCCCTCTATTTCCGAGGCTACAACTTTGAATGAGACACTTAAAGCATTCAGGTATATATTTTATCTAAAGATACAAGGAAAGGTGGAAAGAGCTTCTGAAGTACTGTGGTTTTGCTATGTCTCTCCTGTAAAACATAAATTTAGACTAGTATTCCATTTATGATTCTTTTTCCTCTCTCCCTTTATATAATGAACTCTCTATCTTTTTCTCTATCTCTTATATGCCTATTTTTCTCCCTCTCTCCCCACCCTCTTTCCCACTCCATATCTACCTTCCTCTTTTCTCCCCTTCCACTCCATGATATTATTACATATCCCTAGAGTTGCTTCAAACATGCAGTCTTCCTGTGTCTGCTTCCCAAGTGCTGAGCTTACAGTTGTGTGTCACCATATCCCTGCACATGGCAGTGTTTGAAATCGATTCCAGTTTGAATAAAAAAGTTATGAAACGACCTGACCTGCAACCTGATAGTCTAATGCATTCTAGGGAAATGGGAATGTAAGTTCCAAGATAAAATGGGAGCACAGTCACCATGTGTCTGTCTTGAAGAAAGAAGTAAGGCTTTGTCTCAAATGTCAGGCTCATGAGACAGGAAGCTAGTAACAGATTGTTGTGAAAAGTCACAGAAAATACATCTTAAATTTCACACTGCCTTGGTGTAGTTTCCCTGGGCTATCCTCAAGTCATGTGACTTAACAATGCTAATTATTGAATAAAAAACATAGTCAAGCTAGAAGTAAGTAGAAAGAATCCTTGGAACTGAAACCAGTGATGGCATGCAACCTTCAGTGGAAAGGCTTTCTGGTGACTTCCCTTCTTGTGGGGAGCCATGGCTAAGAAAATAGCCAAACTACAGCCATCTTGACACAGCAGCCTGTGAGCAGCTGCACCCCCACTTGTGGGAACCTGACCTTTCGCCTGAGCCTTCCGGGAAGCACCACAATGGGCCCTGCCAAGAATAACTGCCAGGTGACAAAACAGGATGTTCCAGAAAAAGCACGAGACCATCGGTGCTAGACCACAGCACCACCCTCTTCCGTGTTCTGAAGATTTTGTAAAATTCCACTGCATTCTGCCTTCCCCCTGCTTAAGCCTATATAAGCTGTAAGCATTCTATCCTCAATGAAGCCTTGACACCATCCAGACTGACTCTGTGTCATTCTTTATGTGCTTGGCTTCCTTTCTCTCTCAACCCCATGACTTTTAGGATGAAGGCCTCTCCGGGACCCTGAATAACCTGACCTGCTGGACGGGTCACCTTCCGAAGATGGGTATTCTTCCTAACTATCATGGGGATCTTGTCTTCTAAGTGGAAAGTGGCTGAGGATTGAGGTAGTGCACTAGACACAATGGAGGCCATGTCCTTGTGGTTTCTTTATGGCCAGCCTATGAGGGTATTCATCCTTTTAAGACAAGTAAACATGGAGCCACTGAAATCTAAAAAAGGGACAACAAGAACTTATCAACAAATACCCACACACCCAGTATTTGTATAAATTATTTAACCACAATTGTTAAAACTGATTGCTTGGTAGAACTTACTATTTACAGTTACGGTATCATCTACACAATCTACTTAAAGTCCACCAAGGCAGCATGAAGAATAGAACGATTTGACAGATGGAAAAGCAGACTCAAGATATAAACTGATTTTCATGATCACATAGCCAAGGGGTCATAGAGCTCTTCCTCATTCTCCTGTCTCTCTCACACACCCTCTTCCTCACAGAGTGTTCCCCAACCTTGAAAATGGAAAACTTGTGTTGTATGGTTTTTCTCCATTTAATAAAATGACTGTTCAGAAACCCTCAGTACTCTCCTTGCCCTACTTAATGAGCTGTTGGAGAAAGACCTTGAGCTCTATCCCCTTGACTATGGGTGCTTAGTACTTATCATCCGTGATGGCTAATCCTGCTAACATGACTGGGTTAAGGAATGTCTAAGAGAATAGTAAAGCATACCTCTAGTTATCTCTGTGAGGGTCTTTCCAAAAAGACTCTCAGGGGGTGGGGACACCCAAAATGTAGGCAATGTCATCCCACGGATTGGGGACCTGGACAGAATACAAGGAGGGAAAGAAGTATACCAACAAAAAGAGGTGTTCTTTCTAGCTCTTCTTCCTGGCCACCATGATGTGAACTGCTCTGTCCACCCTACCATGATATTTAAAACCTCTAAAACTAAGAACCCAAATGATATCTTTCCCTAAGTTGTTTTGGTCAGGTATCTCAATGTAGTGGCAAAAGTCCAGGTAGCACACATGCCATCGTGACTAAATGAAACAACACTAATTAGGGTCTTTGCTAAATCTGTTTTGCTGACTGATACAAAAGAGAACCTGGCAGGGATGGCAGGTCTTGATCTCAAAAAAACCTACATATCTCACCATAGATACATGACCATTACTAATTTTTCCAAACACTTTTTGCTAACACTGATTATATATATACACACATATCTCAGGACCTATTCCAAGTGTTAGTAGAGGGAAATTATAAAACCCAGGCTTGAGCAGTGGAGGAAAAGTGTGGGTGGGGGAGTGCCCTCAGTGCTGTGGAACAGGCAGTTTGAGGGAGCAGTTGTCTGTATCAGTACCTGGGGACTTCACTCAAGAGGTGGCATGCAGGGACATCTTTAGATGGGTAAATAGGAGAGGAAGGCAGGAAGGTAGGTAGGCGAGCTGTACATATGAAAGCAAAGAAGTGAGGTACATCATCCATCCTGTGCAGAGATAGATATCAGTGGCACCTGCCCCGCTAAACAATAAGGGGAGAGAACAGAGAATGGGAGCTGCAGGCAGCAGCCAGGGAGAGGAAAGCCTTGGGTTCCTGTTGATGCAGGACCAGGAAGAAGCAGGTTTGCAGGAAGAGGAGGCACCAGAAGTGAGGTTTGTAGGCCAGGCACCTTTCTCATCTTAAAGGCCAACTGATGCAATTCACAAAATGAGAAATGTGTTTTATTGTATTTACATTTTGTGTGTCTGTATGTGTGTGTGTGTGCGAGTACACACACACTCTTGCATGCACAAACCTGTGCCCTATGTACATAGGGCTGACCATGGAGGCCAGTAGAAGGTGCCTAATGTTCTGCAGTCCCAGTGACAAGTGGGTGTGCCAGATGTGGCTTCTGGAATCAAACTCGGGTCCTCTGGAAGAGCAGGAATTAGTTTCAATCAGCAGATTATTGCTCCAGACCCTCTGATACCACTTTTAATGAAATTGTCATGGGCAGGGCATTCCAATTTAATTTAACCAGAACCAACCGGTCTGTGGGTGAGAACAGTGAACCTCCAAGTTTACATTATAAGGTTTAGAGTTGCACGAAGCTGTTGGCTTGCTGTGTGTTTTAAGAAAAGCCTCCCAGGCGGTAGACTGACTGCCAGACACCACATCGCCTTCATGCACATTGTAAGAGAAAGAGAAGGGGGAAAGCTCCTGAGAGTGTCTCCTGGGTGTGCTCATGTAAGGAGGTAAAGTGATTATTTGGGGGCAGGGGGAGGTCTACTGCTTTTACTCACTACGTACAGAAGGATCTGGAAGCACAGGGTGTTGGTGTGGGTTAGCAGGTAAGGAGGGCTGAGGGATGACTATTATTAAGAAAGGACAGATAAATTTGCATTTATTCCTGATAGTGCTAACTTCTGACCTGTCCTCGTTTCCTGCCTCAGAAACACCACTGGGAGCCCAGCCATCAACAGGCATTGTATTAGTTACCTCTCTTGTGTCATATTTAGGAATAGAGAGTATATCATACGTACACATGCATGCATGTGTGAGTGCATTTACATGTGTTTGTGTGTACACTGGAGTAATTCATGTGTTAGTATGTGTGTGTGTGCGCGCATGTGCAAGCAATTAGAAGTGCTGTTGTGCTGGTAAGATGGCCGAGGTGGGAATGATGCTTGCCACTAAGGTTGACAACTTGTGTTTCAATCCTATAACCCACATGGTCAAAGAAGAGCCCCGAGTCCTGCCAGTTGTCCTTTGACTTCTCATCTTCACCAGGTGGCCATGGCATGTGCACCCATACACACATACACACAATGCACACACTTATGCACACATTTATACATACATTCACACACACATGCTCATATATACACAGTCATGCTCACATGCTCTTACACACACATACATACTCATACACACACATACATACAGACTCATACATACAGACTCATGGTGACATGCTCTTCCATATACACACACATTCATACACTTTCACACTCACACATATACATATGCATACACATTCACACACTCACACATACACTACCCATATACTCATATACACACTCACGAAGTCACATACACTTACACATTCACAAACTCACATACTCATACACACTCACATGCTCTTACACTCACACAGTTCACACTCACATACACATATACATTTGAACACACACACACTTATTCATACTCACATGCATGCACATTCAGACACATACATAAGAACTTTCACACACAGAGATACACAACCTTCACATGTACATACACTCACACATATTCACCCCCACACATACACACACTCACACATGCACACACTTACACATTCATTCACACAATGACATGCTCTCATATGCACACACATATAGTAAATAAATGCAAAAACCTTTAACATTTCTAGTCTGCAGATTACTCTGTATAATAGCTTTATGTGAGAACTTCTATCCCAGTAGCTAATTATACACACACTCACACACACACACACACACACACACACACACACCAGCTGAGATGTTGAATATAATAAAATTCTTCCTATCCACGGAAGTATTTCATAGTTTCCCGAATACATAGAAGTAAAGCAAAGCAGGGATTTTCGCAGGGTGAAGCAGAAGAATTAAATTTGACTATTTTGGGACTATGATCTAACTGAAGAGTAAAGGCTGTTTCTTGACTTAGGCTGTTTCATGGACAATCTCCTACTGTAGCTTCGTGGACAATAATCGGTTTTTGTGTTTTGTTTTCTTCCAGGGAAGGAGTGGGTGGCTGATTTAGAGTGTTGGACTGGTACCCTTTCAGCACAAGTGATTTACTGGGGAATCTTTCAGAATCATTCTTTTAATAAGTTTTTGGTTGCTTTTTGGAAGAAAAGCGGTGGTCATGAGGGGACTTCTGGTCCTGTGACCGCGAAGATAAAAACCGTCAGAGGGCAGCAATGTTGGCTCTATTTATCCCATTTTGTGCAGAAAGACAGAAAAAAAGAGGAATGAGAAGACTTTGATTCTGCAGAAATCTAACAAGGATGCGCTGCAGGATTCTATTCCCTTGAAGGTCAATCTGTAACAACCCCAGCACCCAGGAAGTGATTCAGTTCCGCTTAGGGACTGTACCTGGTAATTACACTCTCCTTAAATCTGTACCTGGGTTGTAAATTGAGAAGAAAGCCTCCCCGTGATCCTTTCCTAAAAGGCAATTTCAAAACAGTTTAAGGGGCTTCAAGGTACGTGCAATTCTTTGATATGTGGGCATGTGGCAATTAAAGGCTATTTGGTATGATTATGTGCAAATAAGAATGTACCCTTTTAAAAAATAAATGAAATACAGTAAAATATCCATTCTGCGGGCTTCACCCTGAGTGTGTTTGTAAATGCAGATAGGCCTGGGTGCCATTACCAAACATCTATTTTCCCAAGAGATACTCTCATTAACTCAGAATCACTTCCAAAGTCAGAGTCATCACCAGACCAGTCAGACGAAATGAATTTGCTTTTTAGTACCGTCGTGAAATTGGCTTATTTTTCCTTCTCCCTGATGGGGTGTGACAAGTCAACGTGAATACCACAAATTATGGGAACTAAAGAGAGAGGGCCTGCCGTGTTCCCGAAAGTAACTCTGCTTGGGTAATATCCTGCCTCTCTTCTAGGTCCTGCACCTCCAGGCACCCTGCCCTTGATTTACTGGCTCCTTCTGCATTCCCCTCATATCTCCTCCTCAACCCATATTCCTCCCCTTAATTGCTTACAAAAGGGTATCAAATTCTGACTCCTGCCATCCCTTAGATAAATGTAGGATCCCAGCGTGAAGCTGAACTAATTAGAGAAATCAGTGGAACTCCACATTCTATAGCATCCTCCGGATAAAAGTGAAAACGAAAGTACTTCATTTTCTCAGTGTGTGTCCTGGGTAGTTTTATGTCAGCTTGACACTAGATTCATCTGAAAGGAGGCAACTTCAATTGAGAAAAATGCCTTTCTAAAATCTGGCTGTAGGGCATCTTCTTAACTAGTGATTGATGGGGGAGGGCCCAGTCCATTGTGGGTGGTGCTCTCTGTGGGATGGTGGTCCTGGGTTCTTTAAGGAAGCAGGCTGGGCAGGAGGGCAAACCAGTAAGCAGCACTCTCCAAGAGTTCTGCATCCACTCCTACATCAAATTCCTGCCCTGGCTTCCCTCAATGATGGACTGCAATGTGGAAGTGAAAGCTAAATAAACCCTTTACTCCCCGATTTGCTCTTGGATCATGGTGTTTTATTGCAGCAATAGAAATCCTGACTAAAACAGTATGAAATCTCTACCTTGTTGCTGTCTCTTTCTGTGTGTATGCAAATCTCTGATTATATATATTGTAACACAGTTTTAGGAATTGTCACACTTCTGACCTGTTCTAACAGTAGTCTGAAAAGCGAGGATCAGTCAGTGATCAAAAGGGGGAGATGAACCTCAGAGTAACATTTCCCTGATTTCTTTTATATTGATCTTTTAAGTATTACTGTTGAAACCATGAACATACCTCCATCCAAAAAATATCTATAGGGCCATTTCGCTATATCAACTATTTATAGGAAGAGGAGGAAAGTCGCTCTTTTCACAAAGATTTATAAAAGTCTACAGTTGGAACTGAACCAGTGGTTCAGTAGTTAAGAGTACCGTCTGTTCTTCCAGAGGGCCAGGGTTCGAGTCCCAGCACCCACATGGTAACAAACAACTACTTGTAACTCCAGTTCCACAGGAACCAACAACACCTTAGGTACTGCATACATGTGGTTCACAGACATACAAATAGGAATAACATCCATACACTTAATATAAAAACAACTCTTTTAAAACTGAATGGCATAATTCAGAACCCAAGGAGAAATATACTTTGGCCAAAAAAAAAAAAAAAAAAAAAAAAAAAAAACAGTTTGTAAAAAAACTTCTTGTAAATAGCCAGTCTTTGAGAAGATGAAACTTCCCTGCCTCTAGAAGTATTGTAGGTGTGACTGTTGTGTCACAGGTACATCAGTAAGTGTTGGAGAGGAGAGAGGCTATGTCCATGTTCAGTGTTCTGACCTAGAAACATCTGAATGATTACTAGACTAAGATTCTCTGAAAAAAAGCCAGTCTGAGGCAACCACCAGTCCGGCACCAGACAGTCCCAGATGGGCTTCTCGGACTTCTCGTCTAGAAGAACCCCTCCAGGAACTGAGCCTGAGACAGACAAAGACTCTTGCAAAGGGACACTTGAGCTAGCCAGGTGAGGAACAAGAGCCATGGAGCCTGCTCAGGGAGCTAGCCTGAGAAGGCCACCATTCCAGCTCCGTGCAGGACTTGCCAGAGACGACTTCTGTTCGGCACCATAATGCAGGATAAGGGCATAGCACTTTTTAGACCTCACCTGAGATGACCCCAGACATTCAGAAACCACAGATGCCACTAAGTGGAGCAAGTAAGTGGTGGAGAAATGAAAGAGAAGGAGAAACAGACGGATGTGGGCACAATGAAGAGAGGCAAAAGAGAGTAATGAGGAACAGCCTGGTGTGAGTAGCTGGTGTGAGTAGCTGGTGTGAGTAGCTGGTGTGAGTAGCTGGTGTGAGTAGCTGGTGTGAGTAGCTGGTGATGCCACATGGGGCCACGATGGGGTCCTGGCCTGGGCTGCTATCAGGAGCCACATCTGGGTTCTTACCACCAAAGGCCAGGCAGATGTCCCTGGTCTGGGCTACTGCTGGAGACGTGTTAATGTTTGAGAGTTGTGCAGAGACCCCATTCACACATACCCCCGGGGCATCCTGGAGGTGCTATCCCTGGGGTCATGAGATCAGGAGGGATGACTCTGCACCAAACTTGGGATGCCTATTCCTGGGATGTCACACCCCACGCACATTTCAGGAGATGCTGGTGAGTGGGTCCTAAGGAGCACTGGAGAGCTGGCCCCGCCTACTACTCATCTCCTTTGTGGTGGCATGGATGAAGGCTACCTTGCTACCCTTGGCAGGCAGGACACCTGGCTCTGGGACCATGAGAACAATAGAGCTATCACTGCCCCTCACCAGCTGCATCACTCTGGACAACAGGCCTTGCACCTCACTTAGGCAGCACAGTAGAGCTGGCCCTGGATGTGGAGGACGCAGGTGAGCCAGCCCCAGGGGCATGAGTGTGAGAAAGATAATCATGTCTCTTGTCTACTGGGTAATGGCATGGACAAGAGAGAGACACCCTCCTCCCCTTCCTCATCTCTTACCAGCTGTGGCAAGCAGGAGAGCCAGCCCCAGGGTCCTGAGAGTGGAACAATTGGCCATGTCTCTCACTGGCTACAACACTCAGGAGAGCAAGCCTTGCACCTCACCTGGGCAGCTCTGGAGAGGTTGGTGGTGAGCTGACCCCAAGGTTGAGAGAGTGAGAGAGCTGGTGGCCTGAGAAGCTCAGATACCTCTCAAGTCCAGGGCTTTGAATTGCCCTAACCCACCCCAGCATCCACCCCACCAATGAACTGCTGGAGTGGATAAAGGTTTATCTTACAGATCCCTGTGGCACAGGGAAACAATAGGAGGTTCTAGCACCAATAGAGTATCAGAAGCCTTGTACCAGATTGAGTCACTGAAATAAATATTTGCAAGCAAGGACAAAAAGGTTTATAAGACACACTGTTAAGAAAATACAACTTTCACAACAAGATACTTTATCTCTGTTGGATGGGAGGTTGCAAGGATGGAAGGAGGGTAAAGAAGAGGGGGAGATTAGTTAGATTAGGGTATATGGCCTGAAATTCACAAAGAACTAATAAAACAATAAAGAGAAAGAATGTTGAATTTTTGTTTTGTTTCCTGTGGTTAATTTTGATTTTATTTGTCTACATAGTATTACTATGTAGAGTACATTTATCGATCTGCAGAAAATCTGTCCAGAAGGGAGGGCTAATACCCAGTGGTTATTAGATTAATTTTATAAAGACAGAAAAGGCATATCAGCTGTAAACATCAATCCTAAAATGAGACTTCTGAAAGCTTTGTGTTTCAGAATTACCCATCAAAGACCAAGCAATATGATAGACCATCTGCTGGAAAGTCACCTGCAAGCCTTTAGCTTAACCTAAGTGGTTCCTGGCATAAAGAAGAAGAGAGGAGAGGAAAGAAGAGGAGAGGAGAAGAGAGGAGAGGTATCTTAGGGTTTTGGTGCTATGAACAGACACCATGACCAATGCAAGTCTTATAAAGGACAGCATTTAATTGGGGCCAGCTTACAGGTTCAGAGGTTCAGTTCATCATCAAGGCAAGAACATGGCAGCATCTAGGCAGGCATAGTGCAGGCAGAGCTGAGAGTTCAGCATCTTTATCTGAAGGCTGCTAGTGGAAGACGGGCTTCTAGGCAGCTAGGAGTAGGGTCTTAAAGCCCACACCCACAGTGACACACCTACTCCAACAAGGCCACACATCCTAATATTTCTACTCCCTGGACCAAGTACATACAAACCATCACAATGGTAGAAGGTAGAGGAGAGGAGCCATCTATCACAATGTGGAGCATGTTGACAAAGACATCTAGACTATTTTATCAATCTATTCACTCCAATTGACATTTGCAAAGCTAGAAAATTAATCCCACTGAGTCCTGCTAAAATCACTGATTTACAGAGTCACAAGATACAAAAACTATCCTTGAGATGGAATGTCACTTGTTATGAACTATTAGGCACCAAACAAATGAGTTAGGAATTTTGTTTGGGAATCTTCAAAAACCTTCCACTTACCTTTTGGGGGAATGATTGGAATAGAACAGTAAAGAAGCAAAATGAAATGTAATTGCAGACAGGCATCTGAATAAAAATTAACTTAGGGAACTTAAGCTTTCCTCATTTGAGTCCAAAGTGGGCCAAGTAGTCTACAAAATGATAATCCTCTGAGAAGGGACCAGGCAAGCTGGACCAGGATCATTAGCTGCATACAATGATTCATTTCACAGTAGAGAAGAAATACAGATGAATACATATATATATATATATATATATATATATATATATATATATATATATATATATGCCAGCTTTCATCCATCTAGGGGCTTGAGGTATGTGATACAGTTCACATGTAGAAGTCAGAGGTGCAATCTTTGGGCATCTGTTTTCTCCCTCCACCACAAGAGTTCTGGATATCAAACTCAGGTTGTTAGGCTTAGGAGCACACATATTACCAGCTGAACCATCTCACCAGCCCCTTAGATCTTTTTCCTGCAATTTCTTGCTCTGTGCTATTTTGCCTGTGATACCTGACACCATCTTACATACATGAGACATTTGCTTACTGTTCACTAGATCATAGAAAGCTAAACTAAGAAATGCAAGGTGGATGTTGGAATTAAACACATAGGAGATTGTTGACAACAGCAACAACAACAATAACAACACAGGGAAGATACTGTTTTCCATCCACTCAGGCAGTGAATACATTTCTCCAGTCTCCCTGTCAGCCATGCCCAATTCTGTCCTGCAAAGGGCTATTAATGGAGTAGCTTACAAAGGTGATGGGAAAAGCCAGTTTCTGACACTGTGCTGGGAAAATAGTAGAGTTGAAAAAAGCAAAACTTTAATACCAATACTATATAAGATTTTGACAAATAGCAGAAGAAAATGGCCCATCCAA